>NC_141538.1:144265000-144565000 GCF_021556685.1 Rattus norvegicus
ACACACACACACGTTCCATCCATTACATCCACAAGTACAGGCTTCCCGAGAGGGTGAGGACCGGAACTCTGCCTCACAGAGCTGCCCAGGTGCTTTCATGACTGTGGAATGGGGGTGGGCGGGATATCATAGCCAGTGGAAGCAGTGGATTAAACGATTCACGGGCAGCACCACTGAAGATGTGGCACATGTGTGTGCCAAAGATATCTGATGATGGCGGGATGTCATAAAGCTCAATGGGCCCACAGAAGTGTCTGGTGACACCCAAAACCTCAGACAGCATGTTTATACCAAGACGTCCCAGTGAAGTAAAAGTGGCTGTGCTTGAAAACTTCAGGAAAAGGATTCCACACAGGCAGCGGAGCAAACGGCCAGAGAGAGAGAGAGAGAGACAGAAAGAGAGAGAACGACAGAGAGACAGAGAGACAGAGAGACAAAGAGACAGAGACAGAGACAGAGAGTCCAAAGGGACCGATTGTATCTATTTTTAATAATTTGTTATTTTGTATTTGTGTGTGTATGCGTGTGTGTGTGTGTGGTGTGTGTGTGTGTGTGTGTGTGTGTGTGTGTGTGTGTGTTCGCACTCCTATGATCCTGTGCATGCCTAAGTACAGGAACATGAAGAGGCCAGAAGAGGGGGGTCAGAGCCCCTAAGCTCGAGGGACAAGTGGTTGTGAACCACCTGAGTTACTGAGAACCAAACTCAGGCCTCTGCAAGTCAGTCAGCAGTACTCTCCCTCCTGAGCCATCTCTCCAGCCCCCAATCTAGCAATATCTTAAAATAACTTCATAAAACCCAAAATATCTGCAGATAAACACATAGGGAATTAATGTCTTTTTTTTCCTCTGCGGGGAGGGAAACTAGAAGACTGAGATGCATGCGGGAAGGGAATTTTTCACTGAATAATACCTCTTTGTGATTTTTTTTTAATTTTGAATCCAGTGAATGTATTGCCTATTCAAAGATTAAATTAACGAATGCTAGCGCCGGTTGGCTCTGGTTGCTGAGGGATGGCTTTACCTCATTCCTCTGTTTCCCTGTGTTGCCTGACGTTTTTAATGGGCATGTATTACATTTCCAAATCAAGAAAAATAATAACAATATTAACATTTCCTTTCAATGCCTGCCCTGTTTGTATAATACTAAAGAACTGCCTGGGCCCCAACCTGTGACTGAGTAAAAAAGTCTTGGTGGCTTTGTAGTCCAAGAGAAACCATTTAGAGATGTCAGCAGGTTTGTCATGGGGCTGCAGAGGGTGTACAGAGGGATGGAGGGCAGGAAGAGGCACCCACGGCTCAGGACAGCAGCCAGAGGGTGCTTCCTGCTCCTTGGGGGATGAGCTTCCCATCAGGAGGGGTATGCAAACGCATTCTGGCAAATGTTTGCAAAAGAGTCCACACTCCACAAGCACTTGAGGAGTTATGGCACTGTGACCAAGATCATCTTCCCCGGCACTGACCACCATCAGCTTTCAAATCCCATCAGTGTTAAACAGCCTGAGAGGTTAAAACTCACCCAGTGCCTGGCTGCCTGGACCACTCTTCACTACAGGCACAGCATAAGTCGCATCTTAAAGAAAAGACTCTTGCTAATATGAAATAATGGATGATCAGCTAAACAGTTTATTGAGCACTTAGTGTATGCCACGCTCTGGCTTGAGCACATCCCATAGATTAATGGACTTAATTTTTAGGGCCAGTCTATAAGGCAGGTATAGTTTTTTCCCCCCTGTTGCAAACATAAGGAAACTGAGGCAGGGCAGAAGTGTGGTGTTTCATCGTTGCAGCTTTCCTTACTTTAAGGGAAACAAGTCTGAGTAGTCGAAGCTGCACCCCTGGGGCAGCCACAGGAAATGCAAACAGTCACTGGGGTTCAGAGCCTTTTAGCCTCCATCAACTGTAAAGGAGTGTGTGGGGACAGAACAGGCTTGTGCCAGAACGCACATGTGCACACATGGGCACTGTCTTAGGGTCTTCCTGCTGTGAACAGACACCATGACCAAGGCAACTCTTATAAGGACAACATCTAACTGAGGCTGGCTTACGGGTTCAGAGGTTCAGTCCATTATCATCAAGGCAGGAAGCATGGCAGCATCCAGGCAGGCACCGTGGTACGGGAGGAGGGTCTACATCTTGTTCCAAAAGCAAACAGGAGAACGATGGCGTCCAGGCAGCTAGGACGAGGGTCTTAAAGCCCGCACCTGCAGTAATACACCTACTCCCACAAGGCCATGCCTCCAAATAGTGCCACTCACTGGGCCAAGCAATATTCAAACCACCACATGCACTTCACACCCACTCGGGGACGGGTTGGAAAGCGTGAACTGTCTTGAGTGACATGTGTAAGCACAAATGTAGCTGTGTGTGGTTGCATGTACACACCCAAGCGGGTGGGGCTGTTAATATACTGGACTGCGTCCCTTCATCCCAGCTATGAAACAGAAAGAAAGTGTACACACAGATCCTCCGTGGCCTCTCCTGTGTGACCATGACAGCTCCGTGTGAAAAGCATGAAGGTATCTATCCCCTGTGGGTCTAACATAAACCCTGTAGGTGCCCAGGGTAAAAGTTCCTTTATTAGCGTAGCACATAGTAGGCCACTCCTTAGATATCTCAATTCTGCAAATGAGAAAGTAGACCAAAAGGGTCCATTCTATGTCACATAGAAAACAATGGAATCCAAGCTCAGAGAACCTGGCCAGGGACAGCTCTCTGCCCTCTGTAATTATCAAGTAAAATTTGTAGGAAGTTGCCAATTTGGGCTATGCTAAGCCAAACAGACCAAATCAAAATGGAGTGCCTCGTGCTAATGTCTCAGTCACCAAGAGAGTAGGAGACAATGGCCAATCCTCCAAACAGGCCAATAAGTGTGTTAGCTACCACCCCCTGATTTACTCTTTGAAGTGAGCAGTCTGTTGTTTGTGTTCCGTTCCTGCCTCTGTTGGGCCCTCTCTGTGTGGAATGTACACTCAGCCCTGCCAAGCAAGGGCTGCCTGGTTCTGAATGGGAAAGAGAAGCCAGCAAGTCCTTGCAGCGAAAGTCATGCCCAGGGTTTTCAGGCTTGCAATCTCATACAGTAGAGTAGCCGGTGTAGGAAACACAAGTTCAAGGCCAGACTGGGAAAGTTATGGAGACCCCGTCTCCATACACATTTTTTTTCTTTTCTTTTTTTCGGAGCCGGGGACCGAACCCAGGGCCTTGCACTTGCTAGGCAAGCGCTCTACCACTGAGCTAAATCCCCAACCCCTCCATACACATTTTTAAGAGTAAAAGAGGAATTGGGGATTTAGCTCAGTGGTAGAGCGCTTGCCTAGCAAGCGCAAGGCCCTGGGTTCAGTCCCCAGCTCCGAAAAAAAAAGAAAATAAAAAAAAAAAAAGAGTAAAAGAAGCCTGGAGATATAGCTCAGAGAGAAAGTGCTTGCCTAGGCACAGGGCCTGGGTTCAATTACCATATCACCAAAGAAGGGAGGGAGGGAAGGAAGGAAGGAAGGAAGGAAGGAAGGAAGGAAGGAAGGAAAAGGAAGGGAAGGGAAGGGAAGGGAAGGGAAGAGAAGAGAAGAGAAGAGAAGAGAAGAGAAGAGAAGAGAAGAGAAGAGAAGAGAAGAGAAGGAAGAAAGGAAGGAAAGAAGAAATTAAAGGTGTTATTTTTGTCATTTGACAATATATAAATAACTTTATACACAATCACGACTGTCTACCATATAAATATTTATGGCATATAAGTATTTTATACACACACATACACACATAGATACATTCATAACATGTGTCCATTATACATAGACAGTCATCACCTATATACATAGAGATATTGAGGTGTCCATCACATACACATAAATGTCAATTACACATTAGCATCCACTGCATGTACACATACATGTGTGATATGCACTCACATATGTATGTAGCCATAACATACATGTCCAAATTTCCATCATATATGCCACAGACACCTGAACATGACAATACACCAAACAATGTTTAGGAAACAATGAGTTTCGCTCTTGCATGCATAGTGGGACTTTCTACTTACTAAAACCCTGCAAAGCTGGTGCCTTTCTTATCCTAGAGTCATGGAAACCGAGGTGCAGAGGGGTGAAGTTCTCCTCTTTGTCAGAACAGAAGCCTGTGCTCTGGGCCCTGAGCCCCTCCCCACCTCCCGAGTGCACCTTTATTCCAGCTATCATGTGTGCCATTGAGGTGTGTAATTATTCACCACACAATGGTCTGATGCGAAAATGAAATTACCAGTGACCTGGGCGTGGGCAGCTGTTTTCCAGCAGGAATGGTTTTGAACAATTCGATGATCAGATGTCTGTGCTGAAGTCTTTCCTTTGTTCAGATTAAATTGGCCTGAATATGCGCTGTTGTTACGCCGGATCCTCTAGCCAGGAGGAGCTAATTTTTATACCTCATCTGTAAACAGGAATATGTCTGCAGAAGGTGAAATAACCAGGTCTCGTAGGGACCCATCAAGAGGTGGGGGATTTTCAAATTGGCCTCAGGAGTCAACTAGTGGCCCACTTGGAAGATTCAAGGAAGAGCTAAGAGTCTTCAGAAAGGAGACCTGAAGGCACAAGGACAGTTGTTTTCCCTGCAAGCCAGGACATCATGCTAAGCTGCAAGTCTGGGAGAGGTTGTCTGCACATAACATAGCAGACCCGATGTGCCTCACCTCCACCCCAGGGCTCAGGAAGACAAGGGAAAACCTCTCCAGTGGGGTCATCCAGGTCTTGCTGACCTGTATCCCTGCCCACAGCCTTCCAGAACAATCTGCCGACTGAGCAGCCTGCACTTGCCTCTGCTGTGACCCACGGGATGCTAGAAGCCCTGGCTATGGACCAATAGATCCTGAGACTGAACCATGTTTACAGAACAGGCTCCATGCGCTTGGCTGCTGGCTGTCGCTGAGAACCACCCACCCAGTTCATGGTCTTCCAGGCTTTGCAGAGGCTCTTCTTGGCCCATGGCTGTAAGACTGGGCTCGTTCCTGACTCGGAGACACACACCAGCACCGGAAGCCCTCAGAAGTGTATCAGAGGATGGAGGAAACCCAGACTGAGGGAAAGGAAGAAAAGAGAGGCTCTGCCCCCACCACCTTGTTTCCCAGACACCCTCTGTGGTCTTTGAAGACCACCCCCACCTCTGGATAGGAAAAAAGACAGAGATGAAACAAATAAACCAAAGCTTCCCAAATCCGATCCACCCCATGGCCTTATTAGTCAATCTGGTCTCTTTGAGGCTCACACTCTGCCTTGGCCAAGGCAGCCTGATCTACTGGGGACAAACTTGATACAGAGGGCCTGCCTCTTCCGGCTAATGGGTTAGCAGAGGCTCCCGGCAAAGCGTCTTTGTGACGGGTTCAGGCATCACGCGGCCGGAGCCTCAACAGCCTTCTGGCTTCGTGAAAGCTGCTCTCTATGACTGAGGCCACTGTTAGATGGGAATCAAGTCCCTAAGGCCTCCGCTCCTATGCTCTTGACTGCATAGCCTCCAGACTCGGTCCACACGTCACTATTCACACAACCAACCACAGGAAAATTTGTGAGTGAACCCACACAACCACATGCTGGGTTGTGGGGATGGAGGCACTCAAGGCTCCAGAGAACATTTGACAGTGCTCTGTGGGGATCCCATCTATGCATACAGGAAGCCCATTCAGAGAGGGGGTACGGCCCTGTCCTCGGGAACTGCAGTTAAAGAAGGACATGACCCACTCCTTAGGAAGCCTGGTCTCAGGGAATCGGGTCTGAATATATGAAGAGAAGGTTAGGGACTCGCCATTCCAAAGACAGTAAATAAAACAACCCTGCAGGGAGGGGGACCGAGTGGTCATCTCTGCCCTTCTTCACCCCTCAAATGAGCTGTTGATGGGCCTCCTGAGTCTCCCAGAATGGGCACCGTCAGCCTCAGGGCACTCGCTAGGGAGTGCCAGGCAGAGCTGTCATTCAGCAGGGCTGCTCCCCGGGGAACATTTTACAACTTCACCTATTCCGTGTCGCCTGCTTGATGGAGCATCCGCAGCAATTCCAGGACTATATTTCATTGTCACATTTATTTGCAAGGGGTGTCAGTCAGGCCCCGGAAGTCAGCTGCCCTGCTGCTCCGCGCTTTTTGTCTCACAAACAGGCGCTCGAGCACGTGTGCGCACACACACACACACACACACACTCACACACACACAGACACAGACACACTCACACACACACTCACACACAGACACACACACACATACACACACACACACATACACACACACACACACACACACACACTCAGGTACGCCTCAGTGCACATGGAAGACACCCAGAAACACGTAACCACAAGCCTGTGGGCCGTGTCTGGGAGTCATCACATTGCTCACTCAAGAAGCACTGCCCACTTACCGTCACATATTTGCCATTTATAAGCAAAAGTCAGTGTCCCTCATTCACAGGCACCACATATGTACATGCAATAGCAAGGCCCTGTTAGACCCACTTACAGAGTCAGAGTCCTCAAGCCAGGGTGATGGAGACACACCCTCCCGGCCTCTCGGTTCCCTTAAAGAGCAGGAATAGGTATGTTGAGACGCATGGGGTCCTCTCGAAAGCCTCACACCACACACACACACACACATACACACACACACACACACACACACACACATGCACGCATGCACGCACGCACGCACACGCACACACATGCACGGACACCAGCAGGAGCTTCTTCAGCTGTCGAGCTGAAGCCGAACCCATTAGCACTAATTACCACACTTGTTGGGAAAGGGGTTTAATTAACTCTCTGCTGGGTAGCTCCTTGGGTGTGGGAGAAGAGTCTCTGACGACTCGGGTCTGGAAGGGCAGCTCTATACTGACACGTGCCGTACACATTCAGATATGCACAGCGTTTTACAGACATGCTTGGAAGCAGCCCCACCTACATGGGATTCCATGCTTTAAAACAGATGAGAAATCACAGGCCCAGACAGCTAGGCGGATAGATGATGGATGGACGGACAGATGGAAAGAGATAGTGATAAATAGATGATGGATGGGAGGATTAAGAGGGTAGATGTGGCTGAGGGGTGAATGAGCAAACAGTCAACGGCTCACGGAACATGCCCACTGTGTATTCCTGCCAGCCTCCCACAGGGGCACGATTAGAACCATTCCAAATCACCCTGAGGGCATGTGCTCTCTCCTCTCCCTCCTGGGTCCCTTCCTCTCTTGAAGAGGAAGTAAAAAGGTCTTGGAGTGCATAGACCACCTAACATGATGAAGCCCCCAAAGCCTTTGTCTGTTACCACATGTGGTGGTTCGAATACACTTGGCCCAGGAGCAGCACTATTAGGAGGTGTGGCCTTGTTGGAGTAGGTGTGGCCTTGGTGGAGGAAGTGTGTCACTGTTGGGGTGGGCTTTGAGGCCCTCCCCTTAGCTGCCTGGAAGACAGTCTTCTCCTGGCTGCCTTTGGGTCAAGAGGTAGCACTCTTGGCTCCTTCAACAGCACCATGCCTGCCTGCCTGGAGGTTGCCATGCTCCTGCCTTGATGATAATGGACTGAACCTCTGAACCTGTAAGCCAGCCCCAGTTAAATGTTGTCCTTTAAAAGAGTTACCTTGGTCATGGTGTCTCTTTACAGCAAGGAAAGCCCTAACTAAGACACCATGCCACCAAGGTGGGTACTGCTTCTTCTGGGGGGACAATCTGGAGGTCCTGGTAATATGAGGAAAAGTGTCCCGCAGAAAGCAGTAGATCTCCCTTCCCCTCCCTAACACCACCCTGTCTTTCGTGGACACACACCCTAACTCAACTCCACTTTCCTGTAACACAGTTGCTTACCTTTAAAAAAATTTAAGAAGCAGAGCCCCAAGGCTGAGAGGGAAGTCCCCTGAGGGTGCCTGGGGGGGGGGGGGGTTGGTCACAATCTAGCAGGCAGCCAGCCGTGTGCCAGGAAGGGCTGGCCAGGCACCAAGCTGGAGTTAAAACGAGGAGAGGCACTTTCCTGGGACCCTGGGCCCCCACACCCAAACAATGATATATATTTTCAATTTTCTCAAAGATTATATATTTTTTTTCCTCCAGACGTTCATCCTGTGCTTTTTGACCAGTATAAACTGAAAAATAATGGAATCCAGATGGGAAAGAGATACTCATTCGTCCTGAACAGACGGTGGTGCCAGTGTGAGCCCCAGCCCCAGGGTGGGTAGCTGCAGAATGGGAGCTGAGTTGGAGCCGGGTGGGGGATGGGAGCACGAGACAATTGAAGCCCACTGCAGCTTCCTCACAGCCTGGTGGCATGGGAGGACCTGGTCAAAGCCTACGTAGATGGCCTTACATCCCAAGGTGACCTTGACAGACACACTCCCCTCTTAGAGAGCTCACATGGAAACTAGGGAGATTCACTGTAAGGTTGGACGAGAGTTAAACCAGAATAGAGGCAGCGGGGAGGGCCTGTCCGTCAAGACTCCACCCAGGAGAGGCAGTGCCTCTAGTTTACCCTAAGGTAAGCTCAGCCTGACCTGAACCCTGGGCTGAGCCTAGCAATTGCTTTGGTAAAGTTAACCTCGGCAAGCCTCTTGGATCCCATACACGCCCAGCACAGATTTCAGCACCAGAACACTGCCTGACTCAGGATAGTATTTTGATTTCAAAAGACCCTTGAGGAAGATAAACACAGGATCTCCGTCCCCACTTTTAAAACCCACTCCTTTGGGAAGTGCTTTCAAATGTCTAACTCAACTCCACTTTCCTATAATGTAGTTGCCTACTTTTAAAAAAAAGAAAGTGTTGGGGCTGGAGAGATGACTCAGAGGTTAAGAGCACTGACTGCTCTTCCAGAGGTCCTGAGTTCCAATCCCAGCAACCACATGGTGGCTCACAACCATCTGTAATGGGATCTGGTGCCCTCTTCTGGTGTGTGAAGACAGCTACAGTGCACTTATAATAAATAAATCTTTTTTTTAAATGTTAATTATGTGTATGCTTGCGTTTCTGAGTGTGGGTTTGTGCCTATGAGTGTAACACCCGAGGAGGCCGAAAGTCTGGGTTCTCCTGGGGCCAGAGTTAAAGAGGCAGTTGAGAGCCACCTGACACGAGTGCTGGGAACCAAACTCAGGCCCGATGTACAAGGAGTCTGTGCGCTGAACCACTGAGCCTGTCGCCAGCCCTGTGTGCTGCTGACGTGTGGTTGGTGCTCTGTGGAACTAAAGCCTGGTAGAAGAACTGCGGTGACAGTGCTGTGACAGTGCTTGCCCCTGAAGCACGATTCCCAGAACCCATCTGAGGCAGCCAGCCAGGCACAGCAGCAAACGTTCAGACTCCCACTACCAAGGGAAGCACAGATTCGGGTGAATGAGGCCGGTGGGATGCTTTCAAGAGTGAAGGCTGCCGCCGCCAAGCCTGATAAGCCGAGTTCCATCTCCTGGATCTGCGTGGCGGAGGGAGAGTATCAACTGCCGCAAGCTATCTTCTTACCTCCAGAGACCCTGGAAAGACCGGGTGAGGGAGGAGGGGAGGGACGGGGGCGGGGTGGACCCAGAGGTGTGGACAGTGACCAAGGTGAGCAGGCATCTAAGACGTGACACCTAAGATCTGCCTCTGCGACCCACACCCAGGGCAACACGAATATTCAAACACACGTGAACACACAAGCACACACATACAGAACATCAGGTAGGGGTTGGGGATTTAGCTCAGTGGTAGAGCGCTTGCCTAGCAAGCGCAAGGCCCTGGGTTCGGTCCCCAGCTCCGGAAAAAACAAACAAAAACAAAAACAAAAACAGAACATTAGGTAGACCATAACTGTCATTTTTCCAGAGCTCAAAAATCTCCTTTCCCAATGTCCCTTGCATGGAGAGAAAGGTGCCCGGTAAATTAAAGGACACTGGAGTCTGGGTTTCAAGAACCAATTGTGTCAATTCCTGGCTGTGTGACCTTGGCCAACTTACCTAACTTCTCACAGCCCCATCTCCTCAGAGCTCAGAAGCCAGTGCCGCCTCCCTCTGAAGTTGCTGAGTGGAAACAGAAGCCCCAGTTAAATGAGATAATCCCCCACAGAGTGCCTGGACCTCCGGGACCACACCACAGCTCCACACACCCCCAACTCCAGCATCCCTGCCAAAGGTTAGACTTTATCTGCCCGGAGCAGGAGAAGGATGATCTGGAGGGAGAGCAGAGTAATTGGTGGTAATCCTGCAGCTGCTCGCAGCCTCACTCCCGCCGCGGGGACGCTGTGGCCTCATCATCCGTCATTAGCCAGAGCTCTTCTGGCCGCTCAATTGCAGAACATGATTTTAATAACCCTGGCAGGAGGGGACCAATTCTTCTTTTGTCACTTAACTCTGATTCTGTTGGAGAGAGACAAGGACGTGAAAGAGAGAAAGACGGGCTGACAGAGCGGCAGGGACAGGCGTAGTAAAAGGGGCGTAGGTGGGGGCAGACTTGGGAAGGCCAGGCACGGAGAAGGGAGAAGGCAGCAGGAAGAGGGTGGTGGAACTTAGGAAAGGCAGGGCCACGAAGAGGCAGGAGGGGAACCAAAAAACAAGACAGGCCCGACCTCAGGGTGGGGTGGGCATGGGTCCCACTTTCCTCCTTCATCCTGACCTTCCCTTGTAATATACAAATCCCCATCATGTCAGCTCCAGCTGCCATCCAGGACGTTATTTTTGACGTAGGTGAATGATGTACCCCAACATTGGTAAGCAAGGAAGAGAGTCTCAGCCTTAAGACGGTTGGTCCCAGAGCAGCAATATGTCTAGTACACGGCTCGGGCACAGGCTAAGAACAAAGCTAGGCGCACAGTTTTCCAGACCTTGGTAGTCACCCCACAAGATTTAACCCTGGCTTTGGCATACCACCTCATGCCATGGGTCCCTATTTTGTATGGTTGGTTGGTGGACAGGGACTCTGCCGTGTCCACCAACAGGCACAATACATAGAAATAGCTAGCAACTGAAGTGCCTGGGACACAGAAAACAGCCCAGGCAGCTAGTGAGTGGTTTCTCAGGAGAGCAAGCAGCGAGACAAAAGGCATACTGTGAACTTCGACAGGCAAGTTATGGGACCTACCCCAGACGGTAGACCAGCCCCCAAGCACAAGCAGAGCCAAAGCCTGCAAAACTGGGACTCCAGCGCCACCTGCTGGCCATCACAGGAGCACCAAGAAACCGGCTTGGAAGATGGGGCTGTTCAAACCTCAAAAAGACCAGTTCAGAGGTCTCTGGTAGAATGCATCATATTGGGACCCAGGATGCTCTCTCTGTTTTAGGGGTCAACAAAATCTCCTTCAAGTGACAAGGCACAGCAATGCAAAAAAGTATCCCCCCCCCCGCTTCAATTCAAGTCTCAGATGTTTTATGTAGACTTAGGTAAGGAAGGAACTGCCCAGTTCTTGACATAAGGGAACCCCTATCTGGCCAGACTCGGTGGTTAGAAGCAGGGTGGAAAATTGAGAGTGGTGTGAAGTGTGCATCTGGGATCAGGCAATTGCAGATTTGCAGATGAGGGAGCCTGGGTGACGGTGGGCTGTGCAGGAATAGAGACCTCATCATGACTGTCATGAACACGGTAAGACTCCACTCTCCCAAGAGCCAAGCCCATGGCCAGACTTATATAAAAAAACTCTGTTTTCCCCATCTGTGAAATGGGTATGAGGATTGAGGGTTTCAAATGGGTATGAAATAGGTTGAGGGTTGTGTCTTGGGCTCAAGGCTTGTAGCCTACAGTGTTGCCCCTGGTTTTTGCTTGTTCACAGTCAGGAGGAAGCTAAGCTGTCCTGAGAACTGCTGTAATTCCTCTTTCCCAGGAATAGCAAGCCAGCCCAGCAGTGAGCACAGGACCTGGGCTGAGAATGGAGAAGGCATGGGAAGTGTGTGGCATCCATCAGCGTCAAGGTTTGAACCGGGATGGGAACATCTGACCAACCTAGCCTTCCAAGGACTGGTCTCAGCTTAGTCTGGGTTCTGAGAGAAGGGGTGTCTGGGAGCAGCAAAAACAAGACTCAAAGTCAAACCGTGGGTCCAAGCTGACAGTCTATGTTGTGCTGAGATGGCTTTCCAGACTGCTCCCTCCCTCCCTCCCTCCCTTTCTCTCTCTCTCTCTCTCTCTCTCTCTCTCTCTCTCTCTCTCTCTCTCTCTCTGTTTGTGTGTGTGCATGTCTGTCTGCTTGTCTGTCTGTCTGTCTGTCCTCTGCTCTGCCCCAGACACAGCTTTTTCTTGCTATTCTAAAAGCTCTGGTTGAGACAGCTAGCTTTCTGTTCAAGACAGCTCTCTCTGCTAGTAAAAATTCTAAAAGTTCTCTAGATAGCTCATGGGTTTTCTGACCAAAGACAGAAAAGCTGCTATAAAAAAAATTCCTGACCTTCTGACCAAGTCAGAAATCCTGTTAGAAAATTTCTAAAATTCTTGGATTTTCCAATCAAGATGGGGAAAGCCAAAGAAAATTCTAAAAGAGCTGTGTTTGCTCTTCAGACAGCCTTCTCTGGATAGCTGCTAGAAACCATTCCAAAAGAGCTGTGTCAGCTCTCTAAGTAATTCTTGGGATTTCTGACTAAGAAGTCCTGTTAGAAAAATTCTGAGTTGTGTTTGCTCTTCATGGATTTTCTGACTAAAATCAGAAATCCTGTTAGAAAAAGTCTTGAAGAGCTGTGTTCGATCTCCAGAGATTTCCAGACAGGTCCGCTCTCACTAGAAAAAAAAAAATTCTAAAAAAGAACTGCTAGCTTATCTCATGCAGACCAAAAGGCCAGTTTTTTATTTGCATATCAATTCAGTTATTTACTCTGGGTTCCCTCTGACCATCCCATGAATCAGCATCCCATGGCCTTAGCCCCTGGACTCTTAGAGACAGCAAAACACAAGCACAGACAATAAGATAGCTGAGAGGAATCCCACCCTGGGGTTCAGATCATGCCTGGACCTAAGTTGCTCTGTCCCAGGCTTACCTTGAACTCAGGAATCTGCCTGCATTTGTATCTGTCTGCCTTTGTATCTTTCTGAATAGTGCAGAAAGTGTCTGCTTCTCTCTGTCCCTTTAGATCTGTGAAGCTCCTTATACAATTCATATTGCATCCTTATATTTTTGCATAGTTGAAAAATAATATATTTTCAAACTCATGTTTTTAGAGTTCTTTTCCACAGCCTTAAGGGCTGTCCTCCAGTGTTTGCCATTTTGCTGAGATATTAGCCACACCTTCGCCTCCCAGGAGGACATTCCTCAGAGAGACATGAAAATATGTACATTATTATACAAACAAACCTTATGCCCACATCTGCTGGCCCTATCCCAAGGGCAGGAAACATGTCATTCTGTCCCTACCAAGGCCATGCCAGACTTGGGCACTAGCTGAAACGTACGGCTTCTGGATGAGTGAATTCTGGTCTCTGGAAATAACCATGACCAAGGAACATGAGGAGGGCTGTCCCAGTATCCGGGAGTGCTGTCAGGAGCAGCCTGAAGCCAGGCATTTGACCAGCTATGATTTTGTCCTCAGGCTCCCAGTGCTAGCAGGACTTCATCATCACAGACTGGACCCCAGAGTGCCCCGGATAAACCACTAGCTTCCTCCTTGAGATGAGCTCCACTAGGCTCTTCACCTACACACTGCTTTGGGATGATGGCAGCCTGGAAAAGGACATAGGGCAGTTCCACAGCCCAGTGACTCTTTCTCTGAGCTGCCCCTTTCCCTGCTTCCCCCTGTCATGCCTCTGAACCATAGGATTTTACAACAGAGGGTTCCCTCAGAAAGTTCCCAGGGCGAGGGGCTAGAGAGAGGGCTCAGTTGCTGAAGTACTTACAATCATGACAACCTTAGTCCAACCCCTAGAAGAACCTTGGTTCAAGCCTCAGAATCCACATTTATTTATAGATAGATAGATAGATAGATAGATAGATAGATAGATAGATAGATACATACATACATACATACATACATACATACATACATACATACATAGGTAGACGGATGGCCCTTCAGGTTCTACTGAGTTTGGAAATATTAGTTTCTGTTACTGGAATATACCCATATTTTTACATTGCACTGCTGATGTCTTGAGTCATACAGATGCTGTACTCCAGAAGCAGTCATGGCTGTACTTCCTGTTGGCAGCTGAACTTAGTTGTACTGGTTTTGAAGGCATGGAGGGGTCATGGAGAGCAGCCCAGGCTTGGTGCTGTGTGTCAGGGCTGGGATCTCTGAATAAATAAAGTCCAGGAGAGGCTATTGGTGAAAGTGCAGTCCAATTGCAGCAGAAGAGCCCAGCACTTGGAGATGCCAGCATCATGACCACAAAGAACAGCAGTGGGTAGGAAGTAGAGACAATGTGTGTGCAGCACCAGGGGGCAAAGGAGAAACGACTCAAGCCCTTTGGAGGAGCCCAGATGATCATGAGTGGACCCCAGACATTAGATACTGAGTTATTTACACAACACCCTTACCAAGTTGGACCAAAGGTTCGCTGATATTTTTTTAAGATTCATTTATTACATATAAGTACACTGTAGCCGTCGTCAGACACACCAGAAGAGGGCATCGGATCCCATTACACATGGTTGTGAGCCACCACGTGATTGCTGGGAAATGAACTCAGGACCTCTGGAAGAGCAGTCAGTGCGCTTAACCACTAAGCCATCTCTCCAGCCTAGAAGAGAGGCTTCCCTGACGGGGAAATGAACTCAGGCCATGGCGTTGAGAGCGCCGAATCCTAACCACTAGACCACCAGGGAGCTCTTCCTCTTGAAGTAAGAAAGTAGTTCTCTTCCTTTCTTTCTTTCTTCCTTCCTTTCTTTCTTTCTTTTTTTCTTTTCTTCCTTTCTTTTTTTTCTTACAAAAGCCCACAGTTGAGAGAGACCTTGAATTTTTAAAGATTTTAGATTTTTAAAGGAACTGGATATTTTAAAGGAACTGAACTTTTTTTTTTTTAAGATTTTATTTATTCATTTTATATATGATGAGTACACTGTCACTGTCTACAGACGCACCAGAAGAGGGCATCGGATCTCATTACAGATGGTTGTGAGCCACCATGTGGTTGCTGGGATTTGAACTCATGACCTCTGGAAGAGCAGTCGGGTGCTCTTAACCGCTGAGCCATCTCTCCAGCCCGGAACTGAACTTTTAATGTGTCTAAATTTATAAAGACTGTGGGAGCTTTAAAGTTATTTACATTTTTCATGTGAGATCTTGGGGATGGATGAGAAAGGAAAGGTTGTGGCTTGTTAGTCCTGTGTTTGTGTATCAGGTTGACAAGGGGTCAGTTGTGCTGTCTTAGTTTTATGTCAACTTGATACACGCTAGAGTCACTGAAGAGGGAGCAGCAACTGAGAAAAGAATGCCTCCACAGACTGGGCTGTAGGCAAGCCTGTAGGGCATTTTCTTAATTACTGGTTAATTAATAAATGATGTGGGAGAACCCAGCCCATTGTGGGTGGAGCTACCCCTGGGCAGGTAGTCCTGGGTTCTAGTTAAAAAAAAAAAAAAGGGTTGGGGATTTAGCTCAAGGGTTGGGGATTTAGCTCAGTGGTAGAGCGCTTGCCTAGCAAGCGCAAGGCCCTGGGTTCGGTCCCCAGCTCCGAAAAAAAGAAAAAAGAAAAAGAGAAAAAAAAAAAAAAAAAAAACAGGCTACCGGGAGCAAGCCAGCACCTCTTCCTGCCCTCTACATCTGCTCCTGCCTCCAGGTTCCTGCCCTGACCTCCTTCATTGATGGGCCATGATGTGGAAGCATAAATCAACTAAACCCATTCCTCCCTGACTTGCTTTTGGTCAGGGTGTTTCATCACAGCAAAAGAAACTCTAATTAAGACAGAATTTATTGGGCTGGAGAGATGGCTCAGAGGTTAAGAGCACTGACTGCTTTTCCAGAGGTCCTGAGTTCAATTCCCCGTAACCACATGGTGGCTCACAATCATCTGTAATGAGATCCGACGCCCTCTTCTGGTGTGTCTGTAATTATATAGAATAAATAAAATCCTTTAAAAAAAAAAAGTCAGAAATTGTTACCAGCATAGGTAGGTATTAATGTGACAGACCTCACCATGTTTTCTTGGGGGGTGGAGAGGGAGGGAATGTGGAAGGAGTTTGGAAATTTGGACTAGAAAAGCCATTGATTATGGAAAGCTCAGTATGATGCTCCGTAGGAGCCTGGAAGATAACAATGTTGAGAGTGTGGACAATGGAGGTTTGGCTTGTGATGTTTCAGAGAGCTGCAAAAACTTTACTCTGCCATCTGAGTTAAGAATCAGTGGTTCTGGCTAACTCAGGCTGAAGAATTAGCAGTGATTGAGAAGAAACCAGCATCACTGAGGTGAAACCTTCTGGGAAGCCTTTTCTCAGGGTCAGCACTCAGGTTGTGGTCCAGCTAATCCAACAATGGCTGTCTATGAACAGACGGTCTAAGAATTCAGTAGTTGTGCAGTCCAAGAGGTGCGACATCTCCACTGGTCTTCAGAATATGCCAAATTAAGAAAAATAAATCACTCAGAGGTGTCCCTAGTCACCTGGATTTTAGTTAATTCCAGATGTGGTCAAGTTGACAACCAAAAATAGACATCATAGCTGGAGAGATGGTTCATCTGTTGAGAGCAAGTACTGTTCTTCCAGAGAATCTCAGCTCAACTCCAAGCACCCATGTTAGACAGCTCACAACTGCCTGTAACTCCAGTTTGAAGGATATCTCACACATCTGGCCTCCATAGACAGGCACCTGTTCTCTCTCTCTCTCTCTCTCTCTCTCTCTCTCTCTCACACACACACACACACACACACTTTTTAAAAATAACACTAAATTTAAAATAACAACCCAGTCCAGTGATGTGCACTTGTAACCCCAAGAAAAAAATAAATAAAAATAAATAAAAAAATAAAAAACAAAAATAAAATAAAATGAAGTCTCAAAAGCACAAGGTGGACAGCTCCTAAGGAATGAGATCTGAGATTCTCCTTTGGCCTCCACATATATGTTCACCTTCACACACATCACACACACACACACACACACACACACACACACACACACACACATGCCTCCATGGGGTGTGGTCACCAATCTTACCCATCAGTACCAAGGATCATGTGATTTCTTCCTCCCACGAGGCAGAATCTGTGTCCCCATGTCGCATCCAGTTGCTTTCCAAGTATTTTTAATTCTCTCTTTGAACTCAAGTTCCTGTGTACCTAGGTATATACATCTCTCTATATTACAATTTTGAGACAAGGTCTCATGTAGCCCAGGCTGGCCTTAAACTCACTAGGTAGTCAAGGTTGACCTTGAAGTGCTGATCCTTCTTTCCACCACCTGAGTGTTGGTACTGTAGGCCTATGGCTGTTTCTCTCATCCTTGTGAGCCTGGCTGAGCTTCCAGAGACTCCCAGCTCCAGCACCGCGGACAGCTCCGTGTACAGCCCACTTACCCTTACCCACCAGAACCCAGCAGCTCTGCTACTTTTTAAGTTCCCCTAGAGGACCACACAGTTTTGGTATGTAAGGACTTTGCTAAGTGGGGTGATAATCCCCTGCCAGAGAACAGAAAAAAAATTCCAACAAGGCACTTAGGACTGGGTGTTTTCTCTGATCTCAGACACTGGTACAGTGCTCCCACGTGGTAGGAAGATCCCACTGGAAAATCACTCCAGTTCAGAATCCCAACCTCCTCTGTATCGGCTTCTCCTCCAGTTTCTCTCTGTGCAGATCTAAGTCCCGGTTCCCTGCAGATCCCCTCCTAGACTCTGAAGCCAGAGGCTGATCCTGAATGCTACAGGTACCAAGCTCCCGGCCTTATAAGAAGCACTGGGGGAAGATCGGAAGACAGAAGGAAAAAATAAGCCACAGACATACTTGGCCTTGCCCCAATGTGGGTAGCACCTCTGATGGACATTGTGTCCAGGTCTCACTGCCAACCCTTGCTTGTCAGCACCCCAATGGGACAGACACAGTCACAAGGCCCTGGACCCCTCTCCTCCCTGTCTTTCTTGCTTACAGGTACTAATCCCTGAACTACTGGTTCCTGGCCTCGGTTTTATCTCATTGCACCCTGATGGCTTCTCAGCCCCTGCCAAGAACCAGCCTCAGCTTGGAGAGTGTTCTGAGAGAAGGGGTGTCTGGGAGCAGCGAATACAAATGCCTCAAAGTCAAATTGTGGGTTCAAGCTGTCTATGCTGACTATGCACTGCTCTAATGGCTTTCCAGCCTGCTTCCCTCTCTGTTCTGCCTCCTTTTTCTCTGTTATACTTTCTCTGGAGATCTTCAGACAGGTCTCTTCTCTTTTCTTCCCCCCCCTCTCCCCCGGAGCTGGGGACCGAACCCAGGGCCTTGCGCTTGCTAGGCAAGCGCTCTACCACTGAGCTAAATCCCCAACCCCCGACAGCTCTCTATATATCCAGTCATTTGCTTCAGGTTTCCTTTTGATTATCCTATGAATTAGCATCCCGTGACCCCAGCCCCTTAATTCTTCGGGAACAGCAAGCACACATTTTCTTTTAACATTGCACAAGAATTTGGGAATCTGCCTGCTGGTGTTAAACACAGATGATAAGGGACAGCTGGGTGGGACCCTGTCCTGACATTACCATTTCTACCACACCTGGACCTAAGTTTATCCTAGGCTGACCTTGAACTCAGGAATCTGCCTGCATTTGTATCTGTCTGTCTTTGTATCTTTCTGATCAGCTGGCTCATAGTGCAGCTGCCTCTGTTCCTTTAGATCTGTGAGGCCCTTATACAATTCATATTTCATCCTTATATTTTTGCATAGTTGAGAAACTATATATTTTTAAACTCATGTTTTCAGAGTTCTTTCCCACACCCGTAAGGGCTGCCCTGAAGGTTCCAGAGTTTATCATTTTGCTAACACATTAGCCACACCTTGGCCTCCAGAACTCATGTTGTCTCTGATTATCAAGGACTCATTAATGTTAACAGGGGGGACATTCCTTAAAGGAGGAACATGAAAATACGTACATATTATACAGACAAGCCTTATCCCCACAGTAGCCATAGATATTTGTGGAGGCCCACGCCTGCTGGTCCTGTCCCAGGGGCAGGAACCATGTCATTCCTGTCCCCACCAAGGCCATGCTGGACCCAGCAAGCCAGAGAAGCCAATACCCTGCATCGAATTCCCTCTGTTAACATACTCTTGCTTGCATCTCCCTTCTGGTCCTTCCTTCTGTAGGGCTGATCTACACAGAGGCCTGACGATGTCTCACAAAGGAGCTAAGGGGCTAATGAAAAGTTCATCAGGAAAGCCCACACACCCCTTCCACCATACAGACACACTTACTTGCAGATGCACACATGTGTCCCTTGATACCAAGAACCCCAGCCTTAGAAACAAACAGGGTCTTAGCCCCTCTGGAAAAGGGATATGTTTTCATTTCTTCCTAAACACATGATGAGCACACACACATTCACACACACACACACACGCACACACATGCACACACTTAAATGCACACACATGCATATACACACTTCTGTGCACACATTTATACACATGTGGGCATGCACACACATACACACACACACACACACATGCACTCGTAATATGCTCTCCCTCTTGGCACTACAGGTGAAAGCCCAGCTCCCTGACCCCCTTCATGAATGTTGCCTCTCCTGTCAGACTGAGTGGGCCAAAAAGAGCTTGTACAATCTCTTAATAGGATTCTGTTCTCAGCTGAAGTCCCCCCAAGGTAATCACTGTCCCCTGAAAGAGAGCCTCTCACAATCCTGGCTTGCTTCTTCGGGCCATCCTGCCTGAGCTGGAAGAAGTGGACTTTCTTTTAATTTTCTGTTTGCTTTTTGTCTTGCTTTGCTGTTTGTTTTTTGAGGCAGTGTCCCCTGTGTAGCTCTGGCTGTCCTGGAACTCACTCTGTAGATCAGGTTGGCCTTGAATACAGACATCTACCTGCTTCTGCCTCCAGAGTACTGGAACCACTGGTGTATGTCAGTACATACACATATGTGGGGAGCATTGCCTCATGGTACATATGTGGTGCTCTACCTCAGTGGTCAGGCTTGGCAACAGAAGCCTGACCTGCTGTGCTGTCACACTGGCCCTCCTTGTGAGCCTTTTGGCTTGCTGGTCTTTTCTTATTCTAGGGCCTGCCCTGGCCTGCAGAGCAAGCTACCGGGAGTGAGTGCTATCTCTCCCAAGCTCCTTCTGTGGAGAATTTTACCCAGAGGCCTGATGATGTGGTACAAGAGATCCTGAGGTGCGAAAGAATGGCACTATAGGGTAGGAGAGAAGGCTCGGCGGTTAAGAGCACTGGCTGCTCTTCCAGAGGTCCTGGGTTCAATTCCCAGCAACCACATTGGTGGCTCACAACCATCTGTAATGGGATCCAATGACTTCTTCTGGTGTGTCTTGAAACAACTACAGTGTACTTGTAAAATAAATAAATAAATAAATAAATAAATAAATAAATAAATAAAATAATAATAATAATAGTGGCACTATCAAGTGGACCTCAGCCAGCCTGTATGGTATGTACCTTGTAACTTCTCTCTGCTCTGAGCTAAGATATGCTGATAGAGTTCTTTAAAACCCTTGCTGGATAGTGTACTGTATCATGGAATTCTGGGCTGAAATACTTTCTCCCATAAGCTGCTTGACAAAATGTCAAGTAGTTTAATCACAGCCACAGAAAATGAAAATGAAGCAAACCAGCTCCTCCCTACCTGCTGTTAGGTAAGGACAGATGACCCAGGGCTACCTTGCCACCTTACAAATACCCTCCCCCTAAAGAGGCCCACTCACCCTGGGGGACCACTGCAGAGGCCCTTGGTCGAGCCCAGCAGAGCAGTGGCCACTGCCGCGTTCCTGAACCATTGCTTGTTTTTCTTACTCCCCCCCCCCCCGTTTCCTATGACCTGTGCTGACCTCCAATTTACTCACCATGTAGCTGCCGGCAGCCTTAAACTTCTCAGCTCACTGCCTGAGTCCTGAGGGCTGGGACTATAAGTTTCCAGCACCACACCCAGCATTCCTGAGCCTCTTCTGATGAATATGAACGCCCCAAAATTATAGAACATAAGTCTAAAAGAGTGGTTCTCAATCTGTGGGTCTCCACCTCCATGGGGGTCACATATCAGATATCCTGCCTATCAGATGTTTACATCATGGTCATAACAGTAGAAAAATTATAGTTATGAAGTAGCAACAAGATGATTTTATACTTGGCGGGGGGATAATTAATTAAAGGGTAGTAACATTAGGAAGGTCGAGAACCACTGGTCTAAACTGACCTACACTCCCAGGCTGCCTTCCTGTAATGAAACCACTGAGACCCCAACCACTGTGGTTCTGGTCCTGAGTGGAACCCACATGCAAAGGTCCCTGTCTCTTCAGTAACTGGCCTCCCTAGAGGACACCTTACAGCTGTTCCCCTCCACCTCATACACTCGTGGCTCAGCCATTGGCAGGGTGGCTGTGTGGGGAGATTCAGTGGTCATCTTCTGGGGTCATCTCTGAATTGTCAGCATACAGCCAGTCAGGGGAGTGTTAACACCAGTCCGCCCCTATCTAACCCAAATCCTGTAGCCCGAAGGGATTGGATGACACACCCTGCAACCTCTGGGTGGCAGTTAAGAAGAAACTATGCTGTAGCTAGCTGGCTCTCCCATGCCTTTGTTATGTCCTGGGCTATGATGATTATAAATAACAATGTGTGCCCATGAGGGGTGGCACACACCTTTAGTTCCAGCTCTTGGGAGGCAGGGGGATTACTGAGATTGAGGCCAGCCTGGTCTACAGAGCTAGTTCCAGGACAGCCAGGGTTACACAAAGAAGCAAAACAAAAGCAAACAAAAAAGGCAGGATCTGAAACTTCATGCCAGCCCCCAGAACTCACAGAAGTCCCACGCTTTGTCCCGAGAGGCATCTCAGGCTGTCCCCCATCACATTCTCATGGTGGCTGTCTCTTCCCTTCACCCTCCTTTTCTCACTTCTTTTCTAGATGTATCCATATTCTTTTTATTTATATGTCTGTGTGCGCCTATGTGAGTGAATGCCACATGTGTGCAGTACCCACAGAGGCCAGAAGAGGGCACTGGGTCCCCTCGATTTACAGACATTGTGACAGTTTTTCTCCAAGTTTTAATGGAAAGCCTCTCCTTCCCTTTAAGACCCCATAGTATTTGAGCCTCGCACCCTGTACATTTCCTGACTGATGCTCTTTCTCCGTAGAAGTTCAATCGTGGCCTCGAGGCCCTTTCTACAATAAGCCTCTCCTGACAGGAATTATGTGGCAACTTCCTTCTCCCTGACTGGTCACTAAGGCTTTATCATCCTTTCTGCTATTGTATTTGACAGGGAGGGGCTAGATGCCTGTTAACCTGGCCCCACCAAGGAGCATGCTGGCCTTGCTACAACTCACCTCAGCATCCCCACCCCCACCCCACCCCACCCCCACCCCACCCCACCTCCTCACTGCCACCTCCCACTCCCCAGGCAGAACCAGCCGCACCCACAGCTGTCCCACCTGGTCTGTGTCCATCAAGTTTGCCTCTGAGCACAGAAGGCTGGGGACACCACAAATGCTGTCCTGGCAGTGAGAGTCACAAGTTAGGCTCACGCTAGGAGAGGGCAGGGACAATTCCACCGTCTCACCAGGACAGTCGGTGGCTGACAACGCAGTACCAGCGTGACTCATAAGAAGTGCATCCGGCTGTTGGCTCCATAAACCCATCAGGACTCTGTCTCATGGCATGCCAGGAAAAACAAATGACAAACTGCCCCCAACGATGCAGCCCCTATAAGATGTCACTCATGAAGTTCCGCCGTTCTCTCAGAGGAGCTGGTAAAGACACACATCAGAGACATCGCTCCTCCAACTTCCTGTCATCCGGGCCCAAGGAGGCTTAGCTTCCCAGATCAGACAAGATCATTAAAGTCAGGGTGGATTGATACAGACGCCCCCCCCCTTATACTACCCGCTCCCCAACTCTCCTCCTGAGGCCCAGAACCCCTGAGTGGGGATCAGAGGCTCTTCTCTACTTGTGCCTTCCAATGCTTGATCAATGCTTGTCCCTTGACTTCTTCCATGGTACCCTCATCATGGAGATTTTTACTTTATGAGATCAAACCTAACTGCTTTCCTTTATGGTCCTTGAGTTCTTAGCCTTGTTCAGAAAGGATGTCTCTGTTCCTAAAGACATTTTTCTGGAAGTGTTGCTTGGAGTGCAGAGAAGGTGCTGGAACTCTGCCTGGAATGTGAAGGCCACCTAAGCATGGGCATGGGGGCCACTGTCCCAGAACTTCCTGGAGGCTGCTGGAAGCTCTCAGGGACTAGAGATGAGGTTTTCTTCCGTCTTTTGGAGACAGAGTCTTACTCCACAGCCCTATCTGGCCTGGAACTCACTATGTAGACCAGGCTGGCTTTGAATTCATACAGAACTGCCTGCCTTTGCCTCCCAAATGCTGGAATTAAAGACTAGTGACAACACACCCCCAAAGTTAATGATTTCTTTGCTGCAGCAAAATGGCTGGGTGCTTTTCTTCCCTGGGCCCACAGTTTCCTCATCAAGCTTAGACTCTCTAGTTCCTCTGTGTTCCGTGCCCAGCTCACACAGCCCACCCCAACCCACATCACACGACCTCTCTGCTCAGGTCTACTCTTACACACAGCCCTTTTTCATCTGTCCCTTGTCTCTTCTGGGAACACTCAGCCTCACCCAGTGCCCAGCAAGGACTTCTGTTATTTTGTTTCCCACATGTCACCTGTTGGAAAATGTCTGCTTCCTCGGTACCAGGACCCCACCCACAGGGACTCCCAGCAGCCTGCTTCACTTCTCCAAGCAGGCCTTGCCAGGGTCTACTGCCCTGAACAGCATTCAACTGGTCTCCTGGGCCCTCGTTGTCATTAGGCTCGTGAAAACTGCAACAGGGCAAAATCGTTACAAAGTACTGGGAATGGCGCTCAAACCTCTGCTCATTCTCAACCCGCATCCCATGAGCCCCAGCCATGAAGAAAGACATGGGTAATGAGAACTGGGGAAAGGCATCTCCTTCAGAATTCCAGCTCTCCCTCCCCTCTGTATGCCCTCTGCCAAGAGCTGTGGACTCCTCTCTCCTTCTGTCCCACGTTTCTGATTGACTCCCAGCCTCCCTGTCCCCCAAAGCAGTGCTTTTAGGTCACCTGCTCCCCGCACAGAAGCCTTCTCCATTGCTGTCCTCCTTCGCCCTCCCTCAAGTTCCTATGAATTTAATTTACATATGTACTAAGAAGGGGCCACAGCTGGGACCAGGGTCCCAGCTCTCCAGCAGGGATATCACTATACTCTTATTCATGAGCCCCGAGGCAATGACAGCAAAGTTGAGTTTGGGCTGAGGATGCTCTCCCCAACAGCCCTTGTGGTTTCCATGGACCACAAGGTTGTTACAGATTCAGAACTTACTACTATTTAACTCTCCCCCGCCCCCGAGGCCATGAGATGGCTTGACAACAAGACAGATTAATTCTGTCAGCAGATTTATGATACCGCAGAAAGAAAAGGACACTCCCAAGCGTTCCCTATAGATGCTGTGAGAGATCCTGAAATTCAGCTTTGAGCTTCCTGGAAGGCAGGATGAAAAGGAAACACAGTTCCGAGGTTCTCATTACCAGAAAAGGGAAGCTAATCAGTTTCTTCACGATGACATGCTTCCAGGAACTCATTTGCATGGATGGCTTAATAAAATCTTCTAAAGAACTAGATAGCAAGATGTGATGTAGTCAAGAAGTAATAAAGACAGGAGGTCCTGGAGGGGGTATGGGTCTTGTCTGTGGCTCAGAAAACTTGGAGTTTCCAAATGTCTCAACAGCTGGATCTTCTCTTTGTCTTTGTTTTTGGTTTGTTTTTATTTTTTTTTTTGAAAGGTCTTACATTTGGGGTTCAAGGGGGACATCAAGGCAGAATGTCCTTTGGAGAAGAGATTAAGACCCCATGGTAGAGGTTCTGAGGAGAGCTCAGGCCATGTGGCAGAGTGGGGGGAAGGTTCCAGGCCTTGTGGTTGATGAGTAGCACATAGTAGATGTTTACAGTAAGGCTTGTCTGATTCCCAGGTGGCAGGGGGCGGGGAGAAAGGGGAGGGGAGAGAAGGGGGGTGGAGAGAAGTGGGGGAGAGAAGATATGGGGAGGACTTCAAGCATTTCCGGGAAGAAGTGTGGGACCTTGAGTGTGGGGGAAGCAAGGGGCCCCTGTTTAGTCAACATCTACTCCAGAAAGTTTCTGACAGCTCAGATTCTGGTACCCAGCAGCCTTAGTGGAGACGCAGCTTTGAGGAAGCTAAGAGACACAGGTGGGACTTGAACACAGTTGTGTGTTTGTTGTATGAGTTTGGATTTTTAGAAAGTGGATCTCAAGGGAATTCTCCTGCCTCCGTCTCCCTAATGCTGGTATTATAGGCTATCCAGCCTAGTCAAATTTCTGTTCAGTGAGAGACCCTGTCTCAAGGCAATGAGGCAGAGACAGAAGACACTCCCAAAGTCCAGCTCTGGGCTCTGAAAACTCATTTGGGGGCTCATACACACACACACACACACACACACACACACATACACACACACACACATACACACACACATACACACACAAACACACACATACACACACACTCGTACACACATACACATACACACACACAAACACACATACACACACACAAACACACACATACACACACTCGTACACACATACACATACACACACATACACACATACACATACACACACACATACACACACACAAACACACACATACACACACACTCGTACACACATACACACATACACATACACACACACACATACACATACACACACAAACACACACATACACACACACTCGTACACACATACACACACACTCGTCCACACATACACACACACATACACATACACACACACAAACACACACACACACACAAACACACACACACACTCGACGGACGTGCTGAGAACAAAGAAATAGGTCAAGTGGCACATTTGAAACAACGGGCAAGGGTTGGGGATTTAGCTCAGCGGTAGAGCGCTTGCCTAGCGAGCGCAAGGCCCTGGGTTCGGTCCCCAGCTCCGAAAAAAAGAAAAAAACAAACAAACAAAAAAAAAACAACAAAAAAAAAAAACCAACGGGCAAAGCAAAAGGAATGATGAGATGATCCAAGTCTGTGGTTATAGCTCAGAGGAATAATACTTGCCTAGCATGTATGTGAGGCTCTGTATTAGATCCCCAGTACAAAAGAAAAAAAGAGGTTGATAGAATGAAAGCCCCAGAAAGAACAGAGAAAGAAATGGAGAGTAATTTGAAGACACAACAGTTGAGAACTTTCCAGAACTAATAAAAAGATGGCTGGGAGTAACCAGCATCAACAAGGTGGATAAAGGAAATGCATGGCCACAGTGCCGAGGCTGCACACACAGATCTCTGCAGCTGTGCAGCAGGGTGTCTCCCTCCAGCTACAGGCCTCCAGAAGAGCAGCAGAGGCAGCCAGAGACAGCAGCCTCAAAACCGGGGAGAAGGTTACTCAATGGGGAACTGCAAAGTTGGCAAAACTCGCCATGCAGGGCTGAGGATGAAGTACAAACACCAGTATTTCTGCCCCATAAGAAAACTAAACAAGAGCCCGGCGGTGGTGACATGAGGCAAAGGCAGAGTTCCAGATCAGTCCTGTCTATAGAGTGAGCTCAGGATAGCCAGGGCTACACAGAGAAACCCTGGAGGGAGGGATGGAGGGAAGGAGGGAGGGAGGGGGAGGGAGGGGGAGGGAAAGAGATGGAGGGGGAGGGAAAGAGATGGAGGGAGAGAGGAAGAGGGAGGGAGGGAGAGAGAGAGAGAGATGACAGGATGTCCTCCAGGATGACATTTACATCAGATGAATAAAAGATACATTTACATTTTTCTTTTTCCTTTCTCCCCCCCCTCCCCTACATTTTTTTAAGTAGCCTCTCTTTTCTCTCTCTTCCCATGGGAGTTAGGCATAGCCTATTCTGTCAAATCTGTCTCTGATTCATCACTTTTTTTGCCATTCAGTCAGACATCACTTTCACACATGGTTGCTTCTTCCTACAAACTAACTTTACCTTCATTGTTTGGGATTAAAGGTGCACCAAAGGAGTGTCTGGATTAAAATCCCTCTACAAGACTGAGAGCACTCACTGCTCTTCCAGAGGTCCTGAGTTCAAATCCCAGCAACCACATGGTGGCTCACAACCATCTGTAATGAGGTCTGATGCCCTCTTCTGGTGTGTCTGAAGACAGCCACAGTGTACTCATATGTAATAAATAAACAAATCTTTTTTTTTAAAATCCCTCTACAAAGGAAAGAAAAAAAACAGCAAATCAGAACAGAACCTTTGGAGAACATGGAAAACCATCCCAGAAGGAAGAAAGAACAAAGAAGCTAAGATGTATTTAAATCCGTACAAACATATAACAGTAACTGTGGGAACAGAGAGAACTAGAATGTTGAAAGAAATGCAATCATGTCAGTCTGCAACAGAGTCAGGTGTGACTTCTAATCACCTAGGACTTCTATGCAGATAGGGCCATATTTCCCAGGCAAATCACTGGGACCAGTGAGGTGACTTGACAGAAAAGCATTCGCTCCACCAGCCTGACAACCTGAGTTCTGCCTTCACGGTGAAGCCGGTTCCCCAAGTGCTCCCTGAACACACACGCTGTGACGTGCACACACATGCTTCGTACACGCACAATAAAGGTAAAAGTCATTTTTAAACACAGTCACTAGAAGTACAGAGCACGGCATGTGCACTCCTAACCAGCAAAGGGAGTAGGAGAGAGCAGCTGGAGAAAATTAACAAACGCAATAAATCCAGCCAGGGGAAGAACAAGAGAGGAGAGAGAGCACGCACAGGGGGAGGAAAATGAGGCGATAAAAGCAAGTCAGGGTACATCAATAACCACACTCCACATAAAAATTCTAAATGTGCCCTTTAAGAGACGTGTTGTCGGATAGGACTTTAAAGTTCAGCTCTTCTCTGTGTGCTTCTAACACATAAAGAGACAGGTTGAAGAAACATCAGAATACCAAGCAAAAGAGTGCTGGGGCCAGACCTGGCCACACAGACCTGTCATCCCAGCACTTGGAAGGCAGAGGCAGGTGAGTTCAAGGCCAGCCTGGCTACATAGTGAGTTTCAGGCCAGCCAGGACTATATGGTAGTCCTGTCTCAATAAATCGTTTTTTTAAAAAAGCAATGATGGGGGCTGGAGAGATGGCTCCGTGGTTAAGAGCACTGACTGCTCTTCCAGAGGTCCTGAGTTCAAATCCCAGCAACCACATGGTGGCTTACAACGATCTATAATGGGCTCTGATGCCCTTTTCTGGTGTGTCTGAAAACAGCTACAATGTACTCATATATAGTAAATAAATAATTTTTTTAAAAAAAGCAATGATGGACTCCTGGGATGGGTTCTCATGCTTCCTCTCCATGACTTACCACAGCCAAGCAGCCAGCACATTAGTCAAGGGTATCCAACCGCATATCTCTCAAAGCTTGGCAGAAGCCGAAGGAGTCTCATTACAGACTTACCGTTCCGGCAAGCATTGTGTCCCCACCCCCACTCCACCTCTTACCAGCATCCGGGATGGAATCCAGGCCGGTTTGAATGCTAGGTTAAACTCTACCGAGCATCAGCCCCGAGCTCCTTTTAAATTAGTGAGTCACGTACTAGATAAGCTATCAGGCAAGTCCCACTCCACAGGCCCTGCTCCCTCAGTGCAGGGCTGTTTAAATTAGATCTCTCTGAGAGGAGGATCGAGGTAAACCCACACACATGTTGATGCTAAAGCTCTCCTCAAAGTAATCCATAAATCAAAGAAGAAATCATAATGGGAATCTTTATGTAAAAACGGCAATGCAGGGTCAGCAGGATGGCCCAGTAGGTAAAGGCATTTGTCACCAGTTCTGAAGAGCTGTGCTTAATACTCCCAGACCCGAGGTTGGGTTGCCTAGCAAACACAAGGCCCTGGGTTCGGTCCCCAGCTCCGGAAAAAAAAAAAAAAATACTCCCAGACCCACCCGGTAGGAGAGCCAACTCCCTGAGTTGTCCTCTGACCTCTGAGCATGTGCACACACACACACCAAATAAATTTATGTAATTTAATTTTTTCCCACTTCTCTTTTAAATTTAAAAAAAAAAAAATTGGGGCTGAAGAGATGGCTCACCGGTTAAGAGCACTGACTGCTCTTCCAGAGGTCCTGAGTTCAATTCCCAGCAACCACACGGTGGCTCACAACCATCTGTAATGGGATCCGATGCCCTCTTCTGGCCTTCAGTCATATATGCAGGCAGAATGATGTATACATAATAAATAAATAAATCTTTTTTTTTTTTTAAATTGATGTCAATGAAAAAATTGTCAAGTCAGCCCTGGTGGCACACACCTTTAATCCCAACACTCAGAAGGCAGAGGCAGGCAGATCTTTATGAGTTCAAGGCCAGTCTAGTGTACATATCCAGTTGGAGGGCAATAACCTGTCTCAAAAAATTAAATTAAATTAAATTAAAAATTAAAAACTGCCCATAGGTGGAAATTTCAAAAGTTGATCAGAGTTGGGGTAGTGTGTGGCTACAGCACAGTTGGGGTACGGTGTTTGTGGGGCATGCCTTGCATAAATCAGGTTTCATAGCCCACACCAGTAATTCCAATACTCAAGAGGTGAAGGCACGGAGCTGCAGGATTCCAAATGCAATGTCATCCTGGGGTACAGGAGACCCAGTGTCCAGCAACAACAAAATGATCTTGTATAAGGAGAGAGCCTGACAGGGACCAGGCATGGTGACAGACATCTGTAATCCTGGCCCTCAGGAGGATCGAGTTTGAGGCCAGCCTGGGTGACAATGTGAAACTAGGTTGGGAGACAAGAGTAGCACTGGTTATTGGCAGAGTCTGGAGCAGGTAGGCAGGAGGAGAGCAGAGAGAGGTCTGGTGGTGAGAGAAGAACGGAACGAAGAGGGCAGGCGCGAGCTCTAGGGCTCTGACATAGCAGGATGACTGTAATTAACAATGATCTATAGTCTGTTTTAAAATAGCTGGAAGGGAGGACTTTGAACTGCTCCCTACACAAAGGAACAACAAGCTCTAAAGAGATGGATATGCTAATTAGCCTGATTTGGTCATTACACATTCTATACATGTATCGAAATACCACTCTCCACCCATAAATATGTAAAATTGTAGCCAATTAAAATTGAATTAAAAACAGAGAAAGCGCAAAGTAGTACATTTAACAAAATACAGAGCCTTGAAAGTTCAACCAAAAAATTAATAAGCTAAGCCCCCATCTTAAGGAGTTTACGTTTCTTAAAAATAGAATACGCCCAGAGGAAGTAATAAGCAAGCTAAGAAGAGAGAAACCATTAAATCAAAGCAATAAAAAAAAAAGAGGCAATATGAAAAATAAAATCTACAAGGTCAAAAGCTGGTCCCTCAGAAAAACTAATAAAAAGACGAACCTCTGGCAAAACTGATGAAAAAGCAAATGAGAGACACAAGGATTCTTATTAAAAATAAAGAATCTTAGGATCCAGAGGAGATTAGAACGATGGAAGGAGAGAATGTGACCAGTTCAGTCTAGCTCACACAGGCTCGTCCAGGCCCAGCCCAGTCCCCCAGGGCAGCATAACTCAGACTCCAAGTAGGAATGCCCAGACCCTAAGACAGGAAAATCACAGCCGAGACACAAGAGCCCAAACTGAAGAGCACTTTGAAGCCAGTGCCCACATAATGAACGCCCTAGAACTGTTGAGATGCACCCCCACTGCCCCAGGTGCTGAGGTCTGAATCCAAGGCCTGGAGAACGTTAGACAATGTGTATGCTCAACCCTGCTTGTCACGTTTTTGAGGCAGGGTCTCTCTAAGTTGCTCATGCTGACCTTGAACTCACAACCCTGCATGCAGCCTCTGGCTTCACACCAGGCCTTACCACAATGTTTTAATATTTTGAATCTGTAAGTGAGCTTGTCTGACTTACAGACTCAGTGAGAGAGACTGTAGATATCCTTCTCTTTTCTATTTTTTCTATTTTTCTATTTTTTTCCTTATAACACATTGACAATTTATAATCATAAGCGTTTATGGAGTGCAAAGCGACGTTATGTTTTGGGAACACAATCAGGCTAATTAGCATATTTGTCACTTCAAATTGTGGTGAGAGCATTTGAAATTTGCTCTCTTAGCTATTTTGAAATGTGCAATATACTATTATTAAGTATCTTTTCAATAAATACAGAAATATTTGATATGATTTAACACTTGTGGTTTTTTTAAAGCCATGAATGGAAAATTAAGAGGGGAAACTTAACAATAAAAGATTATATCTACTCAAAACCTCTAGAAGATTTGGATTTTCTTATTACATTTATTTTTTTTTCTTTTTTTTCTTTTTTTTTTTTTTCCCCGGAGCTGGGGACCGAACTCAGGGCCTTGCGCTTGCTAGGCAAGCGCTCTACCACTGAGCTAAATCCCCAACCCCTTATTTTTAATCTCTGTGTGTGCCTGTGCGTGCATCTGTCTGTCTGTGTCTGTGTCCGTCTGTCTGTTTGGGTACAAATATATCACAACAAGCATGTGGGGGCAAAGGGACAGCTTGTAGGAGTTGGTTCTCTCCTTCCATCCCGTGGCTTTTGAAGACAGAACTCAGGTTGTCCAGCTTGGCAACAATTGTCTTCACCTGCTGAGTCATTTCTCCAACCCTAGCTTTTCGGTGTTACAGATTGTTTTACATGTGGGATGGGTAAGGTAGCAACATTGTGTCAAGGCGTAAGGGGAGAGTACATGTCACACCAGCTGTAAACATTGAGCCTCCGATCTTTTTTCCAGACTTAGGCTTATTGTTCTTAATTATGTGTACATGCGTGCATATCTGTGTGCATGAGTCCAGGTGCCCTCAGAAGCCAGAGTCTGTGGGATCTGGAGTTGGAGTTAGAGACTGTAAGCAGGCAGACATGGGTGCTGGGTACCAAACTCTGGTCCTCTGACAGCAGCCAAGTGCTCTTAACCATTGACCCACCTCTCCTGCCCAAAGTCTTTCGTTCTTAATGAGATCTCAGTGTTCTCTTAATAGTGACAACAAGACAAAGATCTTCTCCACCATCGCTCCTCTTCAAAGCCAGAGCCACAATCCTAGCCTCAAAGTAAGACAAGAGAAAGAAGGAAGACTGAACGATGGGGGTTGGGGATTTAGCTCAGTGGTAGAGCGCTTGCCTAGCAAGCGCAAGGCCCTGGGTTCGGTCCCCAGCTCCGAAAAAAAGAAAAAAGAAAAAAAAAAAAAAAAAGACTGAACGATGACAATACTTATAGATTTTATGTTTGCATGGAACACCCTGTAACTACATGTAAAATGTGAGGACAAGACATTTACTGGTCACTACGTTTTTAGGAAATATTTAATTCTTGTATGGTGGCTGTCTGTAATCCCAGAACTTAGATGCTAACAGAATTGCCAAGAGGTTTTGGGTTTGGGGTGGTTTTATTTTTTTTGTTTGGTTGGTTGGTTTATTGGTTTGTTGTTGTTTTATTGTTTTGTGCACATGTGTATTTTCCTTACATGTATGCCTGCGTACCATGTCCATGAAGTGTTTCCAGAGGGTAGAAGAGAGTGTCAGACCCCTGGGACTGAAGTTACAGATGGTTGTGAGGCACCATGTGGGTGCCGGGGATGGAACTCGGATCCTCTGAAGAGCACTGAACATTTTTTTTCCCCCGGAGCTGGGGACCGAACCCAGGGCCTTGCGCTTGCTAGGCAAGCGCTCTACCGCTGAGCTAAATCCCCAGCCCCACTGAGCACTTCTTACCTCTGGTCCATTGGTTCAGTCATGATTGCCGGGAGTTCAAATCCAACTCAGAATGAATAGTGAGTTCTAATTCATCTTTAAGTACAGAGTTAAATACTGTCTTCAGGATGGGGATGTAGAGGGCTCTAAAGGTTTCTATTGCTATGATGAAAAATCATGACCGAAGCAGCTTGGGGAGAAAAGGGTTTATTCAGCTCACACTTCCACATCATAGCCCAGCACCGAAGAAAGTCAGGGCAGGAACCCTCAAAGATAAAGCAGGAACTGGGGAGATGGCTCAGTGGTTAAGAGCACTGAGGTCCTGAGTTCAAATCCCAGCAACCACATGGTGGCTCACAACCATCTGTAATGGGATCCGATGCCCTCTTCTGGTGTGTCTGAAGACAGCGTCAGTGTACTCATATACATTAAATAAATAAATCTTTTTTTTTTTTTTTTCGGAGCTGGGGACCGAACCCAGGGCCTTGTGCTTCCTAGGCAAGCGCTCTACCACTGAGCTAAATCCCCAACCCCTAAATAAATATTTTAAAAAAAAAAAAAAGTACTGGATGTTCTTCCAGAGGACCCAGTTTCAACTCCCAGCATCCACATGGAAATTAAAAATGATGTATAACTCCAGTTCTCTGGGAACTGACAACTTCTGGCCTGCTCAAGATACACAGTCATACATGCAGGCAAAATACTCATACATGTAAAATAAAATAAAATGACTAAAAAAACAAAAATAAATTTAAAAATGTGGATGGCTCCTGAGGAATGACAGCCCAGCTTGTCCTTTGACCCCCATATGCACACATGCATACCGTACACACATACACAGGAAACACACGTAAATCCTTGAATGAAACGGTAGACTTGAGGGCCTGGAGAGATGGCTCAGTGGTTAAAAGCACTGGGGGGTTGGGGGTTTGGCTCAGCGGTAGAGCACTTGCCTAGTGAGCGCAAGACCCTGGGTTCGGTCCCCAGCTCCGAAAAAAGAAAAAAAAAAAAAAAAAAAAAAGCACTGGATGCTCTTCCAGAGGTCCTGAGTTCGATTCCTAGTAACAGCATGGTGGCTCACAACCATCTGTAATGGGATTCGATGCCCTCTTCTGGTGTGTCTGAAGATGGGGACAGTGTACTCACATGCATGAAATAAATAATAAATCTTTAAAAACAAAAAAAGAAGGTAGACTTGACGCTTAAATATGTTGTTTCTCTAAACTGATAAAGTCAATGGGACTCCAATCAAAAATCACAGCAGAATTTCTATGGGTCTTAACAAGCAAACTCTAAAATAGAAAAGACACGTAAGTAGACACCACTGGAAAAGGGAGGAACGTGGAGGGAATTTGCCCTACCAGGTATCCCCACAGAGAAAAGTGAAGGCCTTGGGGTGGGTGGTGTACGTATGAGATGACCATATGGACCCCTGGAGCAGAATGGGTGTCTCCAGAGCAACGTCTGGCCTCTGCAAGCATACATGTGGTATGCAAATATACATGCTGGCAAACACCCATGTTCATAAAATAAAACAGAGAGGGTGTGTGTGTGTGTGTGTGTGTGTGTGTGTGTGTGTGCTTTCAAGACCAAACTGCCAGACCCTCCTGGACTGACAGCAAGATCCTTGTCCCATCTGCTTCCAAAAATTAAAAAAAAAAAAAAAAACTCCTCAAAGGGCAATAACAAAGAAATAACTAAAACTAATAGATCCGCATCGGACTGTACAGAGGAGGGAAATGGGTGAGCCTTGTGAGCATGTTATAGATGTAATCATAACGTATAAATCAGGCAGCCTCCAGTCTACAAATGGAACTAGAGCTCTCACTGAGCACACCAGCAGGGAACAACAGGGAAGAAATCAGTCTGTTAGTGTTGGTTTTCTTCAGCCTACTTCATAAAGGTTAAAGAGACGTCCTTTTAAATGTTTCTTTGTAAAAACAGTTTTGTTGCGATATAACTCACGGATTGTACAATTTACCTGTCTAAAGCATACCATGGGTGTTCACAGAGCTGTACAAACATTTCAGGGCATTCTCGACTCCCCTATAAGGGATTCCAGGGGCAACAAGGTGACTCAAGGAGCAGAAGCATTTATTACACAAACATGACAACCTAAGGTTGTCCCAGAGAGAGAGAGACAGAGACAGAGACAGAGACAGAGACAGAGACAGAGACAGAGACACAGAGAGAGACAGGACAGGGAAGGAGGAAGGGGAGGGAGAGAGGGAGAGGGGGGAGAGGGAGAAGGAGAGAAGGAGAAGAAGAGAGAGGGAGTGGGAGAGGTGAGGAAGAGAGAGAAGGAGAGAGAGAGAGAGAGAGAGAGAGAGAGGAAGAGAGAGAGGAATAGGGAGAGGGAGAGGGAGGGAGAGTCCATGACCATTGATAACTGCTCCTACTTTCTTCTATCATCTTTCTCAGTCTCTGCTCCCTAGCCTGACCCAATCATTTATCTTCTTGTGTGTGTGTGTGTGTGTGTGCGCGCACACACACACAGGCCTGTATGTGCATGTGCCTGTTAAGGATTGACCCACACACCCCCAGACCTCTTATACACTGGGAACACCCTCAGTGAGTTAAACTACATCTCTTGCTCTATTCTGTATATTTTTAATGTTTTTCTTCTATCCACCAACAGTGAGATCAGGTTCAGTGAGGGGCTCTGGCTCTAGGGAACATAGTAGAAAGTGACAGAGGAGGATACCCAACACCTGGGTCTGGCTGCCTCATGTGTATATGTAAATGCACAAATATACATCCATGTTTGCATACACGCGCGCGCGCACGCACACACACACACACACACACACCACATAAGAAATAGGTAAAGGCTGGAGAGATGGCCCAGATGTTCTTGTGAGAACATGGGTTCAGTTCCCAGCACCCACATCGGGTGGCTGACAACCACCTCCAGTTCCAGAGAACCCAATACCATATCAGATACAAGGCTGAGAATCAGGAGGAACACCAGCCATATTCCTAGTTCCTGTCATACCTCAAGCTTGGAAGATGGTTTGTGAGGGTGGTAGGGTGGTGGCAGAGTGTCCCTTGGGGATGAGAGATATGTGGAGGTCTTAAAAAGAGGCTGACAGTATAACACGCATGCAGATGCAGAGGGCGAGTTTGCCTGTCATGGGGTCTAAAAGCCTGCAGTCTGAGTCACAGATGAGTCTCAAGCTCAGGAGCTGATGATAGTGTGCAAAAATACTGGGTGGATGGATGGATGGAGGATGAATGGATGCGTGAATGAATACAAGGGTGGATAAATAGATGGGGTGGACAGACAGATGGATGATGGATGGATGGGTGGATGGATGGATGGATGGGGGATGGATGAAGGATGGATGGGGGTGAGTAGATAAATGGGTAGATGGATGGACAGACAGATGGGGGATGGATGGATGGATGGATGGATGGGGGATGAGTGGATGGATGGATGGGTGGATTGGGGGGTGAGTGGATGAATGGGTTAGCAGGTAGACGGATGAAGGGTAAGTAGATGAATAAGTGGATAGATGTGACGGATAGACAGGTAGTGGATAGAAAAATAGATGACTAAGACATGAATGGGAACAGGAAAGAGAGGTAAGCCATGAGTGTCATGAGGAAGTCAATGAATGAGTTATATAAACTGGGCATTCCAGAAAACATGGAAAAATAGCACAGGAGGCCAGACGGTTACAGCAGATCACAGACCCAGCCTTGGTCCAGCAGTCTAAGCTATTCCAAAGAACACTACAACCTCAGGATTACAAGTCACAGACATCCTTCTGCCCTGTGGGCAAGAGTCTGACCATCACTCCGTGGGTCAGGACTACAGGGGGCAGAAGACAAAGAGCCAATGACCTAGCTACTCCTTAGTACAGAACCCCTCTTCCTTCAGGATCCAGTTCAGACAGGCTAGCAGGAAGTCTGCAGACCCAGACAATGATCCTGATGTTCTGTTCCGCTTCACCTCTCTCTACTCTTCGGCCAGTTGTTTCGCTTCTGGACCTTCCTCCTGAAGGATGTACAGATACATCAGTCTTCTCACTGTTACCTGGGCTCAGAGCAATGGAGCCTGAAGCAGCTGCCTGGTTAGGAAGAGTTGGCAGTCTCTGGACAAACGGATCTAGATCCTTCCTCCAAAGAAGTTCATGATGGGCAGATGCAGCCTGGCCTACGGGACATACCTTCACCTAAGGGGCAGGATTCCTGCAAGCCAGATACTAACCTGAACCAGTTACGTGTCTCAGCCTCTGACTTCCACACTAGCAGCCACCAGGACAGCCAACAAAACTATAGCAGCCAGGTCTTAAGATGCAGAACTAAGTCTCCCATGGGCAGCAGACCACAGTCAGGGGTCATGAGGGCAGAGAGAAAGTTAGAATTCTACTTCCTATTCCCAAGAGAGCCCCTGGGCAGCTGGTTGGGCTTCTCAGCCTGTGGCCCTGTAATGTCTCAAGAGCATTCAGAGGCGAGTAAGTCCTGCTTCACTCATTGCTTGCCCTGGAGTGGCCATCAAAGGCAGAGAAAGGTAATCCTGTCTATCTGAGCACCAGGGAAGCAGGAGAACATGGTGCTGAGTACTGCGAAGGGGACAAGTCTACTCTACACCTTTGTGACTGGATGGCCATTGGTACATCAGCCTCTTGTGGATACCTGCTCCATGCCAGGCTCCAGAGGATGCTGGAGTCAAGGTCTATCCCTGCCTTCACACGGACCTTGGGAGCCCAGTGGAACAGCATCCAACCAAGCCAGGACAGCTGATGCCAGTGCTGAGATTGGAGGCGCGAGGGAGACCTCTATGGATGTAGAGATTAGAGGAGAGGTGTTCCAGGCAGAGGGAAGGTACAGAAAGGACCCAGAGCTATAGAAAGGCCATATGAGAACCTAGTGGGATGCAGGACAGTTTAAGTGTTGGGTAAACTGACAGGAAAAAAGCCAGGGAAAGTTCCAGGGCTGAGAGGTGGGGGTCCCAAAGGCCACTTGGAACTTTACCCGTAGGCAGTAACCCAGAGACAAGCATGAAACCAGCCAGAAGCCATTACAGCCATCCAGATACCTGATGGACACCATCCGGCTTCCCTCCAGATGCTGTGATAAAGAACTCCACCCAAAGCAACTCGGGGGAAGTGGGGTCTATTTGAGTTACACTTCCACAACCTAGTCCATCACTGAGGGAAGTTGAGGCAGGAAGCATGGAGGAAAACTTGCTGACTCTATCCCTGACTTGCCCACTTCCTCTCAGCTGGCTTTCTGAAACAGCCCAGGATCACCTGCCCAGGAAATGGTGCCAATCATCATGAGCCTCCTACATCAATTAAGACAACCCCCCCCACACACACACACACACAGCCATGCTTACAGGCCAGCCTAAGAGGTTACACAACTGAGACTCTCTGGTGGGGAGGGAGTGGCTTTTGTCTGTATGGAGTTGACAGTTCTAGCTGGAATAGTCTGAGCTCCTGAGGGGCCTTGAGGCTGCAGAGAGGAACCCACCAGAAGGCGTGTCTGGCCAGATGTGCAGGTGAGGGTCAGAGAGGCTTCAGATTGAGCCGCTCAACAGAACAGGAAGTAGTTTTTTTTTTTCCAAAGGAAAATGCAAAGGAATTCAGTTTGGGGAGGAGGGATTGGAGTGACTGCAGAGCCAAAAAGCATAAATGGGAACCCAGGAAGCAGGACCACAAGTGCTGGTTAAGGTTATACAGAGTCAAGGTTGAACCTAATCCAGAATGCTGGGTTTCACACACGCACGAGGGTGCACCACGCACAAGGACTTCGCTCCCACAGTCCTTCCACCCAACACACCCTTCTCTCCTTTCAAATCCCACCAGCCCCTCAGTTCCCAGCTGGAGTCCCATTCCACTCCAGAACCAGGGTCGGGAGTGGGGTGGGTCTGGAAGAGAAGGGAGGGGGTGGCCTAATTAGGGCCCCAGCTTCCAGCTGTGTGACAGAAGCAGGCCATTTTATCCCCTCTGGGCCTCAGTTTCCTCCCCTCTTGGGCCAATCAGGAAAGATTGTTAAGTTTGGGTAATTTGCCTTCAAAGATGGCTCAAGACATTAAGATCACTTGCAGGAGGCTGGAGAGATGGGTCAGTGGTTAAGAGCACTGACTGTTCTTCCAGAGGTCCTGAGTTCAATTCCCAGCAACCACATGGTGGCTCACAACCATCTGTAAAGAGATCTGATGCCCTCTTCTGGTGTGTCTGAAGACAGCTACAGTGTACACACATAAATAAAATAATTGGGGTTGGGGATTTAGCTCAGCGGTAGAGCGCTTGCCTAGGAAGCGCAAGGCCCTGGGTTCGATCCCCAGCTCCGAAAAAAAGAAAAGAAAAAAATAATTATTTTTAAAAATGCAAAACAAATATAGATATAAATATTTTTAAGAGCAATCCTGTGGTTGTCTTGAGTATGAGAGGAAGTTTATGATGAAATGCTGGAGGGCGTGGCCTCTTAGCTTGGAAACAAGAAAGGGTAAACTACTGGAGTTCTGCATAGAAAGATGGTGGAGGAGGTGGTCATGGTGGTGGTGATCATGGTGGTGGTAATGGTGGTGGTGGTTTTCTGAGACAGTCTCCCTACACAGCCCAGGGTGGTCTGGAACTCTGGTACACTGGGAAGATAAACACGTCCAACACGCCCAGCTTAGATGTTGCTTCTGAGCTGACAACACTGGCATTTTTTGTAAACACACTGCCCAAGCTGGGGAGTCTCCAGTAAACACCTATTTGCACAATCAAGGTCACACATGGGGATGTGCTTGCACAATGACCTGTTTGCACAATCTCAGACGACTGCTATATTCTACCCAGAGCAAGCCCTGCTAGAGGATCATAGCCTCCACTTCTGTACACTCAAGCTGCCTGCCTGACCGGCAATGCCTGCCCAAGTCCCTCTGGACCCAGCAACTCTCTGATCCATGCAGCAGTCCCGCATGGTCCAGATTTTGGTGTTCCAGGCTTTTGAGAATAGGGCACTGTTGAGAAGGGAGCAGGGATCCAACCCACAGAGGCTCCCTTTAAGGGAGGAAGAACAGGAACAAGAGGAGGAAGTACCTTACAGCAGATGCCTGATGCAGTTGAAGGAGCGATGTCTCATTGCTTTGAGCGCTTCCACCCCTCATATTTAAATATTCCTTAAGCGTTTGCCTGGTACCTCACTCTGCTCCTTGCTTCTAACTAATTTCACTCAAGAGCCTTCTGAGGCAGATACTGTGATTTCTATCGTTAAGCTGTCAAAACAGCCTGGGAAGGTGGCTCAGCTGCTGGAACGGTTGCCTAGCCTAGGCAAAGTCCCGGCTTGGTGCCCAACTCATCATAACCTGGGCATGGTGGTACACGCTTGTAATCTTAACACTCAGGAAGTGGAGGCAGGAGGATCAGAAGTTCAATAGCCTGATAAGAAAGTCACTACATAAGACAGTTTAATGTCAGCCCAGACTACATGAAACCCTGTCTCAAAAACAAAGAAGCAGGAGCTGTAGAGATGTCTTAGCGGGTAAGAGCCCTGCTGCTCTTCCTAAGGACACGGGTTTGATTCCCAGCACCCATACAGTGCCTCAAAACTATCTGTAGCTCCAGTTCCAGGGGATGGGACCCACTTTTCTGTCCTCCAAGAGTACCAGACATGCACACGTTACACATATGTGTATTCAGGCAAATATAGTACACATAAAACAAAGCCAAATGTTTCTTTAAAATGGGGGAGGGGACAAGAGAGAGAGTTTAGCAGTTAAGAGCAGTCACTTCTCTTGCAGAGGACCCAGATTCAATCCCAAGCACTCACATCAGATAGATCACAACTACCTGTAACCCCAGTTCCAGGAGATCTCAACGTATCTGTTGGCCTCTCCAGACAGCTGCGTGCATGTGGCTGCACATGCGTACACTTTAGCACACACAGAGATTTAAAACAAAAAAGCTTAAAAACAAAATATGACAAAACCGGGGCTCAGAGGCCTTGAATAACTTGCCTAGGTCACACAAGAAGTGACAAAAGCAAGCAGTGTGAGTCCTCAGCCCGAGCTCTCAGCCTCTCTACTCTCTTAACTCTCCTTACCCAGCAAAGTGCTTCCGCAAACCCGACTTTCATTTCCTCGAGTCTAATTTTCATTTCAGCCCCATCTGTTCCATGTCCTGGCCTAACCAGTGTGATCAGAGAAATGGTCCTCTGAGGACCATGGAGAGATGGCTCAGAGGTTGAGAGCACTGACTGCTCTTCCAGAGGTCCTGAGTTCAATTCCCAGCAACCACATGGTGGCTCACAACCATCTGTAATGGGATCTGATGTCCTCTTCTGGTGTGTCTGAAGACAACTAGTGTACTCACATACATAAAATAATAAAAAAAAAAAAGAAAAGAAAAGAAATGGTCCTCTGAAATATCAAAAGGGGCAAGGTGTGGGCAGGGGGGACAAAGCAGTGTTCCTGAGTGCCTACTATGTGCTGGCAACCCTGATGAGCAGTGGTGGAATTTCTTTTTGTTGTTTTTCCATTTCCTTTGATTGGCTTGTGTTGTTCCGGGCGTGGGCAGAGGTGTTGGTGTTGATGTTTTCTGTGTTTGTTTACTTTAGAGACAAGGTCTGGATTGGTAGCCCAGGCTGGCCTGGAGTCTCCTGAGTGCTGGGATTGCCAGCCTACACCACCATGGCAGCCTCCGACACTGCATTTCTGAGAGTTCTTCTAACCTTCCCTTGGGAGAGCTACTATTCTTGTGGCACGGAGGAAAGCAGAGGGAAGAGTGAACCATGTCCCTAGGATTCTGCAGCCCAACAAGAAAGAGTGATCTCTGCAGCTTCTCGCTGTGCTGAGCTGGGAGCAGAGGCCAGGGGATAGTTTCTGCCCTGACAGACTTCAAAGTTTACTGGAAGAAGCAGGCAGCACCAGTCCACTACTCTGTTACAAGATGGATGAGGAGAAGGACACCCGATGCAGCTGGAAGCCTAGATCAGGAAGGGGACTGACTCACTTAGCAGAGAGATGACAAGGGCTTACCTGTCCGGCAAGAACGAAAGCACAGAAGTGTCACGGAGCCTAGGTAGTCTGGAAAACACAAACCACTCAGCTTGGCCAGAGCAGGAGGCAAGTGGATATGGAGGCCTACGCAATGGCGGGGGGTGGGGGGGAGCGGGGACAGCTTGCTAGAACCACCAAGGTACTGATTCTCAACCTGTGGGGTCAAGACCTCTTTGGCAAACCTCTATCTCCAAAAATATTGACATTATGATTCATTATGGTAACAAAATGACAGTTATGAAGTAGCTGCGAAATAATGTTCTATTTGAGGGTCACCACAATGTGAGGAAGTGTATTAAAGGGTCGCAGCATTAGGAAGGTCGGGAACCACTGCTTCAAGGAGTTAGGAGACCAGACTCTGAGGTTTGTCAAAGGTGGAGACAAGCTGCAGAACTGGAGCAGAGAGGAAACAGAGTTTAGGATTCTGTCAAGGCCAGAGGTGGAATCATCTCCCATCCCCAGCCTCAAGGAGAGGTTTGGAGGGCACAAGATAAGTACAGGGAAACCAGGAATGTTAAACATGCAGGGTTGTATAACCTGTTTTCTACCCAGAAGGCTGGGAATGGAGGTGGTTTATGGGCCAACGACCTATGCATTATCTGTATGGGTGAGATCATACCAGATCCTCTCCCTGCCCCTGACCCTTAAGACATCACATGGAGTCAAATCTATAGAATCCATCTTTATGGACCGATGTCACGTGTTTGTTACAAAGAATTTCGATGTAGTCATGCCTGAAGCTTTATTGGTGCACACAGGATAGAGATAATCATGACCAGGAAACTTTTTTCCGAATCGTGCTGTACCGAAAGATGCCTAAAATAATTTTAGATTCTCGAAGTTTGAATAAACACCGGCTACTGAGTCTCGGGAGTGTTGAACTTGACCTCCTTCTTGCCTCACATGGAGAATCAACACTTTGCTGGTTGTGGTGTTTTGCAGAGACCCCACCCAGAGGGGGAGGGGATTGTGATCAAATTCTGAGACGAGTCCATGGGAATTGGGACAGTTTTGACAAAGGAAGAAACATTCAGTCTTTCAAGAACTCAGTAAGCATGGGCGTAGACTCACACCTGCAGTTGCAGACGCCATGTGAGTGTCCACAGTGGTGTGCTGATTGGCTTGGGTTTTTGCTGGTTTTGTATGTTTTTCTTTATGGCTTTTTTTTTTACTTTTTTTTTTTTTTTTCGGAGCTGGGAACCAAACCCAGGGCCTTGTGCTTGCTAGGCAAGCGCTTTACCACTGAGCTAAATCCCCAACCCCCCATGGCTTTTTTTTTTAAAGAATCGTTTCTCTTATGTATATATTTCACCCGTGTGTATGTATGCACACCTCACATGTGCTTGGTGCCCAAAGAGGCCAGAAAAGGACACTGGAACTGGAGTTACAGACAGTTGTGAGCTGCCATGTGGGAACTGAACCTCGGTCCTCCGAAAGAGTACTGAGTGCTTTTAACGGAGCCATCTCTCAAGCCTTGGGCATTTGTTTTGAGACGTGGTCTCTGCCTGTAATCCTGACTGATCTAGAACTAACTGTGATGCTAAGGCTGGCTCCAATCTTACGGTTATTCACCTGTTTCAGCCTCCCAAGTGCTAGGATTGCAGGGATGCGCCAACACAATCATCTGCTGTCTTGAACAGAACAGGCAAACTTTTTCCACTGTAGGGGTTCAATTCTAGCAGGGGCAGGGAAAATAAATATTGGAAGGAAGAAGAGCGTGGAAGGGATAGAAGCAACAAAAGAGGGAGTGAGGGGGGGTTGGGGATTTAGCTCAGTGGTAGAGCGCTTGCCTAGGAAGCGCAAGGCCCTGGGTTCGGTCCCCAGCTCTGAAAAAAAGAACCAAAAAAAAAAAAAAAAAAGAGGGAGTGAGAGACCAGGTACCCAGAAGACGTCAATGGGAGGGTGATATCTGAACAAAGACCTGAAGAGGGAAGGGAGCGGCCCCAGGTTTCTCCCTCATTTTCCGGAGAGTCCAGGCCAAAGAAGCAGCAAACACAAAGGCTCTGGGGTGGTAGAAAGCCTAGCAAGCTCATCAAACAAGGACAACAGAGAAATAAGAAGCCAGTACACGGTAGTAAGGGTGGGAGGAGAGGATCTCAGAAGGCCAAGGAAGCCAAGCAGATCGCTGATCTTTCACTTGGGCTCCAAGTGAGATGGGAGCCATCAGGGAGTCTGGGGCAGAGAGCATCAGGACAGTGATCGATCCAACATGTGATCATGACACTACTCAGACACAAAGTGCCAAGTTGAATTTTCCTGTGAACACCCACGTGCCCAGATGGCTGGGAATATTGTGAAGGAAGAGTCATGGATGTAACACGTTGCAGGTCTGTGTGCTGGTACCTCATCTTTGTCAGGCGGTGAACTGTGCATAACTGTGAGTAGCTCAATCCTCAGAAAAGTATCTGTAGGTAATTGCAAGAGAACTGTGAACATAAATAACAACAAAAAAGCTCCAACTGTTGACAACCTTCCATGTCTCTGAACCATTGTAAGTCCTACTGTCTCAAAACACAAGGTAGAGGGGCCCAGCATGGGAGTACCAGTATTTAAGTCCAGCACTTGGGAGGCAGAGGCAGGTGGATTTCCTGTGACTTTGAGGCTAGCCTGGTCTACACAGTGAGTTCTATAGAGAGACCCTGGTTCCAAAAAACCACACACACACACACACACACAGGCTCACTCATACACATATGAGAAAGATTCTCACACACACACACACACACACAGGCTCACTCATACACACATGAGAAAGATTCTCACACACACACACACACACACAGGCTCACTCATACACACATGAGAAAGATTCTCACACACACACATACACACACACACACACACAGGCTCACTCATACACATATGAGAAAGATTCTCACACACACACACACACAGGCTCACTCATACACACATGAGAAAGATTCTCACACACACACACACACACAGGCTCACTCATACACACATGAGAAAGATTCTCACACACACACACACACACACACACACACAGGCTCACTCATACACACATGAGAAAGATACTCAGGGAAGGAATGAGACACACAAGAGAGTATGGGTGGGAATTCCTCAAAAAAACAGTCCCACTTCGCTGTCTCTACCTGTACTAGTTATTTTTTAATTGTCCACCCAGCACACCCTACAGTAAGGTAAGAGGAGGGAGCCTCAATTAAGGAATTATCCAGATTAGGTCGTCTCGATTGATGTAGAAGTTTCCAGCAAGATATAGTCCAGATAAGCCAGTGGGCAACCCAGAAAGCCTTCCCCCATGGTTCCTGCCTCTTCTCCTACCTGTGGTTCCTGCCCTGACTTCTCTCAAAGGTAGACCATGACCTAGAAGTGTACGCTGAAATAAACCCTTTCCCCCTCTCAAAATGCTTTTGGTCATGCCTTTTACCACAGCCACGGAAAGCTAGCTAGAACAGATAATTATGTCCTTCGTGCCGTCGTATGTTGAGAGTATGTAATTTGCTTTTGAAATTCATAGACGTTTACAGTTAAGAGATTCGAGGTTGTTGCTATTGTTATTGTTTTGAGACAGGGTTTCTCTGGGTAGCCCTGCCTATCATGGAACCTACTTTATAGACCAGGCTGGCCTTGAACTCTGAGACCTACCTACCTCTGCCTCCCAAATGCTGGGACTAAAGGCATGTGCTGCCACACCTGGCTGGTTTGTGAGACTTTCAAGGTGTTGGAATTTTTATTTATTTATTTATTTTTTTTTTTGGTTCTTTTGTTTTTCGGAGCTGGGGATTGAACCCAGGGCCTTGCGCTTCCTAGGCAAGTGCTCTACCACTGAGCTAAATCCCCAACCCAGAAGAAGTCTAGAACTTTTTTTTTTTTCTTTTTTTTCTTTTTTTTTTTTTCGGAGCTGGGGACCGAACCCAGGGCCTTGTGCTTGCTAGGCAAGCGCTCTACCACTGAGCTAAATCCCCAACCCCAGAAGTCTAGAACTTTTAAAAGCAGACTATGCTTTACAGTGTGACGTAGCCATGAGACTTGGGGTCTAAGGGGTTGAAGGTGATGGTTTTTAAAGCGACCTGTCTGTGTATCATTGATAAAGAATGGATCGTGACGCTTGACTTTAAATGTCAACTGGCCACGATTTAGAATCGCCCAGGCGGCAATCCTCGCTTGAGGAATTATCTTGACTCCCTTAATTGATGTGGGAAGGACCCACCCCAGATATGGGCGGCACCTTCGGTCGCAGCCCAGATCCAAAGCAGGACATGGAAGAAGGAAGACTGTTCAGCCTTTACTCCCAGACCTTCCCCCCTGCTGCTACCCTGCCACTGCCACCCCATTTGATTCCTTCGCTCAAGTCAAAATCAGTGTTTCCAGGCTTTCCACATTGAGGGTGGACCAGACACCCTCCAGGTCTTCAGTACCACCTCGGGAGTGCAAGACACCTAAAGATTTCCCAGGTGGGTTCTCGGTAGCTTCCTCTGTATTGCATAAGCTAATTTGATCAATTTGTGTGTGTGTGCACGCGCGCATGTGTTCACTAGGTTGGTTCTGTACCTCTAAAGCGGTTCTCAACAGGGGTCACCTAAGACCATTGGAAAACACATAGATATTACGATTCATACCTGTGACAAAATTACAGTTATGAAGTAGCAAGGAAAATAATTTTACGGTCCGGTGTCACCACAACATGAGGAACTGTATGAAAGGGTCACCGAAGCACTAGGAAGGTTGAGAATCACTGCTATAGAGAACCATGCCTAATATACCAATATCTACTATTTTGGTGATTTTTAAACTAAGAACCATTTTTTCCCCTCTCTTTCTTGAAAGTTGAAATTATAAGGTGGGTTCTGGGGCATTTTGAAAGGGATTACAACATGATCCGATAAAACCAGGAGCCACTAGCATTGTACAAAGCAGTGAGGGCATGGACCATGGACTAGGGTGGGAGTGGAGGGTTCCTAGTGAAAGTCCTAGAATACGGCAGGTTTTCAGCCGGAGAAAACCTTAAGTAAATGTTCTGGAATCTTGATTCTTCGCAGGCAGAGGCTTCAGCCAGACTCAGTGGGGAGGGACTCCTCCTCCACCCTACCACACCCCTTATTAATTTTCCACGCCTTTTTGCCCTGCTTCGTACTGAAATAAACACTTGAAGACCCCAGCCCTCCCTTGGTCCTGTCTTGTCTCCGGTGCTCTGCCCAGCCTCAAACCGTGGAGCTCAGGAAATCCGGAGAGAAGGGAGGGCGGGCCTCGGACCAGGTTGCTACAATGCCCAACCCTCTAAGACCCCTGAGGCAGGAAGGTCGCTAGCTCACCAGTTTCCCTCAACCTCCTTCCTGAGAGGAAGGGGCTGTCTATGTCCCCCCAAGGGTGAATGCCCAGCAAAGTGCAGCAGGGAAGCCAGGAAGGTGTCGCAATCCTGGGTCCCCCTCACCCCCCCCCCCCGCCTGTCATTAACGACGGGGCTAGAAAGAGAAGTTTCGGGAACTTGCCCCAAGAGGAGAGGAGACAAGAGAAGAGAGAGCAAACGTGGGGGCTGGGCACAGCGCCCCAGCCCCAATGTAAGTAGGGGGAGGGCGGAGCCCTGAAGGCCTCAGACCATTCCCCAGCCCTGACAGGGTCACATCAGGGGGCCCAAGACAGGGGATCCTTCGGAAATGGAAGGCTCTCTGTGTGTATAGCATCAGGAAAGTCAGACAGCTGGATCTCTTTGGGAACAGGAGCTGAGCTCAGGTATGAATACATCTCTCCCAGAGTCCCTATCCCTCGGGTTGGCTTGCTCCCTGTTTTCAGTCAGTTGGCCTGCTTCTTAGCAAGAATGGCAGTCTCAGAGTCTCTGGGCCTCTGTTTCCTCTGGCGGTTCTCTTTGCCTCCTAATTTTAAACAGTTGATGCAAGACTTGGCCTGCCAGGCCTCTGCCTGTCTAGAGCCACTGAGCTAGCCTTCTCCGTCTGCCTCTCAGCTTCTCTCTGTATCTCTTCAGCCTGGTCTTTGTTGTTGCTGCTGCCGTTGTTGTTGTTTTTGTTGTTGTTGTTGTTGTTATTCATAGCTCGCATGCGAGTGAGGCTTATCACCACCTAGGCAGATAAGAACCTTGAACTTTGGATCCTCCTGCATCACAAATGCTAGCTAGTCTGAAGGCCTACACCACCAGGCCTGATCCCCCTCCCCCCCCCCCACCCCCGGAGCTGGGGACCGAACCCAGGGCCTTGCGCTTCCTAGACAAGCGCTCTACCACTGAGCTAAATCCCCAACCCCACCACGACTGATTCTTAATATGGAATTAGGAATCAAGCCTAGGCCTTTGTGCCTGCTAGACAAGTACTCCACCAACTGGGTTCTGTCATCCGCCCTGGTTGCTTTTTATTTTTGAGGCAGATTTTACCAAGTTGCCCAAAACAGATTTGAATTTCTTCTATAGCACAGGCTGGCCTTGAACTTGTAATACACTTGCCTCCACTTCCAGGGTGCCCGGTCTCAGACCCATGCCACTGGGCTAGGCTCTGCCTCAGTCTATCTCTATGTATCTCCTTCCCCCACCTACATCCAGCCCATCTATTCATCCATCGATCCTTTATCTCCACCACACCTGAGGAGTCCTCTCCCTTAGTTTATTCCCCATGCCCCCTTCCTCCCTGTCTTCCCAGAGACAGAATTTCAAAAGAGCAGGACAGGGGAAGGGAGCGCAGAGGGAGGGATGGCGATGATGAGCGAAGGGAAAAGGCAGAGAGGATGCTGTAGCAGCAGTGACTTATGGCATCAGCTATGTCTGTGGGCACGGTGCTCACAGTGGGCATGGCGAGCAGCCGCAGAGCCCAACGCATGGCCTGAGTGGTGGGAAGAGTCTGAGAGCCTTGGAGTTAGAAGTAGACCAGTACAAAGTTGCATAGACAAAGACAAGGTGGGTGTCCCAGGAGGCTGTCCTGGGACACTAAGTCCTGCTGGTTCCGTTGGCAGATTTCCTGCTCTCGGGGTTCATACAGCTAGCCCGCTGCTTTTGAGAGCTCGTACCTCGAGCACTGTGCCAAAGGCGCTCATCTTAACGGTCTCGCTTCGTCATTATAGCATTGCTGAGACATGAGCATAAGCCCCTTTTCCCAAATGGAGAAATTGAGACTCAGAAAGGTGAAGTAACCCATCCAAGTTCACCAGGCAGGTAAGTGTTGGAGCCGGACTCAGAACCAGGCTCCCAGCCTCTTTGCACACCTTCCCTAGACAGTAGGCATAGGCTCCAGCAAGGCCAAGCTCCTACTCAACTGGGCCCACCCCCAAGGTCTTCCCAAAGATAGGGGATTGTTCTGTTGTTAAACATACCAGTCCCAGGCAACCTAGAGAGGATGCCTGGTCTCCTCTGTTCCGTTTTCTGCTCTTGGCATAGCCTGTGGGAAGGATACAGTAGTACCAGGTATGGACTAGGCCTACTACAACCACAAATGATGAGTGGAGAGGGGAACCAGCATGTAAGTCTCTCCCACTCTGTGCACATATGTGTGTGTGTGTGTGTGTGTGTGTGTGTGTGTGTGTGTGTGTGTATGCATGTGTGTGTGTGCATGTGGATGCAGGAGATGATCAAACAGGTATGTTGACGTTGAGGTTATTGTCTAAGGTTTCCATTGTTGTGATAAAACACCTTGCCCAAAAACAACTTGGGAGGAAAAGGTTTATTTCACCTTACACTTCCAGGCAGCAGTCCATCACTGAAGGAAGTCAGGAACCGATGGGGGCTAGTCAGGAAGACAGAAACTGATGCAGAAGCATTAAAGAGTGCTCCCACTGATTTGTTCCCCATGGTTTCTCAGCCTCCCTTCTTATAGCACTGAGACCACCCATCCAGGGGTGACACTACCCACAATGATCTGGATCCTCCCACATCCAGCATCAATCAAGAAAACGTACCTACCACAGGCTTGCCCACAAGCTAATCGGGTAGAGGTATTTTCTCAACTGAAGTTTCCTCTTCCCAAATGACTCCAGCTTGTACTCAGTTGACACAAAACTAGCCAGCACAGTTAGAAAACAAAGATAAGTAAACAGGGATGGGGGCAAGAGGGAAGAAAAGCTTGCACCCTTTCTGGCTTTGATTCCTGCTCTTTCTGGAAGGCAGATTTGACCTTGGTAGTATGCTGCACACAGAGAGACATTTCCTTGATGCCCTGGTGAGGGAAAAGCTGTTGATTTGAACCATTTCATGCCTTCCTCTCAAAGGCAGTACAGGCCAATGTTACCTCCATATTGCAAACACTGAGACTCAGGGGTCAGGTAACCTGTCCAGACACTGGCAGAGCAAGGACTGAGCTCAGGCTGCAAAGCCTGTTCTTACCCATCTCTCACTGCCTCCAGGTAAACACCAAGCTGGCGAAATGGTGGGGCTGGGAGCCTGCAACCTGACTGGAGTTACCCTGATTGTCTTGCTACTCCCCAGAAGTAAGTCAGGGGCTGGGGAGGGGGATTAAAAGGGAGGCACCACTTCCCAAGCTGTGCGGCAGTGAACAAAACAGCCAAGGCCTCTACATCACAGAGCTTAGAGACAGCAGGGCAGTTGTGACTAATTACAATGGCTGTCAGAAAGCCAAGGATACAGTCCGGTTCATCAGGATACCCAGATGCTAAGCTGGTGAGAGAGGGTCGAAAGAGCTCCTTGAAGAGGGGACAGCAGGGCAAAGAGCCACAGGTGGGAGAAAGCACATTGTTTCTTCAGGAACAGACCCTGCATCTGCAAGCAGAAAGCACAGTCAGAGCTGAACCAGTGAGTGAGGCCAGGAGCTACGTGAAGGCTGGACCTCCATCCTAACCTTGGCTGCCTGTACTCTTCTGACAGCTCCCGTTCTTCACAATGGTGTGAGAACATCTGATTCGCTTAGCTGGGCAGAAGTGGAGCACGCCTTTAGCCCCAGCACTTGGGAAGCAGAGGCAGGCGGATCTCTGTGAGTTCTAGGCTAGCCTGGTCTACAAAGTGCATTCTAAGACAGTCTAGGAGTCAAAGAGAAAACCTGTCTCAAAAAATGAAATAAAATAAAATAAGGAAAATGAGCCTGATGCTGACTCACGGTGGACAAACACTGAGATTTATTATCAACAGTCAGGTCCTTGATAATGCCAGCCACCCAGCCACGGGAGGCAGGAATATGGTGGAGATGTGACAACAGCCCACAGAACTGAGGAAGTTCCTTTTCGAGTACAGGGGCGTCTCTTGGTTTAGCAGATTGGTGGTAGTGATGGCTAGGAGATAAGGCTATAAAGTAGGAAGCTAACCACTATCCTGCCCTATCTTAGAGCCTGTTACATGCTAGGATCCTTGCAGCTTTGTGGAGGTACTAGGTAGGATGTAAGGCATGACTGGTCCACTCTACAGAGACAGCTCTGGGATCTAACTGGTAGAAACTATTTTGTTTGTTTGTTTGGATTTTTTTTAAGATTTATTTATTTATTATATGTAAGTACACTGTGGCTTTCTTCAGACACACCAGAAGAGGGAATCAGATCCCATTACAGATGGTTGTGAGCCACCATGTGGTTGCTGGGATTTGAACTCGGGACCTCTGGAGGAGCAGTCAGTGCTCTTAACCACTGAGCCATCTCTCCAGCCCTTGTTTGGTTTCTTAATCTCCATTCACAGATGAAAGAAGTAAGGCACACGGGGTCCCACTTACATAGACCAGGATTACTAACAGTAAGTAAGATACATGGGCTAGCCAGTGTCCAGGCCCACACCCAGCACACCAGCAACCTGCCTTCCTTGACAAACAGTGGAGGTCCAGCACCTTTGAAGTGGCACAGTCACAAAGGGCTCCTACAAACAGATCTGAATCTTGACAAAGATTGCTGTGGCCTTGGGGGTTCTTATCACTCTGACTGTGGTTTTCACCACTTTCACCACCTAGTCCCTCGTAGTGGGGAACTGGAGCTAGCTAGGAGAATAGACAGCATTGTAAATGCATTCTGGGAGGGAAAGGGGATGCAGAGGTTCCCACAGCAGGAAGCACATCATGGGGAGGGTGTTTACGCAGCGGGGAGAATTCACACCCCAGGGGCATTCACACCACAGCGCAGCTTACTGGATAGGAAGTGTTCATAGCTGAGGGAGTGTTCACACCACAGGAAGTGGCCCTACTTCCTAAGAGTATTCACATCCTCTGGGAGAATGTTCCACACCATTGAGGGGGTTCACACCCCAGGAAGTGACAAATGCAAGTCGCAAGTCAGTCGGGAGCTGCTTTGCTCTGCTGAGCCCATGGATAACCATCTATGGGCACGGGGTTTTCTTTGTCTCTCACTATAGTACATCTTGCAGGTCTCACACTTACTCTTCATGTTTAGCTCCCAGGTCCTGATGGGAGGGTGAAAAGACAGAGGCGGGATATGAGGCTAGGAAGCCAAAGGTCTTGACCTGGCCCATGTTGGCCTGGCAAACCAGTCCTCCAGGGCCCACCCTCTGCCAATTCAGGTCTGGAGGGCTGCGGGCAAATCAGGATCTCACCCCCCATTGTCCATCTTGGGGATCCTGTCCTGGCCTCCTGCACCATCAGCCCAAACTGCAGCAAACTGGACCGACAGCCAAAGATCCTATGGAGACTGCAAGATGAACCAAACCAGCCTGGGGACAGACAGCATCACCTGCCTGACGGGTCCCAGGAGTCCATCATCACTCTGCCTCATCTGAACTACACTCAGGCCTTCCTCTTCTGCTTGGTGCCATGGAACAACAGCTTCCAGGTCCTGGATCAAGCTGAGCTTCGTGCAGGCTGTAAGTCCCTCCAGCCACCTACCCATCTGCTTCCAATGCCCCTCTGCCAAAACCAAGGAGAGCTAAGACCTCGCTCAAGCAGCCGCTAGTGAGTACGAGAGAGGGTGTGGTTCTTCCTATCATTCCTCTCTAATTCTCCAATGAAGAAGCTGACATCTGGTGAGGGCGAGTGACCTCCTGCAGGCCACACCCACAGTGGTCCTTGTAGAAGCACTTGTCTGTTTGGCTGTTTAGCAAGCTCAGGTTGTAGGCCAGAAGTGGAGCTAAGTCTGGTCCCGGTTTCCTTTCCAAATTGAGCAGGATGGAGTTTGTGTCCAGCTGAGGTATAAGGAACAAATAGGAACCAAGGCATGAAGCCACATCTTTAATCCCAGCAGAGGAAGGCAGCTATCTGTGGTTTTCAAGCACTGTTTCTCTGTGTAACAACCTTAGCTGGCCTTGAACTCAGAGATCTGCCTCCTGAATGTTGGGATTAAAGGTGTGCTGGTGTGTGCCACCACTGCCTAGCAAATATCTCCCTCTCCCTCTCCCTCTCCCTCTTTCTCTCTCTCTTCCTCTCCCTCTCCATCTCCTTCTCCCTCTCCCAGGATCTCTGTGATCTTTGAAGACAATTTGATCTACATAGAGAGTTCCAACACAGCAAGGAATACATAGTGAGACCCTGTCTTATCCCATCCCCTCAAAAAGAAATGGGTGCTAGGGTTGAAGATGTAGTCCGGTAGTGGAACACATGCTTAACATGAGCAGGGTTCTGGGTTCTAATCCACACCAAGCAATAACAGAGCCAGGCGTGGAGCCACACTTCTGTGGTCCTAGTACTACTTGGAAGCTGAGGCAGGAGGATGGTGAGTTAGAAAGTAGCACAGACTGTATCAGGAGTCCTGTCTCCGATAGAAAAGAAGTGACCATCGAAGCTGCGGCCTGCGTGACCACACTTGGGGGCAGCCTACACATAGGAAGTCGCTTAGCCCTCGTGTGAACTTTTCTGTTGTTATGACACAGCACCGTGACTAGGAAACTACGAAAGGAAGCATTTAATTGCCCTACGGTTAGAATTCATGATGGTGGAGCAAAAGCTTGGTGACAGAAGCAGCTGAGAGTTGACATCTTGGGGAGCAAGCAGGAGACAGAGTTAGCTGGAAATAGGGCAAACCTTTTGAAACCTCAGAGCCCACACTCAGTGACACACACCTCCTCCAACAAGGCTTCCAAACATGAGCCTGTGGTGGTCCATTCTCAGTGAAACCGCCATAGCCCTTAAAGAAGTCTAGCAGAGCCGAGTGGTATCACACACCTTTAAGCCCAGAACACAGGCGGCAGAAGCACTTGGATCTCTTAGTTTGAGGCCAGCAGCCTGGTCAACAGAGTGAGTTCCAGGATTCTAGGATAGCCAGGGCCACAGAGAAATACAATCTGGGGAGGGAAAAAAGGAGAAGGAGGAAGAGGAGAAAATGGAAAGAAACCTAAGGGAGAAATGTATTAGCATTGCCTCCTCTTTACAGATAAGGAAACTGAGGCAGAGAGCAGTTCAGTCACTTGAGGATGAAATGGCTAAGGAATGACTGACCAAACCATAATAAAACCCAGGCTGTACTGTCACTGACAAAGGGGCCACCAGGGTGCTTAGAGTCCAGGATGCCTGCCCCTATACCTGACAGTAACATAGTTGTCCTCACAGGTCTACACAACAGAAGGAATAGCCCTCCAAAGTATGGCCACAAGCACACACACACACACACACACACACACACACACACACACACACACACACACACACACACACACACACCCCAACCATGAGAGCTCCTCACATTCTTCTTACCCTATCCAGATCCTCCTGCCAGCCCCTCCAACCTATCCTGCCTCATGTACCTCACCACCAACAGCCTGGTCTGCCAGTGGGAGCCAGGCCCCGAGACCCACCTGCCCACTAGCTTCATCCTAAAGAGCTTCAGGTATGTAGGATTTCCATGCCAGCCCCTTCCAGGTCCTGGGTTGGAACCCAAGTCCCTGTGGTGAGGCGGTGGGGGGTGGGAGGGGTCAGGGAGGTAGCAGAGAGAGAGAGAGAGACAGAGAGAGAGAGACAGAGAGAGAGAGAGAGAAGAGCCTTGCCTTCTTCCTCTGCTTGGCACCAAAGCCCAGCCTGTTGGCAGGAGCCGCACCGGCTGTCAGTACCAGGGGGGCACCATCCTGGACTGTATGCCCAAGAAGAGACACAGCAACTGCTCCATCCCCCGCAAACACTTGCTTCTGTACCAGAATATGGTCATCTGGGTGCAAGCGGAGAATATGCTAGGGTCCAGCGAGTCCCCAAAGCTGTGCATTGACCCCATGGATGTTGGTGAGTGACACCTGGGTATGAGAAAATGGACAAGTCCCCCAATCAGAAGACCCAGAGGTGCATAAGGAGGAAATACAGACCTGAGCACAGACAGAGAGATTTTGGAAGGCCAGGAGAGAGGCAGAGAAGAGAGAAATAGGGACCGGAGGCTAGGGACATGTTATTCTCTTCTTTATTCATTGGCTTTCAAGCAAGGTTTCTCTGTGTAGCCCTGGCTGTCCTGGAACGTGCTGCATAGACCAGGCTGGCCTCAAAATGTGCCACCGCCACCCAGATCATCTTATTTATTTACAGGGGCAGCGCACACACATATAGCACCCATGTGGAGGCCAGAGGAACTTTCTGGAGCTAGTCTCTCTCCTACCTTGAAGGCAGGGTCTGTCTTGTCTCTGATGCTGCCCTTGACTACAGGCAGTTTGACCTGGAAGCCTCAGAGTGATTTCCCTGTCCCCACTTCCCAGTTTGCTGCAATACTGATGCTATTACAGAGAGACACTATTACACTGGGCTTTTTTTTTTTTTAATGTACATTAGTGTTTTGCCTGTATGTATGTCTGAATAAGGGTGTCTGATACCCTGGAACAGGAGTTACAGGTGGCTGTGCACTGCCATGTGGGGGCTGGGAATTGAACCTCGGTCCTCTGGAAGAGCAGCCAGTGCTCTTAACCACCGAGCCATCTCTCCGGCCCTGCACTGTGTTTTTTTGTTTTTTTTTCCTTCGGAGCTGGGGACCGAACCCAGGGCCTTGCGCTTGCTAGGCAAGCGCTCCACCACTGAGCTAAATCCCCAACCCCTGCACTGGGCTTTTTGATAGGAGTTTGAGGGCTGTGTTGTCAGGCTTGCATAGCTAGCTAGCTCTTTTACCCCAGGCTTCGACTTATTTCTTGAAGGGCCCCCACCTCATGCTAAGCAGAGGAGGTTCTAAAGGTAGGGCAGTGGATCAAGCTTCCACCCTCAGATTATCACAACGATTTAGGTGGCAAGATAAATCAAATACGGTGTCAGACAATTTTAAGACATTGACAGCTAACTTAGACCCTTGGAGGAACTGAGGAAGCAAGCCCCCCAGATATCGGGAAAGAGCAGATGGAACCTCCTACTAAGAAATACAGACACTCATACCCGAGCACAGCTAGAGATCATGGTGACAGAGAGAAAAAATCTGAAAGACACCCAGGAAGGAAAGGGGAGCTAAGCCAGAGCCCTCTCCATTAGGCAGGGAAAGTTTGACAACCCCACCTCCTGCAGTGAAATTGGAGCCTCCCATGCTGCAGGCCCTGGACATTGGCCATGATATAGTCTCTCGCCAGCCTGGCTGCCTATGGCTGAGCTGGAAGCCATGGAAGCCCAGTGAGTTCATGGAGCAGGAGTGTGAACTCCGTTACCAGCCACAGCTTGAAGGAGCCAACTGGACCCTGGTGAGGCCGAGAAAAACCTCGAGATGGAGGTGGGGAATGGAGAGAGGGCAAGCTGGATTTAGTGTTACCCCTCCCACACACCAGGTGTCCCACCTGCCTTCCAGCACGGACCGGTTCGAGCTCTGCAGCCTTCATCAAGCCCCAGTCTACACCCTACAGTTGCGATGCATCCGCTCATCTCTGCCTGGACTCTGGAGCAGCTGGAGCCCTGGCCTTCAGCTGAGGCCCACCATTAAGGGTGAGAAGGAGGCCAGGGGAAGCCATCAGAGCTCAGTCCAGGACCCAACCCCCCTGCCCTCCATCAAAACCCTCTCATCTTGGGGCTGGAGAGATAGCTCAGTGGTTAAGAGCACTGCCTGCTCTTCCAGAGGTCCTGAGTTCAATTCCAGCAACCACATGGTGGCTCATAACCACCTATAATGGGATCTGATGCCCTCTTCTGGTGTGTCTGAAGACAGCAACAGTGTACTTCTATATAGTAAATTAAAAAAAAAAACTAAAGAAAGCAAATGATAATCCTTTTTTTTCTTTAAGATTTATTTATTATATATGAACACACTGTAGCTGTCTTCAGACACATCAGAAGAGGGCATCAGATCTCATTACAGATGGTTGTGAGCCACCATGTGGTTGCTGGGATTTGAACTCAGGACCTCTGGAAGAGCAGTCAGTGCTCTTAACCTCTGAGTCATCTCTCCAGCCCCATGATAATCCTTTTTTAAAAGATTTATTTATTTATTTTGTACCAGAAGAGGGCATCAAATCCCATTACAGATGGTGATGAGCCACGATGTGGTTGCTGAGAATTGAACTTGGGAACCGCTAGATGGGCAGTCAGTGCTCTTAACCATTAAGCCATATCTCCAGCCCCAAGTAGTCATACTTTAAAGAAGAAAAATAAAGGGGGTTGGGGATTTAGCTCAGTGGTAGAGCACTTGCCTAGCAAGCGCAAGGCCCTGGGTTCGGTCCCCAGCTCAGAAAAAAAGAAAAGAAAAAAAAGAAGAAGAAGAAAAAAAAAAAAAAACCTCTCATCTCATCTATCCATCTATATCCTCCCCCATCCATCTACAGCCCCCACCATCAGACTGGACACATGGTGGCAGAAGAAGCATCTGGATCCTGAGACAGTGAGAATGCAGCTGTTCTGGAAGGTGATTCTCTGAAACCCCTTCCAACCCTCCTAAGAGAGCCCCAAAGTAGGGCTCAAAACTGCAGTGTGCCTGGGAGGCAGTTTGGAAGCACGTTACACATACTTCAGAAGCCTCGGGGAGAGACTGCAATACAGGGTTCTAGGGTCACCTGTGCTGACTGTCTTCTTCTTTGTCTCCTAGATCTTCCCACAGGGGAAGAGAGGGAGGTGGGGGATGTCTTATGGCCCAGTTCTTATGACTGGTCCCTGGCCCTCAGGTACTGACCAATTCACCATGAACTAGACAACTCCCTCACCATCTTCTTCCTCACCCACCACAGCCAACACCCCTGCAGAAAGACAGTGGACAGATCCAGGGCTACCTGCTCTCCTGGAGTTGCCCAGATGGGCAAGGGCGGATCATGCACCTCTGTAACACCACAGAGCTCAGCTGCACCTTCCACCTGCCCTCAGAGGCCCAGAACGTGACCCTTGTGGCCTACAACTCGGCGGGGACCTCCTCCCCTACTCTGGTGGTTTTCCTGGAGCACGAAGGTAAAGAGGAGCTGAGCAGCCGAGAGCAGCATGGGAACTCGAAGGCAGGACTGCCTATGCCCTTATCTGTCCAGTCAACCACTTGCTAACAGAGTGGCCGGGACAGGTGACTGCCCTTCCTGGCCCGTTGTCTCCAGAACCTGCAGGTGTATGCACTAACATTGTTAGCCAGAACTAGGTTAGTCTGGGAGAATATACATACCAATATATATACCTGCATAGACATGTTGTGTATATGGATAGATGGATGGATGGATGGACGGACAGACAGACAAACTATGATTCCTGCTTACAAGTTGTGTGTATATGAATATAGCAGCTGGCAGACAACCTCAAATGTCATTTTTGGGTGCTGTGTACTTTTTTTTTTGGAGACAGGCTCTCCCACTGGTCTGAAATTCACTGTCTCTACCTCCCCTGTGCTGGGTTATAAATGCCACACACTGTTTCATTTGCTGTTGTTTCCATGTGGAAACTGGGGACCGAATTCAGTGCTTGCCTCATAAACACTCTGCCAATTAATTTATCTCTCCCCAGCCCTGAGCCGTGTGTGCCTTTTTAAAAATTTGTTCATGTATTTTATGTAGATGAGCACTCTGTCTTCTGGTACATCAGAAGGAGGAGTCAGATCTCATTACGGATGGTTGTGATCCACCATGTGGTGCTGGGATTTGAACTCAGGACCTCTGGCAGAGCAGCCAGCGCTCTTAACCACTGAACCATCTCTCCAGTCCCGGAGCTGTGTGGTCTTTAATAAGCCTTTCAGCCTCTCTGTATCTCCCTTTTTTACTCATTGATAAAATGAGACAACCGTGGAACCTCCCTGGTGTGACTGTTGAAGAACTCAGTGAATCACATATATTAAGCTAAATGGTGCCAGGCTCTGTGCTAGACTTGTTCTGGGCACCCTCCTTTAACACACACAAGCCTCTACAAAGTGGGGATTTTTTTGATTGTCACTTCCACATTACAGGTGAGGAGCTTGATGATCAGGTACTGACATACCCTGGATCACAGAGCTGTTGGCAAAGGCAGGATGTGGATCCAAGGGTCTAGTCCTGAGGCCTGCGTACCTTTCATCTTCTCTCCTATGTCTTTCTTTATCTCCAGGTCCAGCTGTGACCAGCCTGCATGCCATGGCCCAAGACCTTGGTAGCATCTGGGTAGACTGGGAAGCCCCCAGCCTTCTGCCTCAGGGCTATCTCATTGAGTGGGGCCCGGATTCCCACAAATACAGCAATAATTCCTGGAGGATAGAGCCCAATGGGAACACCACTGGAATTCTGTTAGAGGGTGAGACAGGCCTGGGACAAAGGGATGGGTTGAGAGATAGGAAAAAGAAACAGAGTGAGTGTTTGTCTAGAGGTAGCAAGGGACAGTTGGAACCTCCCTATAGAGGCAGTCTCCCCAGCCTTTTTTTCCTCCTCTAGCCCATACTCCATTCCTGTTCTAGCTCTCTGTTCCATGTTCCCTTTGTAGCCTCCATCAAATGAGCTAAAAGAGATCTCTGAGATTAGTCAAAATAAGGCCATGCAGAAATGAGAGTCTGAGGCTGGGTAGCAGAGGTTAGCCCCCAAACCTTAGTGCTGTCCCTTGTTCTCTCTGCAGACAATATACATCCCTTTCAACTCTACAGAATCACAGTGGCTCCCCTGTACCCAGGCACCGTGGGACCCCCTGTAAATGTCTACACCTACTCTGGAGAGAAAGGTTTGTCTACCCTCAGTATTACCAGAATCCTCTCCTCTCTCTCTATCTGGGCTCTAGCAACTGGGGAGTATGAGGATAAATGTATTCTTTTACTTCTGGCCTCTGAGGCGGGTGCTTTCCATCATGGCTTACACTGGGCTCCCCAAAGCTGGGCAGAAGATGGAGTAATAGACAGGGAGAGAATCAGGGATGAAGCGAGTTTCACAGATCAATCCATGGCCCCAACAGAAACCCAGGATCACAGCTGAAAGAATTGAACCAAGTACCTGACATGATTCAGAGGGTGAGTGACTGAAACCAGATACCGAGTCGTGTAATACCAGATGTGGCAGAAATCAGACAGCAAAGATTCTCAAGCAGATAGAACCGACTCAAACCCAGGCTAGGCTCTGCCTCTGGGAGCCATAAACTGAATTCACATGAAATCCTGGTTGGAGTGGGGAGCTCTGGACAAAGTGGCATCTATCTCTGACCTTAGCAACTCTGATGAGGTAGCATTGTGATTTTGAGGACAGCCTGAGCCATGTGGTGAGACCACCCCCCTCTCAAACAAACAGAGTGCCCCCTAATTTTTTTAAGATTTATTTATTTTATTTATATGTGAGTACACTGTAGTTCTCTTCAAACACTTCAGAAGAGGGCATCAGATCTCATTACAGATAGTTGTGAGCCACCATGTGGTTGCTGGGAATTGAACTCAGGATCTCTGGAAGAGCAGTCAGTGCTCTTAACCACTGAGCCATCTCTCCAGCCCCAGAATGCCCTCTTAGAAGGGATCTTTATCTGTCTGTCTGTCTGTCTGTCTGTCTGTCTGTCTGTCTGTCTGTCTATCTATCCGTCCATCCATCGCTACCTGTCTCTTCCAACCTCTACCCCCATATTTGCTTTTGGTTTGGGGTTTTGTGTTTGGTTTTTGTTGATTTGGCCATTGTATGATGTGCGTGAATGGACGCACACGTGAATGGACGCACACATGCCGGAGTGCCTGGAGGTCAGGGACAGCTCTGTATGCTTAGTTCTCTCAGTCCATCTTTGACTGGTGTGCTGGTTTTCACCATCAATTTGACAGAACCTAGAGTCACCTGGTCTAAGGAACCTCAGCAATTGCCCATATCATATTGGCCTGTGATTACTTTTATGAGAGATCATCTTAATTGACTGATGTGGGAGGGCCCAGCCCACTATGGGAAGCGCCATCCCTACTTAGGTGTTGGATATGAGTATGTATGCATGAGAAAGCCAAAGCAGGTCAAAGAGCTAGTTAGTAAGGAGCATCCCTCCATGGTTTCTGCTTCTGTTCCTCCTTGACTGTACCCTCTGACTTCCCTCAACAAGGAATTAAGACTGGAAGTGTAAGTTTGAAATAAACTCTGCAGCCAAGTCACTTGGGGCCCTGGGATACATCACAGCAACAGAAAAGCAAAGAGCACGCGGGCTTCGGGAATGGAACTCAGGTCTCTAGCCTTGCAGGGCGAGAACTTCACCAGCTGAGACATTTTGTCAGCTCCTTTTATAGGCGTTTTAGAATAGCATCTAAATACCATAGCCCAGACTGGCCTCAAGTACCCAGCAATCCTCCTGCCTCAGTCTCCAGAGTGCTAGGATTAAGGACATGCAGGAGCACACTCAGCTCCTTAAGCTCTCTTCTCTCAGTCATCTATAGTATGCCCCAGGTCCTGAGTCCAGAAACCCACCTGAGCCCAGTCAGGCTTACATCAGCCCACTTACTTCCCCTCTCTCTCTCTCCACAGCCCTTCCTCATGCTCCAGAGCTATATCTAAAGCATGTTGGCAGGACCTGGGCACAGTTGGAGTGGGTACCTGAGACCCCTTGGCTGGGGATGATACCCCTCACCAACTACACCATCTTCTGGACCGATGCTCGGGACCACTCCTTCTGTGAGTCAATCCTTAGCTCCCCACAAACCCAGGAAGCCCGGAAGGGTTGTTCCTCAGCACACAGAGGTATGTTCGCACCCCAGACTGACCATATGCTCCACCCACAGCTGTCACCCTGAACATCTCCTTTCATGACTTTGTCCTGGACCACCTGAAACCTGCCAGTTTGTATCACGTCTACCTCATGGCCACCAGTCGGGCAGGGTCCACCAACAGTACAGGCCTTACCCTGATGACCATGGCCCTAGGTAAGGGGAGGGGGACGTGGAGGCTGACAGCATTGGCTGTTGGGAGGGTGCCCCACTTTGTCTCTCAAGATACCCTGATTTTGCCAGGTGTGGTGGCACACATGTTTAATCTCAACACTAAGGACACAGAGGCAGGTGGAGCTCTATGAGTATACAGTCGTTCTGATCTACATAGTTTCAGGCCAACCAGGGCCACAAAGTGAGATCCTCTCTCAAGAAAATAAGTAAATAAAAAGAAATCCCGATTTTTAAAGAGAGGAGAAGAGAGGAGATTATGTATGTGTATTTTTTTTAATCTAAAAAGTTAAAAATCTTGCAGGGCAGCAGTGACACACACCTCTGATCCCAGGACTCGGGAGTCAGAGGCTGGCAGATCTCTGAGTTCAAGGCCAGCCTAGTCTACAGAATGAGTTCTAGGACAACCAGGGATACACAGAGAAACCCTGTCTCAAAGAAAACCAAAAAAGTAGTCTAAACTTTGAGAACATTAGGAACCTGCCTTAGGATCTGCTAATCTGAGGGGAGAGCAGGGTGCATCCAAGGATCCCCTTCTGTTTGAGGAAACCCAGCCCTGCCCATTATTCCTGACCTAGATAAACTACTGTCCAGGACTCTTTACTCTTTCCACTTTTAAACCCTTTTCTTTTTTCTTTGACTTTCTGAGGCAGGTTTTCCTCTGTGTAACAAGCCCTGACTGTCCTGGACTCATTTTGTAGACCAGGCTGCCCTCGAAGTCAGAGATTCTCCCGCTTCTGCCTCCTGGGTGCTGGAAATAAAGGCATGTGACATCAAGCCTGGGTTCGCCCCTTTTCACACAAGAAATTTTTACATAATTCTGGGCATGTACACATGTAAAACATACCCAGATCAAACACTTAACTGATAACAAACCATACATTTATTTTTTTTAATCTATTTATTATATATACTGTTCTGCCTGCATGTATGCCTGCAAGCCAGAAGAGGGCACCAGATCCCATTACAGATGGTTGTGAGCCACCGTGTGGTTGCTGGGAATTGAACTCAGGACCTCTGGAAAAGCAGCCAGTGCTCTTAACCTCTGAGCCATCTCTCCAGCCCCCATTTATTCTTTTAAAGATTTATTTATTTATTTATTTATTATAAGTACACTGTAGCTGTCTTACACCAGAAGAGAGCATCAGATCTCATTACAGATGGTTATAATCCACCAATGTGGTTGCTGAGATTTGAACTCAGGTCCTCTGGAAGAGCAGTCAGTCCTCTAACCACTGAGCTGTCTCTCCAGCCCCATAAATTTATTTTGAAACAATTCTTTGGTAGCTCCCTTTATTAGAGCTAAAGTAAACCTGTGCACTAATCACACAGATGTCCTTGCCTTTTACACAGTTAATTAAATGTTGGTTGGATGTTAGATACTGCGGGGCAAAGAGCATCTCAGCCACCTTCAGCATTTTTCAGATTTAGTCAATATTTTGATCTTTGCAGTCATCCGTGCTGAGGACACGTTGCATAGAAACACAGTATCGAATGGCAAACATATGTTCAGGGCCATTCTAGAAATGAGAAATTCTGGACTAATCCCAAACTAGAATTCATCAAACAAGTTTATTTTCTTTCTTTCTTTCTTTTTTTTTTTTTTTTTGTGAAATTCTTGTCAGCAACTCAAAAAGCAATTTTTAAAAAAAGACTTATTTATTCTATATACATGAGTGCACTGTCACTCTTTTCAGACACACCAGAAGAGGGCATCGGATCCCATTACAGATGATTGTGAGCCACTATGTGGTTGCTGGGAATTGAACTCAGGACCTCTGGATGAACAGTCAGTGCTCTTAACCGCTGAGCCATCAATCCAAAGATATACTAATTTAATATCCACGCACTGAAGATTGATGGCAGGAAAATGTTAGGAGTCCTTGCTTTCAGTGGGTGGTGGTGGCACACGCCTTTAATCCCAGCACTGGGGAGGCAAAGGCGGATGGATCCAGCCAGCCTGGTCTACAAATGGAGTTTCAGGACAGCCAGGGCTACACAGAGAAATCCGGTCTTGGAAAAACAAACAAGGAGAGAAAACAAGAGTCTTTCCTTTGCTTGCTTCTGCAGTGGCGAAGCCCTCAATGTACAGTAAACACACGGAGATTCTGGGCTTCGTAGCATCCAGTAGTCTTGAATCTGAGCCGAGGTATTTCAGGCAGTATTGTGTGATGTGATGGCGTATGCACGTGCAAAGTGCAAGTGTACAACACAAGTGCACACAGATTAGAACCAAGGCTGCAGTGAACTTGTGTGATGTTACATGGATGAAATATGTTGGAAGTATGTGAGATTCATTATGTGCATGTGTTGTTTTTTTTTAATTATTTAATATTTTAGTTTATGTGTTTTTGCCTACCTGTATGAGGGTGTTGGGTCCTCTGGAACCAGAATCACAGACAGGTGTGAGTTGCCACGTGGGTGCTGGGAATTGAACCCAGGTCCTCTGGAAGAGCAGCCAGTGCTCTTAACCACTGAGCCATCTCTTCAGCCTCCAAATCTTCCACCTCCCCTCCGCACCCCCTATGGTTTTCAAGATGGAGGATCTCGGTATAACAGTTCTAGCTGCTCTGGAACTCACTATGTAGACCAGGCTGGCCTCAAACTCACAGAAATCCACCTGCCTCTGCTTCCCAAGTGCTGGGGCTAGAACTAAAAGTGTGTGCCACACTGCTGGACCGTGTTTGGTTCTTTAAATTGCCTTTTGGATGTTATTCTTTAGAAACCTTTCACTCCTGCCAACATTTGACTGTCCCCACATTCAGCTCCACCATGGGTTCATGACCCACAGTGGAAAAGCCACACCCTAAACACTTCTCACTTTCTCTCACCTCAGATTCATCTGATGTAAACATTTTCCTGGGCATACTTTGCTTCGTACTTTTGTCCATTACCTGTGCAACTGCCTGGTTCTGCTGCAAGCAAAGGTGAGTGAGTGACTTCCTCTTAGCCATGGGTGCAGAAGTCCCTTCCTACCTTCCCAGACTTCCGGACCCCAATCTGGGAGGTCTCCCCTAACTAATGCCTCTTCCTCTCTTCAGCTGCCACATGGCGTGCTGACCCAAACCTCACTTGTCTCCTTCTCCAGCAGAAAGACTTTCTTCTGGCCAAATGTGCCAGACCCAGCCCACAGCAGTCTGAGCGCCTGGGTGCCCACCATCATGACAGAGGTAATCATGAGGCAGAGAGGGGTATAAACTGTAACTGGCAGACAGGAGGAGTCATTAAAGGGATGGCCTTCTGCCCTTCAAAGGAACACACACCTGAGGGTTATTTCCAACCAGGCACAGGCACACACACACACACACACACACACACACACACACACACACACACACGACCGAGATATCTCTCTCTCTCTCTCTCTCTCTCTCTCTCTCTCTCTCTCTCTCCCTCCCTCCCTCTCTCTCTCTCTCTCTCTCTCTCTCTCTCTGCTTTGGAGAGATGTAGGCCTGAGTTTGACTCTCAAAGATACTCTCAAAGATTGGGCACCTCACTACGCAAGGATGCATGGGTGGCAGAGGGTGGGGTGGGAATCACGTGTCATGTCAGGAGTGGACAGCTGCCAGGCAAGTGTATCCCTATGAGTTCTGCCACAGAGCAACAAGGGAGATCCCATAAGTGGCTCATCTCAGGAAGGAACATGTGGAGCAGACATTTGAGATAAACCATGCCGCATTTTGTGTCCCTGTATTCAGGAAACCTTCCAGCTGCCCAGCTTCTGGGGCTCCAGTGTGCCGTCAATCACCAAGATCACTGAACTGGAGGAGGACAAGAAACCGACCCACTGGGATCCCAGTGAGAGCTCTGGGACTGGGAGCCTTCCAGCCGTGGTTCAGGCTTACGTGCTCCAAGGAGACCCAAGAGAAATTTCCAACCAGTTCCAGCCTCCCTCTGGCACTAATGACCAGGTTCTCTATGGTCAGGTGCTTGGGAGCCCCACCAGCCCAGAAGTAGTGGGATACCTTCGATGTGACTCCACTCAGCCCCTCTTGGGAGGCCCCACACCCAGCCCTAAATCCTATGAAAACATCTGGTTCCATTCAAGACCCCAGGAGACCTTTATACCCCAACCTCCAAGCCAGGAAGATGACTGTGTCTTTGGACCTCCATTTGATTTCCCCCTCTTCCAGGGGCTCCAGGTCCATGGAGTTGAAGAACAAGGGGGTTTCTAGGACTTTTGTGGTCCTTACATCCTGAAGGCCCTGGCCTATTCAGGAAAGATCCCACCACTAATATCTACTGGTCCTGAGGGAAACAGAAAGGCCCTATTTGTCTCCAGCTGTGGCCCCTAGGACCTCTCCTTCACTCTAACCTCCACAGGCTACACCCCTAGGTCTTTCTCACACTCCAAGGTCCAGATACATACTGTTTACAGCCCACTAGTCACCTTGTGTCTCTCATATAATTTCAGTCCGTTAAACTGAGTGTAGGTTTTGAGCAGGGACTAGCATGTTCAGAAATCCTGGCTGGACGTAGTGATACATGCCTAGCATCCCAACTCAAACGTTTGGGAGGAAGATGCAGGAGGATTGCAAGTTCCAGGCCAGCCTGGGCTATATGAAGAGATCCTGCCTCAGAAATTAAGCAAAAGCCAAATAAAATTTTTTTATTACATTTACTTTTTGTTGGTGGGGTTGGGGGCTCACAGGCAAAGGTCAGACACCTTAAGGGAATTAACTCTGGCCTCCAGCCTGTGGATTTTGGGAGGTGAACGTAAGGTTTAGTGGCAAGCATCTTTCCCCAGGGAGGCATTTCACTAGTCCCAGAGAGGAGTCTCTTAAGTATAGCTAAGTGTCTTTTACTCTTGTCTGTCTATCTGTCTGTTTTTCAAAAAAGGTTTCTCTGTGTACCTGTCCTATCTGTCCTGGAACTCACTCTGTAGAACAGGCTGGCCTCAAACTCAGAGATCCACCTGCCTCTGTCTTCTGAATGGTGGGAATAAAGGCCTGCACACCACCACCCAGCAGTGTCATTTCCTCTCAGGGCCCAGCAGTCATGAAGCTATTTCTCAGTCAGTCATCTGTTCCGTTCCTTCCCTCCTCTTCCTCCTTCCTTCCTTCCCTCCCTTCCTCTTTCCTTCCTTCCCTCCCTCCCTCCCTCCCTCCCTCCCTCCCTCCTTCCTTCCTTCCTTCCTTCCTTCCTTCCTCTTGCCTAGCATCTAAGATTCAAAAGAGACAACCCCCATAGACAGCTGCTATACTGGCAATGGGGTCTTAAAACTGATAATCAGAAAACAAGCAAGAGCTTTTTGGAAGGAACTGGAGTGTTAGGGAACACAGACCTGGGAAGAGAGGAGCCCTGCTGCAGCTGCTGCTGCTGCAATCCCAACATGTGAGAGGCTGAAACAGGAAGGCTGTCCATTTGAGGTTAAGTTGTGATACACAGCAAGTCAAGAGCCTCTCTCTGCTTCTGCCTCTCTCCCTCTTTGTGTATCTGTCTGTTTCTTGTGTGTGTGTGTGTGTGTGTGTGTGTGTGTGAGAGAGAGAGAGAGAGAGAGAGAGAGAGAGAGAGAGTATAGTGGGGGAGCTGGAGAGATGACTCAACAGTTAAGAGCACTGGCTGCTCTTCCAGAGGCCCCGGGGCCTCTGCTTACTCTCAGCTCCTACACAGGCTCACAACCATCTATAATTCCATCTCTAGGAAATCCAGTGCCCTCTTCCAGCCTCCGTGACAACAGACACACAGGTGAGGCACAGCTGTGCATGCAAACAAAACACTCATCCATACATATCACATAAAATCTCACTGATGAAGGATTAGCTCAGTGGTAGAACATTTGCCTGATATGTATGAATCTTGGGGTCTGATCCTCAGCATAAATAGAAAAATAAATGACTTGCTGACCCAGAAAACCTTTCTCCAAGGAGGGAAGAGTGAGAGAACCTCATTACTTAATAAACATTAAGCCAGAATGTAAGGTTCATGGCAGACTATCGCTAAAGAGGTTAATTACAAAGACTGGCTTTACCTTTTTCTTTTTTGAAGGACTTAATATTTTATGTGTCTGAGCACTTGAATGTGTATATGTCTGTGTACCACATGTACACACAGTCCACAGAGGACAGAAGAGGACATCTGGTTCCCTGAAACTGTTAAATGTGGTTGTGAGCCGCCACATGGATGCTGGGAACTGAACTCTGATCTGCAAGCTCTCCTAACCACTGAGTCTCCTACTCAGCGGTATTTTTAGGTTGGGGTGTGTGTGAGTGTGTGTGTGTGTGTGTGTGTGTGTGTGTGTGTGTGTGTGTGTTGTTGTTGTTGTTGATTGGTTTTGGACTTTTTCCCCTTGGGGAGACTCCAATACCGATTTCTGTGGTGATTACACACACATTCCCAGTAGCAATGTAGAAGAACGTTTTCAGCTATGCTCACGCCTTTAATCACAGCACTCAGGAGGCAGAAGAAAGCAGATGTCTGAGTTTGAGCCAGCCTGGTCTACAGAGTGAGTAAATTCCAGGATACCCAGGGCTATCAAACAAACATTTCTTGTCACTCAGGGTCTTGGTGACAGTCATTTCTCCTGGGGTGAGATGGCATTTCAATGTATTTTTCAATTTGCATTTCCATTGTGGCCAGGTGTGTTGAATATTTTTTCCAATATCTATTAACAATTCTTTTTTTATTATTATTAAATTTACTTAATTTCTATTTTTTATTCATTTATTATATATAAGTACACTGTAGCTGTCTTCACATACACCAGAAGAGGGTAACAGATCTCTTTACAGATGGCTGTGAGCCACCATGTGGTTGCTGGGAATTGAACTCAGGACCTCTGGAAGAGCAGTCGGGGCTCTTAACCACTGAGCCGTCTCTCCAGCCCCTATTAACAATTCTTATCTCTTCTTTTGGGAAGTATCTGACCAATTCATTTGTCCATGTATTGACCAACGATCTGGTATTGGGAATTTAAATACTGGAGTTCCTTGTATAATATACATAATTCCATTAGATAATTTTTTTTTTGGTTCTTTTTTTCGGAGCTGGGGACCGAACCCAGGGCCTTGCACTTCCTAGGCAAGCGCTCTACCACTGAGCTAAATCCCCAACCCCCTCCATTAGATAATTAACTGGTCAAATTTTCTCCCATTCTGATTGCCCCACACACATGTAGAGACGAAAGGTTGAACTCTCCGTGGTTGTCAGTTTGCCTTGTCTTGTTTTGTTTTGGAGACAGAATTTCACTAGTTCTGACTGGCCTGAAACTTGCTAGGTAAACCAGGCTGGCCTCAAACTCACCGAGATATCCCCCTGCCTCTGCCTCCTAAGTGCTGAGACTAAGACAAGTGCTACCATGCCCATCCACCCTACTTTTTCTTTTATTAAATATTTGCTTATTTTCTTGTGTGTTTTGACTGTATGTATGTATATGCACCTTGTGCATGCCCGGTGCCCTCAGAGCTCGTGAGAGCAGAGCATCAGGCCCCTGGAAGGAGAGTTACAGAAGGTCGTCATGTGACTGCTAGGAACCAAACCGAGGTCCTCTGCAAGAGCAATGAGCATTCACCCAGCTTTGTCAGCAGGGTCTCTTGATGGACCTGGTGCTCCTGGATTCAGCTCTCCTGGGCAGCCAGTGAACTCCAGGGATCACCCCTGCACTGTAGATGTTGTGCCTGGCTCTTACCCAGCTGCTGGGATCTGATCTTGCATGTTCTTGCTTACACAGCAGACACTTTACCAACTGAACCATCTCCCCCACCCCGCCCCCTCTTAAAAACAGGGTCTTATGTAGCCCAGGCTGGGCTCAAGTTTGCTGTGTAACCAAGGATGACCTCGAACAACTTTTAACCTTCTTGCCTTCGATTCCAAAGTCCTGGGATCAAAAGCATATACCACTACACCCAACATTTATGTACCACTGGGAATCCAACCCAGGGCTGTGCTCTCTAGGTAGGGAGTCTGCTAACCAAACTACATCTCCGGTTGCCCAACGTCACTTTAACTCCATGCAACCACATTTGTCAGGATTATGCCCTGTGCTATTGGAGATCTTTTCAGAAAAGCCTTGCCTATCTCCATGTCTACTTTCCTCTGGCCCTGGTCTCAGGCTTGGGACAATATGTTCTTTCCTTGACACTTTTACACATACACACACACACACACACACACACACACACACTTTTTCTTTATATTTGTCCTTACATCCCTCATTTCACTCTTATCACAGCTAAGTACTGACTCCTGACTATTTAAACACGTGTTTCGTATACAGCTGCCTCGGTCTATAGGCTGAACAATGTAAAAGACACTACTACCATTCTCATTTGATGTTTTGAATACACTGCAGCCCAGAAAGGTAGACTTTGCCCACAGGGTCTCATAGTAATGGCTTAGCACCCTTCCAAAATCTTCATCCTTAGTCACTGGGATACAAAGCCAACAAAAGAAGGCTGGAACCTGGGGGTTCTTACAGGGCCCTGGTCCTGGAGGAGAGCCAAGAAAGAATATTAGCCTCTAGAGAGGGTATGGCCAATCCCACAGAAGCCCTAAAATAACTAGGACCTTCTCAACCTTCTTATGCAGAGACACTTTAATACAGTTCTTCATGTTGTGGAGACCCCTAATAAAACTATTTTTTTTTTTTTGGTTCTTTTTTTCGGAGCTGGGGACCGAACCCAGGGCCTTGCGCTTCCTAGGCAAGCGCTCTACCACTGAGCTAAATCCCCAACCCCTAATAAAACTATTTTTGTTGCTAGTTGATAACTGCAATTTTGCTATTATGAATTATAATGTAAATATCTGATATGCAAGATATCTGATGTGCGACCCCTATGAAAGGGTCGTTCAACAACCACACTACCACCACCACCACCCACCCCTACCCCACCACCAATTTGTCTTGACCAACGGGCTGGGAACCACAGACCAAGTCAAGAACACAAGAAACTTTAGGAAGTGATTTAGGCCGGATGCAAGGTCAATGGGTGACTTTTTAGAGTTCACACAGTGCTCCAGGTCTGTAAGCATAGAAACGGGCGTCACACCAGGCCAAATCCCTGGATTCCACCCCAGCTTCTCAACACTCCGGAGCCAATCCATTCGCTTAGCCCTCGGCTGCTCTTGTCGAGCTCTCACCTCGATTGGTCGAGCCTGAACCATCATGGCTGCGCCCGTGTAACCTAGAGCCACCGCGGAGCAGACAGTGGCGGCGCCGGCCCGCGGAGTCAGAAGTCACCATGCTGCGGGCCGCGTGGCGCGCGCTGAGCTCCGTTCGTGTCCAGGCGGTGACACAGGCCCCAGTCCCTGCGCTGAGGGCCAGAAGCAGCGCCAGTCTGCCCTCCGCACGCTGCGGCCTACAGACTCCTAGTGAGCCACCGAGCTGGGTCCCATGGGAGCTGGGCGAAGATGGAGGATCCAGGCACCGGGAGACCGGAGGAAGGCAGTGACAGGATGGGAAAGAAAGGGTGATGGCTAGGAAAGGAGTGACGAAAGGAGTGAGATAGGGAAATAAGGCGCAGGGGCACGCAGTCCGTGGTATAAGGGTTATGCGGGGCTGTGTAAGGAAATGAGTCTCAGCTATTTCTGTTCTGCATAGGTCTCCTGAATGCCGCGCGTGCATACGCCGTCCAGAAACCAGGTACGAGGTTGATACTTGAGGTAAAAGAGAGACTGCCTGGAGGGCTTGGGGTGAACAAGGGGACAGAAGTGGTGCGCAAAGGAGCGGGCCAAAAGACACCCTACATTCACGTTATATAAAGCGTATGTTTATGGGGTGCACGAGAAGGTAGGAGTAAAGCACTCATTCATTTGACATCACAGATCACCAAAAGCTCAGCTTTGGTGTGGGCGTTTCTACAGTGTCCTTTAGAAGTGAGATCGAAGCCTGGGGTCCAACCCAGTCCAGCTTGGCTGGACCCAGTGAGTGAGTGTTTGACTGGCAACACTAGGAAGCATTGTGTTCTAGGAATGTAACACTTTTTATCTGCTATTCTGAGATGAAGGATGTAGTTTCTCATCCTAAGTTAGTATGCCTTAGGGCCCTCTAACAAGCAAATATTATTTGAGGCAAGCTGCTTTTTGTGAACCAGCGCTGAAATGAGTGTCAAAGGATCCATTGGAACAGTTATTAGGAGTCAATCATGGCAGCGTATGAAAAGCACCCTTAACCCTGTGCACAATAAACTGTGATATAATAGTCTTTATTGCTACTAGTGTCCTTTGCACAGTGGCAAAACAGTCTGGCTAAACAGAGTCGAGAAGATAGATCATCTTGGTGGCGCTGGACTAGGTTTGGACTCCAGGCTTCAACCTCACTTCCAAGTGACACAGTAGGAATGCACACACAATAGCTGCACTTTTAGTGATATGTACTGGATCCTGGCATTCCCTTAAAACTAGCCGCATTCCCTCAAACTCTTTATTTCATTCATGTAATAACAAACCAGTAAGCTTTGTTAAGTGCTTATTCTAGGCTCGACTATGGACCAGGATAGGGCACTGAGTTCAAATGAAGCCAAGCTCACTCCTGTCCACAGGAGAGCTTATCCCAGTGAGGAATCTGATAACTAGAGCCAAGTGGGTTTGTGTTGCAGGCACAGTGCATATCTTGGGAAAGGCCCCCTGTTTGTAGCATGCAATATAGAAGCAGGTGCCCACAAGGTTTGCAGAAGAGAAACTGAGCTTCGATGTGTCCATTGCCTTGTTGAGACCCTGGGTACTTCCCACAGATTTGGAAAGTGAGTAGGAAGAGTGGAGCCTGGGAGAATGGGAGTTAACACTGAGTGTTTTCCATCCCTGTATTTGACAGTCCAAGCCAAGCAAGATGATGAACCAGCCTCTTCCACGTTCATCAAAGAATACAAGAACATCATCCCCAACATGGAGAAGTAAGCGGAAAGAAACCTAGCTGTGGGTATAAGAGTTCCTGGGAGGATGGGCAGGGAGTAGAAAAGAGGTGACTTAAAGACTCGGCCTGTTGTATTTGATGCTCGATTAGGTGGATCCCTGGATGTGGTGAGCATTGGTGAGGGCCGCAGGTGTGATGGGCACAGGTGGGCTGCAAGTGCGATGGGTGCAGGTGGGCTGCAGGTGTGATGGGCACAGGTGGGCTACAGGTGTAATGGGCGCAGCTGGGGTACTTGGTGCTCATAGAGCTCAGCTCCCCTTTTGTTTCTGGTACTCCTAGTGAAGAACTCACAACCATGGATGCCAAGAACTAACATGCTCCGCTGGTCTTGGTAGAAATCTCTCCTCTCTTGACTTCACAAAAGCCCTGTAAAAGAAGAGATTGTGTCCTATTTGTATAAATGCTCTGTCTTACACAGAGCTAGGACTAGAATCCAGAGCTGGGAGACACCAAAGCCAAGTCCTTCTGCTTAGCCTCTGTACAGTGAAAGCTGGGCTGGCTCCAACCTTCTTTACTATGCAGTCTGCCTGTGTCTGTATGAGGTGGAAATCCTTCCTTTACTTTCCCTGAGATGAGACCAGAACATTCAAGTAAATAGCCCCAGTTGTCTGGCTGTCTTCAGCCCAACAGACCAGAGCTGCATTTCTTGTAGAAGTAACTGTCATTTGCTCTTGCAATTTAAATGTTCTTAACAATTAATTTTTATTTATGTGCACGTGTGTATCATTATGTGCCCATAGGCATGAGTGCCCACAGATATGAGTGCTCCCTGGGAACCAAACTCTGGCCCTCTGCAAGAACGAGTGTTTACAACCACTGAGCCATTTTCCCAGTCCCTACCTTTTCTTTAATTTGTATTTATTACTGTGTATGTGTGCATGACTGGGCAGGGTCCCATGAAGCCGACGTGTGGAAATCAGAGGACAACTTTGTAATGTCATTACTCCTTTATAGCTTTATGGTTCCCGTGGGCAGACTTACACACAAAGCACCTTTATACATCTGACCATCCCCGCTCTTCATTCTCTGGTTTTTGTCTCAAGTCTTTTTAGACTTATTTATGTGTATGTTTGTGCACCACATGAGTACCCGGTGCTTACAGTGGGCTGAAGAGGTCATTGGGTCCCCTGGAACTGGAGTTACAAGTCACTTTAGGGGCTGAAAACTGCAAAACAGTGCTCTTAACTATTGAGCCCTCTCTCCAGCAGCACCACCACGCCCTTTACGAGGTCTCAGTCTGCCATTCTTCCCCTTCAAACTACTGTGAAAAACGCATGGACAGGCTAGGTGGCTCAGTAGTTAGTGTTGCTGCTCATCCAGAGGATGCCAGTTTTGTTCCCGTCCCAGACAGCTCAAAATTACCTTAACCCAGAGCTCTAGGGGTTCGTCCACCCTCTCCTGGCCTCCACAGGTACCTGTGTGCCTATGAATATAATCTCTACACATAAACTCTCATAGAAAAAACATTTCTTCCTCTTCCCATCTTGTCTCATTGCTCTGGTTTTTTTTGCAGGGTTGATGATGTTGTGAAAAGAATCCTGTCTTTGGAAATGGCCAGCAGGGTGAGTGTGTACCTGTGTCGCCCTAAGTCTTCTCTCTGGGAACTCCATTCCTCCGTCCCAGGCTTTCCCAGTCAGAACATTTATCCTGCAGTCATTCTCTATGCAAACCAAGCCCCAACAAGAGGGTTTTGCTTCTCCATTATGCTTCTGACGTCTGACAAACAGCTGATGCTCAGTAAAGATGTCTTAGTCTTTTTTGTTATTGTCTCTGTGAAGAGGCACCATGACTAAGGCAACCCTGATGAAAGAAAGCATTTAATGGGAGGCTTACTTGCAATTCCATTAGTTCAGCCCAGTATCATCGTGGTGCAGTCATGCCAGCATGCAGGCACACACTGGAGCAGTAGCTGAGAACTCCATATGATCCATGGGCAAGGAGAGACACTGGGGCTGCCTTGGGCTTTTGAAAGGTCAAAGCCCACCCTAGTGCTACACTTCCTCCAACAAGGCCACGCCTTCTAACCCTCTCAAGTAGTGTCACTCCCTGATGATCCAGTATTCAAATATAAGAACCTATAGGGGCGGGCTGGGGATTTAGCTCAGTGGTAGAGCGCTTACCTAGGAAGCGCAAGGCCCTGGGTTCGGTCCCCAGCTCCGAAAAAAAAAAAAAAAAACCAAAAAATAAATAAATTAAAAAAAAAAAAAAAAGAACCTATAGGGGCCATTCTCATTCAGACCACACAGATGTGTACATGAATGAGCAAGTACATCTTAAACATTCAGCCAGCAAACTAGTTTTCTTAACTTCAGCTCTAGCCTTGGGCTCACAAGGCTACAGATAGCCATGTTTTTGGCCAAGGCTACAGTAAACTCTGGCCCCAATTTTTCTGGGCTTAGACTAGTAACTATAGCCTCCCAGTCAGGAAGTTTGGTCTTTAGAGGACTTTCCCTATTCAGATTTCTCTCCAATTTCTGTCTCCAACAGAAAGAGAAGTTAAAAATCAAGCGAGAACAATTGATGAACAAGATTGCGGAAAACCCTGAGGATTACAGAACCTTGGAGGCTCGAAGTTGGTCCAGGGGCTCTTGGTAGTGGGGGTGCATAGGAGTCTGCTAGCTGGTTCGTAGCCTAGGCTCTTGATGTGGCTTGGGAAGGGGAGAGGCATGCTGGGACTCTGGATCCCAAGTCCAGTGATGCTAGAGTGGACAGCCGAGTTCTGCCCATTGCTCTGTGTGAAGGCAAACAGGGCATCTGTCTTCTCTGGAGTCGCTGCTTCCAGAGCAGAGTCTGAAGATGGAGCTAGCTGGGGACAGGGCTGAAGTTCTATTTCCTACTTTGTGGTGAGACTGAGAAGCTCGACAATGTATATACTCCTTGGAAACAAAAATGAGGCTAGGGGTTGGGGATTTAGCTCAGTGGTAGAGCGCTTGCCTAGCAAGCGCAAGGCCCTGGGTTCGGTCCCCAGCTCCGAAAAAAAGAACCCAAAAAAAAAAAAAAAAAAAAATGAGGCTAACAGTGAGACTCACATCTGTGGAGTGCTGTCATGCCCGCAAGCATGGAACATTTCCAGGTTCCTGTTTTGGTTCTGGCTGGAGTTAGCAGGAGCCCTCACTAGATATGAGTGACAGCCTACCTCTTGCATGGAACCAGGGGGTAGCAGGGCAGTGACTTGGTGGCCTACGCAGTGTCTGCAGGGTTTCTTCCCCGCTGCCGTCAGCCTACATTACAGCTGGTATTACCTCCTCTGTCTTTGAGCCTCCATCCCTTTTTAAAAACTTCGTTAATGTGTATGTCTGTGCACTATGCCTAGTTGGTACCTAGCCTAGGCTCTTGATGTGGCTTGGGAAGGGGAGTGCCAGTGCCTATGCCTAGTGCCAGTGGAAGTCAGAAAAGGGCTTCAGACCCCGTGAACTGGAGTTACACATAGTTGTGAGCCACCATCTGCTGGGAATGGAACTTGGGTCCTCCTGAAGAGCATCTTAACCCTGTGCCTATAAGTGAAAAGTCTCTCCAGTCCTATAAGTGAAAAGTTTTAATTCTGTAACCTTAATAATGGAAACACAGAAAGAAAAAGAGTAGCATTTTAACAGTTAACATTATTATTATTATTATTATTATTATTATTATTATTATTTATTACTGTATGTGGAAGGATATGATGTGTAATGCATGTGCATGTGTGCCAGACAGGACAATTTTAGATGTCCGCCTTCCATCCTTCTATCCATCCTTCCACCATAGATTCCTAGGATTGAACTCAGGTGTCAGATTTGTACCTGTACCCACTGAGCCACCTTCTGTGTTTTCTTGAAAGTTTTAGTGTTTTAGCTCAACGATTGCTGGGACCTCTAGTACAGCAGTGAATCACTGACCGTATGGCATGGTAGAGTTCCTGAATTTGATGCTCTTGCAAGTGTCTTCAACCTGAGACCTGCAGGCTGCCCCAGGGTAGCTACGAATGCAGCCCAGCTCAACACAAACTCATAAGCTTAGTTAAAACATTTGAGGGTTTTATTTATTTTTTTTGGTTTTTGTTATTGTTTTTAGGGTGTTTGTTTCCTTTGAGACCAGTGGTTTTCAACCGTCCTAATTCTGTGACCCTTTAATATAGTCTTCATATTGTAGTGACCCCAACCACAAAATTATTTCGTTGCTACTTCATAACTGTAATTTTGCTACTGTTATGAATTACAACGTAATTATGATATGTGACCTCCGGAAGGGTTTTGACCCACAGGGTTGAGAACCACTGTTTTAGACACTGTTTCACTATGTAGTCCCCGCTGGCCTGAAAACTTGCTATGTCAATACCACACAGAGATCTCTCTGCCAGTGTCTCCATTATTTTTGTAACTGAAGTGCATGGTTCTCAGGCATCAGCTTTGCAGATGAAAACATTATATCACAAGGCCAGAAACTAGGACGACAGTTTTGCCATTGAGAGTGCTGTTTACCAGCCAGGCCCAGGGGTTCACACCCATACTTCTAGGTACAGGAAGAAAGGCAAGCTGATCAAAGTGTGGGCTACATAGCAAGTTTTAGGTCAAACCAGGCCCCATAATGAGACTATGTCAACCACCTTCTCCACCATCACCCCAACACACACACACACGCGCACACACACACACACACACACACACACACACACACACACAGTGCTACTTGCTATGATAGATAATGACCTCTATGGAATGAAGTGTTTCCTTTTCTTGAGCTTGCTTTTCTTTTTTTTTTTTTTTTTTTTTTTTCTTTTTCTTTTTTTCAGAGCTGGGGACCAAACCCAGGGCCTTGCAGTTGCTAGGCAAGCGCTCTACCACTGAGCTAAATCCCCAACCCCTTGCTTTTCTAGTAGAAAGATGAGCCACAGTGTTTTGAGGTCTTGCAGTTCTGAGTGCTTTGGGATTTAGAGCTATACGGAAGCACCGCTGATTGTTATTCCTTTGGTTCTTAAAACACGAGGTGGGCCTGGGCCCTCCCTTCCTCTATGCCCCACTCTCATCCTCTGTGGTTTGTGGTTTCAGTTGTTGCCTTGACTGTCAAGATCCGCAATTATGAAGAACACATGCAGAAACATCGAAAGGTAAACCCCAGGCTTGACTCAGAGCTAAACCACAATAGCAAGGAGGTGGGGCTTGGGGAAGCTAGTGACTGTGACACCAGAGAGGCTACCCTCAACCCTATAGGAAAACACTCCCCTCTTGCCTCTAGAGGAACAAAAGGAGCCTTACAGACTCTGCTGGTTGCCATCAGTGGTCAAGAAAACAAACTGTAGAGCATGCTCACTGCCTGACACACAGTGGGTGCTTAGTAAACTGTAGAGCATGCTCACTGCCTGACACACAGTGGGTGCTTGATAAATAGTTTTTAAATGCATGGATAATAGCTCTGTCACTTCTACTTAAAGTCACGGTGACTTTAGGCCTGGTGTGTGAGCACTTGTTTTCAACATCTGTAGAGTCCTGCCACAGGACTGTAAGGATTACAAGAATTAAGCCTAGCATCTCTAGACTCTTCGCAGTGTTGGTGTCTCTTATAACCTTTAGAACTGTTTCTTTATAATCTTTCAGAGGAGCACTCTCGCCATGAAGTGACATTATTCCTCAAGGGACACTGCTAGGGAGTGATGCCTGACACATAAAATAAGGCAGTCTTGCCAAGGGGCCCATATTCCTAACCACTGTGTCACTGCTCAGCTGGGCAGCACAGAGCTGCTAGAAATACGAGCTCGCTGGTGTTTTGGTCCCTGTGCTGCACAGGCTGATTCTGAACTCTCCATCCTTTCACTTCAGCCGCCTGAGATCTAAATTATAGGGCATGTGCTATCATACCTAGGTACTTCTAGGGTTCTTGTTGTTGCTTTTTGTTTCGTTTTGTTTTTATTTATTTATTTATTTATTTTTAATAAACAGTGTCTTTTTTTTAAGATTTATTTATTTTATGTACAGCATTCTGCCTGCATATGTGACTGCAGGCCAGAAGAGGGCACCAGATCTCATTACAGATGGCTGTGAGCTACCATGTGGTTGCTAGGAATTGAACTCAGGACCTCTGGAAGAGCAGTCAGTGCTCTTAACCGCTGAGCCATCTCTCCAGCCCTGTTTTGTTTTTATAAGTACGAGTATGCAGTTGTGAACACAGACTGATCTAGCCTTTAGCATTCCCAGGAGCTGGTTGAACATTGCTCTTTGGAAGTTAGTTTTGCTCATTTGAGATGTAGAATGCCAGCTCCATTGCAGAGCCCCTCATGGAGCAGGGCCTGAACAGAGGACAAGGCTCTTTCTTCCTACTCAGGCCTACATTCTCCTAAGTGCTGGAGACTGAGCGGACACATGGTACTGGGGAGACTGATTTGCAGTCAGCAGTCAGTAGACGCAGATTCAAGGCTTGCTCTCAGGGTCAGCAGTCTAAAGACCTATGGCAGGCAAATATGTTCTCTAAACTTTATTTTCCTGTCTGTAAACTGGGAACAATGACAGTATCTCCTGCAGAACTGTAGTAATGTTTGCATAAGATTGTAGGGACATTTCAATGAAATGATGAAATGGCCACATATCATTAATGGGAAGCAAGTTAATAATTACAAAATATTGAAATTAAGAGTAAGTATGGGGAGGCTGGAGAGATGGCTCAGTGGTTAAGAGCACTGACTGCTCTTCCAGAGGTCCTGAGTTCAATTCCCAGCAACCACATGGTGGCTCACAACCATCTGTAATGGGATCCGATGCCCTCTTCTGGTGTGTCTGAAGACAGCGTCAGTGTACTCACATACATTTAATAAATAAGTAAATGTATGTATGTATGTATGTATGTATGTAGCCTGGCCTCACAAAGTGAGTCCTTGTCTCAAAATGACAAATAATAGAATGTAGCTTCTTCTATAGGACAAAGTCCACAAACGCCATCTGCTGATGAGCATCGACCAGAGGAAAAAGTTTCTCAGACTCCTCCGTCAGACCAACTATGACGTCTTCGAAAAGACCTGCAAGGAGCTGGGGGTGGAGTACGCCTTACCCCCTCTGCATTTCCAAAGGGTTCACCGCCGCTTCCTGGCCAAGAAGGCTCTGTGCATTCAGGTATGAATTGATATGGTTGGTCGCTTCGGTCAGCCTCCCTGGACTGAGGTGCAAGAGTAGAAGAGAGAAGTGGTCTGTGTCTGACCAAGGTCTAGAACTGGCTCAGGTCACCAGCACATGCAGAAAAGATGAGGTGTCCATGTAGTTGTCCCAGAGCTGCTCCAAATCCGAGCTTTGCATACAATTACAGTCTTTTTCTACCCTTTCAACCACCAGGTTTTCCAAGAGGTACAAAAGCTGAAGAAGCAAAGAATGGCTTTAAAAGCTGCTGCAGCTGCTGCCAAAAAAGAAAAAAGAGAAAGGGTGCCAGAGAACCCTTCAAATGCCCTACCAGAGAAGACCAAAGAAAACTAATAAAGTCTATTCCCTTGAAGAATGGCAGAAGATGGCCTTCTTTTTAGCCTGAGAAAGAAGAGTTTATTTTTCATTTGGCCCAGGGATTTCAGAGGCAGAGTCCCTGCCATCTTCCCAGAGGACGCAGTCACAGAAACAATACGGGGTATGTTTCCGAGAGGTAATGCTGACAGCCGTAGGAGCTGTCTACTGGGCAGTCCTAAAGGATGAGGAGGAGTTCACTGGCAGAGAGAAACAGCATCTAGGCATAAGGAACTGCAAGTTAAAAGGGAAAGAAATCTAAAGGCATACATTCAGGGACAGTGGGACTCAAATACTGTAACTTTGCGTTAGGGCTTCAGTCTATGAATGGGACTCGGGCACAGAAACATTCAGTTTGCCACGCAGTGGTGGTGCACACTTTTAATCCCAGTACTCAGAGGCAGGCAGATCTCTTGAATTCGAGGCCAGCCTGGTCTACAGAGTAAATTCCAGGACAGCCAAGGGCTACACAGAGAAACCCTATCTTGGGGGGCGGGGATCAGTTCATCATACTGAAGGAAGAACTCTGGGCCTCATTCTGAGAAGGGAGACCCCACAAAGAGAAAGCTATGTTAACATGCTACCAAAGAGCCTGTGGAAGATGAGGGCTGAGACCTGAACAGAGCAGTCTGGGAGCTGTTAGGGTAACTGAGGCCTGGTGTGTGATTGCCATGGATACTGAGCTTTTGTGTTTGAATGACTGGCCCCAGCAAGTTACAGACAGGAATGTCATTTCAAGGCTATCTTTGTTTGCATGGCTAGTTTGAGGCTGGTCTAGACTATATGATACCCTTTCTCTAAAACTTTAATTGCCGAGGAAAGGAATATAAAAAGAAAAATGGACCATGTCAGGATGGGAAAATCATTTCTGAGGGCCCCCCTGAGATGGAGGAGGAGGTGAGTGGGCAGGAAGACTCAAAAGTGAAGTTGAACTGTTTGGTTATTGCCTCCAAGAACACTGAGGAAGGTCCTAATGAAATGGGCCTCAACTGGACTTGGAGGTCCTGTGCTACAGGTCCAGGTGCCAGCCTTTCAGGGGACTAGGGAGTAAGGAGAAAAAGCCACAGGAGTGGATCAGGCCTGCAGGAAAGGCACTGTTTTAAATGCTGCCTTGGGCACTTTAATATTGCTTGACACCTAAATCCATTCCTCAAGCTAGCTGTCTCTCTCTTTTTTGGGGGGAGAGGGGAGGGTAAGGGAGTTCCAGACAGTGTTCATCTGTATAGTTCTGGCTGTCCTGGAACTCTGTAGACCAGACTGGTCTGGAACTCAAAAATCCACCCGCCTCTGCCTTCCAAGTGCTGAGATTAAAGACTTCTGCCACCACTGCCCAGCCTAACTGTCTTTCTATTGAAAACAGACTGGGAAAACTTAGACAGCTGTGGGGCAGTGGACGGTGAGAGGAAGCCTGGTGTGGTCGAGCTAAGGCTTGAAGCCCCAGGGACCCTGAAGGAACTGTAGGAGCTTCTGCTTCTGGTACCAGGCCCCGTGTCATGTAGGGGCAGTGCCCCAAGCCCTCCACATGCAGATGAGGCATTCCGAACATCTCTGACTAAGCCTCCACATGCAGATGAGGCATTCCGAACATCTCAGACTAAGCCAACAGAAAGCACCTGCTGTCAGACCCAACCCGCCCCCAAACTGTATAGAGGATCCTAGCCAGAAGGAGTAAAGGTGCGAGCTACTCTGTCATCCGAGAGCATCTGTCACAAGAACCATAACACACTGCCTGGGAAGAGAACCCTCGTGCTGCCTGGCTAGCCCCACCCTCAGTTTACTCAGCCTAGCTCTGCTCAGCACATCCAGTGCAGCACCTTGCAGCAACAGCGGCTGCTGGGGCAGTGGCATCAGCAGAAGTGGCAGAGACACTTTTTCCTCCCTGCTTGCCCCTTTTCCTCTTCGCTTGAGCCCTCCCATCTAGCCTGGCCTCTGATCTCTTTGAATAGCCTCTGGCACACAGACCGGCAGACAACATGTCCAACTTTGCAAGCTGATTAGGGTTCAAACCTAGCTCTCCCTGGTTTGGGGTTTTTGTTTTTTTAAGACAGGGTCCCTGTCTTGGCTGCCCTACCTGCTATGTAGACCAGGCTGGATTCTGCTTACAAAGTGCTGGGCTCAAAGGCATGTGCTGCCACAACTTGCTTCTAGCTGTCTTGATTCTAAAGACCATATATACAATCTGACACTACCCAGAGGGAAAAGAGAAAGGGGGTCTGTTTTGCCAAAACTTTAGGTACTTAAGGGAGCTAAGCAGTAACAAAATGCATAAGCCCCCCCCCCCCCCAGAGGGTAAAGATGTTTATTACAGGTGGAGTTGAGGTGTTAAGAAGCTCAAGTTGTGAGTTGGGGATTTAGCTCAGCGGTAGAGCGCTTGCCTAGCAAGCGCAAGGCCCTGGGTTCAGTCCCCAGCTCCGAAAAAAAAGAAAAAAAAAAAAGAAGCTCAAGTTGTACCAGGATCCCAAAACTCCCAGAGCCAGAGGCAGGTGATCACTGAGTTTGTGGCCAACCTGGTCTACACAGCGAGTTCCAGGACTACACAGAGAAACTCTGTTTCAAAAACCAAAACAAAAAGCTCAAGTTGTACTAGACGGTTTTAAAAAGTTTGGCTCTTAAAAGGAGGAAAGGGGCTGGAGAGATGGCTCAGTAGTTAAGAGCACTGACTGCTCTTCCAGAGGTCCTGAGTTCAATTCCCAGCAACCACATGGTGGCTCTGAAAGATCCCACGCAGAGAGACCCTTACTCAAGTCTTGGGAAATCGCGGACCCCAGACACAGAGAGACCATTTTGGATGTAATAAGCAAAGGCGAGGTTTATTACGGAGACCTATTATAGAGATCTCCGGGCCGACACGTATCCCGCGCAGGAGACAGAGGTGTCGACCCCGAGAGGCTGGGAAAAAGAGTATTTAAAGGCAGAGGCTGTGAGCACCAGGGGATGGGGGATGTCAAAGGGGAATGTACCACAAGTTACAAGATTGTTTTATGGCTCCAGGAGATAAGGGGACGCCAGAAGGTTTTATGGCCCCCTGGTTCCTGGAACAGAGCTACTAAATCAGGAGAAGGGTAGGGTCTTTAGGTCCTCATTATTTTTAAAAGTTTGTCAAAATTGATGGAGCATTTGTATTTGAAACACCTCTGGTTAGGCTTGGGCTGTCCGGTTTCTTGGAATGCTCTCTGTAGGACACAATGGCTGAAAAGCACAAGTAGGGGCTTATCAGGGTCTGGAGGACATCTGGTTAAAGTATGACTCTGAGTAAGCTGGGGGGATGTCTTTGGATGGTTTATGGCTCAGTCCTCGATAGCCTGAGCTGGTTCTTGTATTCCTTTTCTTTATCTTTATGGCCTGCTATTCCTGGCGGCAGGGCTTAGCCCTGAGTTTGTGGCTTTTGGGGCTAACTCTTTTAATTTTATATTTTTAAACCTAGAATTCGTATAATTTTCTTTTCATTCCCGTCTTCTCCTACTAAATAATTCTAATCTTAGAATTTTGATATCAAGTCTCGTATTTGGTCTCACCAGTTGTCTTAACTGACTGGTATTGTTGTCTCAGGACCATCAACCGCACAGCACCCACTCAATTTTTAACAAAAGCAATTAACCTGTTTGTCACGCAGGAGCCAAAAACTAAAACCAAGAAAATTATTAATAATGGCCCAGCTGTAGCAGAGAGTAGGGTAGTCATCCAGGGAGATCTACTAAACTAGCTCTCGAACTATCTCTGATGTGTTTTTCTGTCTGTCTTTTGTCTAACCTTTTTTTAAGTTTATTTATGGAGTCTTTAATTACTCCTGAATGGTCTGTATAGAAGCAACATTCTTTCAGTGTAGCACACAGGCTCCTTCTTTAAGGAATATCAGGTCTAATCTTTTTTTATTTTGAAGGACTACCTCTGAGAGGGAGGTTAGGTATTTTTGGAGGTCAGCTAAAAAGTCTTTAGCATCAGGATTCTAATCTGGACACTATCTGAACCTATACACCAAGGTCATGACTGTCTTTCAGAACTTCTAAACTTATATAGGTTGTGATCCCTGAGGCACAATCCCAAGAAGTGTTAGGAGTACTAACATATGTAATGTTACATCATTTGTAATAGAAATCAAGCCTATCCCCACACCTATCTCGATGGAACCCAGGACAAACATGACTGAATTTCCCTCTAGGTCCCAGCTCTCAGCCCTAACAGCTAGTACACGGCTGGTGAGGGCTGAGAATTGACGGCTGTCAGGGTGGTCAGCAGCACCAGGTATGGTCCTTTCCAGCGAGGATCGAGTGTCTGGGCTCAGTGTAGCTGCTTCCGACCTGGAACTGATGGGATGTCTCAGGGGTCTCCGGGGCATAGGCTGCTGTCAGCTGTGAGCAGATTTCTTTCTGTATCACCTGTAGGTCTTTTAGCCTGGCACACAAATCATTATTACTATGACATGTTGGTTCAGTAACATCATCTAATACAGTCAGGGGAGCTGAGGCCCCATATAAGATCTCAAAGGGGGTAAAGCTGAGTCTGGAAGGGGTATTTCTTGCTCTGAAGAGAGCAAGAGGGAAGGAGTGTCACCCAGTCTGTGCCAGTCTCCATGGTCAATTTGTTTAGGGTCTCTTTTAGAGTTCTATTTATTTACTCTACCTGTCCTGAGCTTTGAGGTCTGTAAATACAATGTAATTTCTAATCGACCTCTAAATACTTGGCCACACCCTGGCTTACCTTGGTGGCGAAAGTAGGGCCGTTGTCTGACCAGATTACCTTGGGAATTCCAGACCTGGGGAAGATTTTTTCTAGTATCTTCTTGATGATTGTAGAGGCCGTCTCTCGTTTGGTGAGGAAAGCTTCTATCTATTCCTGAAAAAGTATCTACAAGCACTAGGAGATACTTGTGATTATATTTTTCTGGTTTTATCTCAGTGAAGTTCACTTCGACTTTTTATTAAACTCTCTAGGTCTCTTTGTCTTGTTTGTTTGTTAAGCATTCACTTACTGACATATCTTATACTTTTTACTGTCTCTCTTGGCTAAAATCTTAAAGTCTATTATATATATTTTAACTATTTGGACAAACTTCTTATCTCTTAAATGAGTCTATTTTTTTAATTTGGCAAAGTGAGTCTTTTGTTTGTTCTTTGGGGTGTATAGCTTTCTCCCCAAGTGTGTCATTGTCCTTTTATCTTTTAAACAACTTGGGCCTTTTCTTCTGTTGTACATTCTAAGTGAGGCCATCCCTTAGTCTAATCCCAGTTCTCAGTGGCTGTTCTTTCTTGTAGGCCTGTAACCAGGATAGGCTCCTGCATAGCCATTTCTTGAGCCACTTTATCTGTTTTGTTATTGTCCCATGTCACTGAATCACTTCCCTCCTGATATCCTGAGCAATGAATAGTACTCACAGTTGTTGGCTTCATCAGGGCATCTAAGAGATGGCAAAGACATCTGTGGCGCTGATGTGTTGGGGGGGGGTAGAGGTTCAGCCATCCCAGATGACATTGTGTTGTCCACCATGGCAGCACCCACTTGTCTCTGACCTTTATTCATGAAGAGAACTGTTTCCGTCTGTGGACAAGGTCCTCGGCTTTCAGCAGGGGTCAATCAGCCAGTCGCACAGGTCTTTCCTCCACCCATGTGCTTCTGTCAGTGTTTGACACTCGTGCTGTGGTGGCTCCAGGTCCGGATTGGGCAGCAAGGTGACCAGATTGTCCCCAACCGGTGGAGAATCTAGTCCATGGCAGCTGACCAGTGGTCCCATCTTTGGACACTCTATCAGCCACTCTATCACAGTTTAAGTCCTGGATTGGGTGATAATTGTTAGTGCCCGGCTGGCAGGAACGGTGTGTTTCAGGCAGAAAAGCACTAAGCCATTCAACTCCCAGCATCAGTTACTGGTGTACTGAGACAGGTCTTAAGCTCCACATACACAGTCTATAGATATGTATACACATGGCCTCATCCAGCCATTTCAGCCCACGCAAGCCAATTTGGAGAGCAATTTTCTCATGAGCAAGGGATGGGGGCAGTCAGGGATGACTATGAACTAGTGGGTTACCCGGCCCACGCCAAGGTCCACTGTTCTTCGGGCAGTCCATAAGTATTGTTCGTTGTCAGTAGCTCCTTGCACTCAAGGTCTTTGGATATTGGCCCACAGGGGGGCATAGGAGCACAGAGCATTGGGTCCCTGTATCCACAAAACAACTGGGCGGGCTTCCCTTCTATCTCTGTGTATAGCCAGCACCAAGAGGCTCTCCAGTGTCCCCTCTTGTTCTTTCTGGGGCAGTCCCTGACCCAATATCCTTTTTCTTCGTATTAGGCACACTGATCTTTAGTCAGGAATTCTCTTCTGTTGCCAGGTACTATCTTCCTAGGTTCCCTAACTACTGTGGCCAGTATATGTTCTTCTCTCGTCTTTTATCTCTCTTTATCTCTCTAACTTCCTCTTCTTTTTGTCTCTTTTTTTTTTTAGCTTTCTGTTCTTTTTACCTCTTTCTCTGTAACTTGTACTAACTCTCAGCAACTTAACTTAACCCTTTAAATTTTTGTAACTTTCTCTTTATATCTTTTCCTTATCTTAGCCAGATTGGTGGGGCATTTTTTAGCCCCTCAGAGACCCACCCTTGGAGCCTGGCAGCAGACCTGGCACTCCCTACCTTTAGGGGTTTGAAGAGAGCAGGCAGAAGTGAGGGCCTTCCATCCATCTCTGGAACACTTTTTCTGGCCTCTAGTAGGATTCCGTCTTTCCTCGGTGGTAAAGAAGACCTGTAACAGTTACTAACAAGCATCTCAAATGGGATGGTGAGAAAACAAGAGAATCTTGAGAATAGAGGTCCACTGAAGAGGGCAAATAGCATTTAGTCACACAGCTAAGCCAGGAGGCTTTCTTGGGACAAAAACACCTTGTGTCTGTGAAACAGAAAAGTGAGCAGAGGGGCAGCCTATCTGTTACCGGCTGTCTCTCTGGACTTAGATTTTCCCTTAAGGAGTACCTTCCTTTAGTGCCTGCTCAGTGGCTTTATCGCTCAAGAGACCCATCCTCTAAATGGCACTAGGCTTTCAGTAACAACTAATAACAAAAGGATGGAGAGACGGTAGAACCTGGGTGTTAGATACTAAGCAGCTGACAAAAGAATTGTAACCAGTTCACCTGGGGCTTCTTGTCTCTTATATCTAATAAAGAGATTGTTAATACTATAGTACCAACCTTTAATAAAAAAAAACTATAGCTCTCTCCATGTCTCTGAATATCAGGACTGTAGTAGTAGTCCTTTACCAAACTGTCTCAGTGGGCTAAGGGCCCATGGAAACGAAAACATTAATCCTGACCTCGGCCACAGCCAAAGCCTGAATTCTAAATTTAAACTGGCAAAACAAAACAAAGTTCTTTACAGTTTGTTGTAGATTCTTTGAAACTATTTTAGGGGCTTCTCTGTCCCCCAACCTGGGACATTTCGACCACAGGGGCAGGAACTAGCTGTTGTGGGGATAAGATCAAAGGCATTCTCTATGCTAATGATGACCAGTGAGAAAAGTAATTTAATGCTGGAGACTGGCTCCTCTCTTGGAATAGGGCCAGCAGATAAGGCAGGCTCCTTAAAGAACTTCTCTTAATGAGCACCCTCTTTCTGTGAGCAAGAGTTGAAGGTCTGGTCACTAAAAGCAGAAATTCCTTTCTTGTTCTTGTTTTTCTTAGAGTCCTCTCCCACCTCACTCTCAGCCTTTTTAGATTATTCTTTATGTAGCATTTTTAACACAGCCTGTCCCTTTTTTATAGCCTGTTGACAGCATTTCTGATCTTTTAGGCAGCTACGCACTAAGTGCCATACCGGCTGAAACTCCACCTTTAAGATTCTTTGTTCTCAAGCAAAATTTAAATCCTTTTCTAGCTTATCTCAGCTGTCCACCGTGAGATTCCCAGAGATGGCGAACCAAGGTGTAGTAATTCACTAAGAAATCTCTCTATAGTGTTTCTTTTTACCTTAAGCCTTTTCCTTTTAAACAGCTCTTGAAGAGCCAGAAAAATTGGGTGAGACTTGAGAAGTCCCCATGCTCGCTTTAGCAGCTCCGCAGCTAATTTCGCTCCCCCCTACTGTGTGTTGGGAGCTCAAGCACAGATAAAACACTATGTTTTAAAAACTTAACATTGGCTATCAACCAACACACCGCCACTAGAGCGGGGTCCATAAAATTAAGTTTCTTACTCACTATATTTGTTTCGTACCGGAGGCCTAATCTGGGGAACTTTTTTATTTACGAGAGGTTTTGTCCTCAAGGTTTTTGTTAATGTCTGTTTACACAACTGTTAACAGCAGCTAGGCTGATCAAGGGGAGTAAAGGGAGGGGCCTCTCTCCTTGGGGAGGAGGCTCAGGAGAGAAAGACAAAACTCCTTGGCAGAAAACAATTTTTCTCAAGCAAATTATTTTTAACTCTTAACTTAAGCACCAAGAGGACCAAGTAAAACTCTATGACGAACAAAGCAAACAGTTTCATGATTTCAAACACAGTCATCAGTCCAAGATTTTAAACACAGTCGTCAGTCCAAATTCAAACACAGTCGTCAGTCCAAAATTCAAAAACGAAACAAAAGCCAAAAAGACACTCGACAATACCACAGAAAACAAGCCAGACAAACAATATCAAGACAAAGCATCTTATAACCAACTTTCACAGATGCCTGGTACCTTCAGTACGTGGCCCAAACTGCAGCTTAACCTTAGCTGCTTTTGGGATGAGATGGACCATCTGATTCCACCTCCCAACAGGATTCCAGAGTGTCCTCTTGTCCTAACGACTAAGCACACTTGTCCGTGCCTATATTTAAATAGGCAGCCGAACTCGACCTCTGACGGAGTGGGATTCCTCGTCCACTCCCGCCTAGGTAAAAGGAGCATTCCATCTCCTTTGTTCCAGAAAACCAGAGTCAGGTCCTCCTGACTGTCCATAGTCGGGCTCTCCCGACTGTTCTCCGCCCGTGGAACGTCTTCCAGGGGCTGCAGCCTTGCGGGCCCGGGGCGTCCCCCCTTCCGCAGCCAGGGGGTCCTCACGGACCACAAAGGCAGCTGCACTGAGTGGGGATACACATCCACTCTCCTACAGGGCAGGAACACACATCCACCCTCCTAGCACAGGGCAGGAATACACATCCACCCTCTCAGCACAAGGCAGGAACACACATCTGCCCTCTTACCACAGGGCAGGAATACCCATCTGCCCTCTTAACACTGACCAGTACTAAGACACACATATATACACACACGGTGGAACCAAAACAGAGACAGACACAGACTGACGAATGCGGCGCCGCTCACACAGAAACACTCAGACAAACATCCAACTCACCTCCAAGGGGTCTTCGGAGTCTGGGGTAGTCGCGCAGATCCCGGACGAGCCCCCATAAATATGAAAGATCCCACGCAGAGAGACCCTTACTCAAGTCTTGGGAAATCGCGGACCCCAGACACAGAGAGACCATTTTGGATGTAATAAGCAAAGGCGAGGTTTATTACGGAGACCTATTATAGAGATCTCCGGGCCGACACGTATCCCGCGCAGGAGACAGAGGTGTCGACCCCGAGAGGCTGGGAAAAAGAGTATTTAAAGGCAGAGGCTGTGAGCACCAGGGGATGGGGGATGTCAAAGGGGAATGTACCACAAGTTACAAGATTGTTTTATGGCTCCAGGAGATAAGGGGACGCCAGAAGGTTTTATGGCCCCCTGGTTCCTGGAACAGAGCTACTAAATCAGGAGAAGGGTAGGGTCTTTAGGTCCTCATTATTTTTAAAAGTTTGTCAAAATTGATGGAGCATTTGTATTTGAAACACCTCTGGTTAGGCTTGGGCTGTCCGGTTTCTTGGAATGCTCTCTGTAGGACACAATGGCTGAAAAGCACAAGTAGGGGCTTATCAGGGTCTGGAGGACATCTGGTTAAAGTATGACTCTGAGTAAGCTGGGGGGATGTCTTTGGATGGTTTATGGCTCAGTCCTCGATAGCCTGAGCTGGTTCTTGTATTCCTTTTCTTTATCTTTATGGCCTGCTATTCCTGGCGGCAGGGCTTAGCCCTGAGTTTGTGGCTTTTGGGGCTAACTCTTTTAATTTTATATTTTTAAACCTAGAATTCGTATAATTTTCTTTTCAGCTCAACCATCTGTAATGGGATCTGATGCCCTCTTCTGGTGTGTCTGAAGACAGCTACAGTGTATTCATATGCATTAAATAAATAAATAAATCTTTTTTAAAAAAGAAAGAGAGCTAGAAGGTGTGGTGAGGAGGATGCCAGAAGCAGGATGGACGGCACTAAAGGATGTGCTGTTTTTTAAGTAGTGCCTTTTGAAATTTAGTCCTACTGCATCAGAGCAGTGATACAACGGAACGTGGGAATACAGAAAGGGGAATTAATTAAGAAATGTGAAGATTCTGCAAGGAAAATAAATAAGTGGCTGATTATTAATAGGACCCAGGGAGGTGGATGTGGATTCCAAAGCTCAAGTCTCAAGATTGCTGAGGCTGGAGAAACACTGAAATCTTCAAGAATCATCTGAAAAGGACCAGCCGAAGGTGAGGGCCGGGCCGGGTTGCCACACTGAGTAGTAAATCCGGCGTGATATCGCTTCCAGGAGAGTTTAGAAAGGAGATAAATGATATATAATTCAGAGTGCCTTTATGGCGCTTGCCGTGACCTCACTGGTTCCTCTGTGGGTCCCTGGGAGGTGGCTCCCAAATCTGCCCGGGGCAGCACAGCAGGCAATGTGGACCGGGACTCTAGACAGGGCGAGCGGCTCCGAAGACTCGGGAGCTGACTTTCCTTGTTCGCCGGTGCAAAAAGTTGGCCCTGGCTGTGCCGCAATGGATTCCTGCAGCTGGCTGGAAGGCTCCCGGCGACTAGGAAGCTAGACTAGAAAACTCAAAACCAGCGCTCCCCGGAGGTCAACGTAGAGCACCTCCGTTCGGACCAATCCCCTGGAGCGGTCTTTGTCACCTAACCCAATAAGCGCTGTTCTTCGGAGCACCTCCTATCAATCCACCATATGATTGGTTCGCCTTTCTGTTCCGCGGCGTTGCCCCAGCAACTGGGCTATGGACGCGGAGGGGCCTCCAGGCAGCTAAATTCCAAAACCCTGGGGCTCTTCATTCACCTGCCCTGCGGGCCTCAAGCACCATGTCGGTGCGGACTCTGCCGCTGCTCTTCTTGAACTTAGGTGGGGAGATGCTTTACGTCCTAGACCAGCGACTGAGGGCCCAGAACATCCCGGGAGACAAGGCCCGCAAAGGTAAGAGGCCCCCGCAGCCTTGATCTACCCGCCTCATCAACGCACCAAACGTCCCCCTCCAGAACCGCAGCCTAGCACACCCCAACCTCCTCCCTCATACCTACAGGCAGACGGGCACCTGGCCCCCTTCCTCGCATTCCCGTAGCCACACCAACGCCTCTGCGCACTTCGCTTTAACAGCCGGGTACCTTTCCCAAAAGATGCATAGCCCATGCAGTTTGAAGCCCTCGGGAGTCAAATTCTCCAAAAGAGCATTTCCCCACGGAGAAACCTAATACATTGGACATACTTAAAGTGCTCGACTCCCTGGTCTCTGGAAATTCGTCTATTTCCAAAAGTAGTTCCCAGCTGGCAATCAATATACTTTTGGCAGGTATAACCATCCGTTAACCCCCACGAGACGGATGTGGATTCGCCCGTGTCTCTGTCCTACGTACGCTAAAGCCTAGTCATGCTCATTTCAGAAGCCATTCCTAGAAATGTAGGGTCGTAAAATAGCATAGATAAGAACAAAAACATACCTCTTGATTTTGCAAGTGTCGGAAGGGAATTGTGAAAAGACTATTGGGAAGCTTGTAAGCTGCAAAAGTATACCGCGTGTAATTTAGAGAGAAGCAACCACCCCGAACACGCTGCCAGTTTTTCTTACTTCTCGGCAAACAACTGTGTTCACCAAGTTTGCTGGGCTTAAGTATGAACTATTGTACTTCTAGGCAGAGGAGTAAAGGTTTATATGAAGGACAATTGAACACTAATGAAAACACAGTTTCCCCCAAACAGCTCATGTGCCCTCAATTGATGTTAAACATGCATGCCCTGATATTGTGTCTGATTTTGTGTTCATGCATAGACAAAACAAGAGAACTCCCAGAACCCCTTCTTTCCATTCACTTTGAGCTTTGACACCAGAGGACTTTACAAAATGCAAGTATGTCTAGTACCTCTCTCCTTAAAACCTGCAGTCAACCTTCCTCTCCTGTCTAAGTGGAGACCAAGTCCTAGGCAGGACACGTTGGGGCCCTCTGAGTCCTACTCACACCAAAGTGTATGTGTAGATCTTTAACCTATGTCCTTCCCAACTCCATCCTCTTCCCGATCTCCTGTACCATTGACTTCGAGTTCTCGTCCTTAGTCCTGGTCCTTCAGGAGCCTCCCCCTGCCTCACCACATGGCTGGCAGGTTGATACTCAGTTGTTTGTGTGTGCAGTCTCCCCACTGTTTGTCTTACACGTGTTTGTACTTCAGCATCCAGCACTCAGCACCCAGGTCACAATGAATCAGTGCTCAGTGAAGGGCTGCTGAGCAACTTGCCAGTGTCACATGCCGCTGCATTCCTTCCTCAGGAGGCTTCTTTGTGTCTTGCTGCCTGTGTGACATGATTCCACTCAGGCTAATGGTCCTAACGGAGGGGCAGGCTCCATTTCTCTAGGTGGCCTGCATCTTGGAAGACAATGTGAATTAGCAATTTACGTTATTTACATTGTCTGTAAAGGCATACAGGTCTAGGCCCCACATTTAGCTAGCTGCACAATCTTGAGGTGTGACAACCCCTGTACGCCTGTTTCTCTATAAAATGGTGAGAATACACACCTGAGAGCAAAGCTGTAATGTGTGTTTCACGTTCACACAATTAGTAGTTGACGTTGCCTTTCAAGAGGCGGTCTGGGCAAGACTCTGAGTATGAGGAGGGGTCAGGAGTCCCAGGCTGGAGAAAGCCGTCACTGCAGTTAGGAGCACTTACTGCACATTCATAGGGTCCGTTTTCCATTCCCAGCATCCTCTGGGAAACTTGCAACCACCTGCAATTCAATGCCAGGGAATCCAACACCCTCCTCTGGCCTCCCAGAACATGCACATACCCAGACACATATACATAACTAAAAATAAAAATGTAAAAGCCAAGCTGTAGTCGTTAAACCAGGCACTTGGGGGCTAAGACAAGAGGACCCCTGCAAGTTCCAGGCCAGCCTGGTCTACCTTGTAAGTTTTGGGCCAGCCTGGTTATCTAGTAAATTCCAGGCCAGCCAGCACCACATAATGAGACCTTGTCTCAAAAGTACAACATATACATATTATCTTTTCTTACATGAACGACCACTATTTTGTTTTTTTCTGAGATTGGCTCTCATGTGGCAAAGGCTGGCCTGAACTCTGATCCCCCTTTCCCCACCACCTCAGCATTACAGTTGTGTGCTACTATACCAGAAAATGTTCAGAGTGATAGTCTTTCTGGTTTACCTAGACTCTGTTTTATGAAGTCTCATAAAATGATTCCTTTTCATCCACTCACTCATTCTGTGGTTTTGGGCAGATGTCACACCATGTGAGATTCTGGGGAGACAGGATCGAGTCTATCTGTGCAGTCCCTGGAAGTGGGGTGCCGAAGAGTGCAATTCACAACTGATTCTAAAACTCAAGACCCAGCTCTATAATGACAACAGTTCAATACTTGTTTTGCTTTGTTGAAACAAGGTTCGCACTGTAGCTGTTCCAAAACTCATTGAGTAACAGGGATTAAACTGGAATCCACAACAGATGTCTCCCCTCAGCCTCCCAGGTGCTACGGTTGTAGGCAGAAGCCACCACTCATGACTACTGAAACAGTTTCTCAATTGTATCACTACTTCACTTAAACCCAGTGATGGCTAGGCAGTGGTAGACACACCTTTAACCCCAGCACTCAAGAGGCAGAGGCAGGTGGATCTCTGTGAGTTTGAAGCCAGCCTGGTCTACAGACTGAGTTCCAGGACAGCTAGGGCTACACAGAGAAACCTTGTCCTGAAAAGAAAAACAAACAAACAAACAAACAAACAAAACAAAAGGAAAGAAAAAGAACAAAACCAAACGATGATGCCCTCGCCTCAGCTCTTCTCCCATATAGATAACACCGCCACCCAGTTTTACAAGACGAACGGAAGCTGCTTTGCCCAGGGTGCAGAGCTGGTGGGAGGAGTAAGTGACTTGACACTCCAGGCCTTGAGACTCCATATCTCCCACTCCTACCCAGCACGTCCTTAAGTGCTGCTGCACTGGGCCGCCTCATCTGAAGGGACTGTCTGGGAATTTTGTGGAGTTTGGTTGACAGGAAGACAAGGAAGACTTTGAAATGCACATACACACAAACACACATGCACACACACAAACACACATGCATATATCCACCTGGTTTCTTTCTTTTTTTTTTTTTTTTTTTTTTGGTTCTTTTTTTTCGGAGCTGGGGACCGAACCCAGGACCTTGCGCTTCCTAGGTAAGCCCTCTACCACTGAGCTAAATCCCCAGCCCCCTCTTTTTTTTTTTTTTTTTTTTTTTTTTACAGATTTGTTCATTTATTTTATGCATCAGTACACTGTAGCTGTCAGACACACCAGAAGAGGGCATCAGATCCCATTACAGATGGTTGTGAGCCACCATGTGGTTGCTGGGATTTGAACTTGGCACCTCTGGAAGAGCAGTCAGTGCTCTTAACCACTGAGCCATCTCTCCAGTCCCCCACCTAGTTTCTAAAAGAAATGAAATAGTAGACCAGTGGGGCCTTGTAGAAGAGAAAGAAAACAAGACGGCATAAAATTTTAAAAAGTTAAGCGTTGGTCTATCATGGTGTTAACAGTTGGTGTGGCTGCAGCTGGAGCCAGAACCATTGTGGCAGATGGCTGGACACAGGCCTCTAAAACCCTCGTGGACGTTTTGAAGGAAATGGTATTTCTTGAAGCTGTTTTCATTATCTTACACAACTAATTGGTCTCCTGGAGGCCTTCCTTGTTCCCAAAAGGCCAGTACAGACATTGCCGTTTCTCCCACAATGCAACCAGAGTTTAGTGTTGAACAGAAAGGAAGTGAGCTCTTAATGGGGCAGCTTGTGAGAGTTGCCTACTGCTTGTGAGAGTTGTCCCACATTTTAAGCAGCAGGGTGGGCAATAGAAGCCGCTTCTGCCCCGCCCCCACTTCTAGCATCATAAAACCCTCCTGCGTCTTGTTTACCTTCCTCATTATAGGAGAGGAACCTGAGACACAAAGCGTGCGACTGTGAAGTGACCTTTCCGGTTTTTTGTTTTGTTTGTTCTCTTGTTTTTTGTTTTGTTTTGTTTCCCTGAGATGTGTAATACTGAAGGAGTAAATAGCAGTGGGGTTCTGTTCTGGTTCTGATTTAACAGCCAACCCCAGAACCCCTGGGCCCACATCTCATGCAAAGCGTAACAAGCTGGATGGTCACAAACAAGTCATCTGGAGAATACCTGGTCTGGCATTTTAAAGAGGAAAGTAGGGGAGGAGCCAGCCGCTCTCTAGAGCCCTCTGCTGGCGCCGAGTGCCATTACGGACTGGAGTGACTCTGCTTCCTGGTGTTTTCTATTCCGTTTTATCCGCAGCCATCCAAGGAGGGTCAGACACACCTTCAAGAGAATGAAAACTCCCCATCTCTAAATATGTGCAAGCCCGTGATGCTAACACCACAGGGAAACAGTAGATGTTGACACAGGACCCAAAACTCAAATAACTGCTCTAGGAAGGCCAGACAGGACCTGCTTCTCTACCCCCTCTCCAAAAGCCTATGACTTTACCACGCTACCCCCATGAGGAGTACAGGGAACTGGACTTAAAGCCTCATATACACTAGGCTCTCTGTCATTGAGCTGCCTCTAACTGGCCACGTTTAGAACGAGCATCTCACTAGGTTGCCTTGAATTCACTCTGTAGAGCCAGTTAGATCTCAAACTTTTCATCTGCCTCAGCATCCTGTGTCACTAGAATTACAGTCCTGTGCCACAAGGCCCAGCTATCCCTGGGGTGGGGTTGGGAGGGGCTGGGAGGGGGTTCTTCCAGGGGGAGTTTGTCCTTGCAGTGGTACCCACTAGCTTCAGAAGAGCTGTTTGTATTGTATGTTGAGCCTATGCCAGTGTGTGGTGAAAGCATGCATGATTTCAGTGTACTTCAGAGATCGTTTCCAAACCATATAGTGACAAGTATTTCCCAAAACACCATTGATTGTGAAGTGTTTTCCACAGGCAGATGTGTGTGGATCTCTTTATTGGAAGGACTAGGAGAGAGGAAGTAGAAGGAGCCTGTACACTGAACTATTCCTACCAAAAAAAGGAGAAAGGACAAAAGTTGATCTTCAGGGATTAGGGGAGAGATCAGTGGTACACGCTTGCCTACTAAAAAGCACAGGGCCCCAGCTCTGGGATGGGGGTGAGCAGAGGATCAGACTGTACAAAAGGAAAGTCCTTTTCTATCTGTTCTTGGGATTTTTCTTCATTGGGAAGCTAATATTAAAAGCCTGTGTGTGTGTGTGTGTGTGTGTGTGTGTGTATTTTTTTTTGAAACAGTGTCTGACTGTAGACTAGGCTGGCCTGGAACTCAAAGAGATCCACCTGCCTCTGCCTCCCAAGTACTGGGATTAAAGACCACCACACCTGGCATAATGTATGTTTTTATCACATGGGAGAAGCTTCCTCTTACACTAATTTTTTTTATTAGTCATTTATCTATCTTTTACAACTCTTAATCTTTGTAAACTTCCAGTTGAAGGTGGAACATGCACATAAGTCATTTAATTCAAATATAAAAGAGAAAACTCGATCGGCCAGATGTAGTATTTGTAAAGCCTCCATGCGACTAATGTTCTTGCTTCATGAACTGGTGTTTTCTTTTTGTATGCTTCATATAGATGAATGGACAGAGGTGGACAGAAAACGAGGTATGCCATTTCTGGGCTGCATGCGTTGAGTCTGCGTTCACAGGTTCACTTGGTCCGTTGTCAGTGGGTTTTTAAGCAGGACCACTTTAAGTATTGCTAGGTAAGAAATAGGTGTGAGGGTCTCCAGCTGAGACATTGAGTTCCCTTTGGAATGCTTTACTCCAAAGGAATAAACACGTTGTGTAAGACAGAATCGCAGCAGGCTCTGGCAGAGGGGCCAGCCACACTGCATCTGAAGGGCTCCCCACTAACCTCCACCCCAACCCCACCACCATCCTCTTTATGGTGCTGGTGCTGTTCCAAGCTTTCAGGGACAGCTGGGGCAGAAGCTCCACTCCTCAGTACTGCAGTAGTCCTAAAACAGGTCTTATGCTATGACGTAACGGAATATTTGGCTGCGGTCTGAGTGGCCCTCCCGAGCTGTCCCCCTTAGCACAGAGTTGCCTGTTGAGCAACTGAGGAGGATGAAAGCATGTGGCTGCATGGCTGCCAGGAGTGTGGGCAGAAGGCATGGGACCATGCATGCACTGTTGCCTTACGTTAAGTCTGATTGCCCCTCACCCACAACCAGCTGCACACCTAGAAAGGTGGAGGTTTGCTCACAACAAGATTTATGCTTCTCTCAGTCTCTGTGTGTCCGAGGTGCCTGGGAACGGTTCACACCTGTCATGGCCAACCTCAGTGTTTTAAATTCTCTTATCACACAAGATATGCCAGTTATGTATACTTATAATACATGAAACATAATGAGGCCAAATATGATCATGGTGCATTATGTACATGTGTGAAAATAACAACAAAATTCATTATTGTGCCTAGTTAATATATACTAAATTTTTTGGGGTTTTGTGAATAAAATGTATGTATATTTAAAATATGAAAGGCCCACTGAAAGCATTTCAGTATCTTCGATTTTGAATTTAAAGGTGTAGGTTTGTTTTATGTAATTTATTTTATTAATGAAAGAAAGTTTTTAGTATAATTACATAAATTTGACATTATCGTGGCAGGTGGTTTTTGACTTTGTAAATACTCTCCTAATTGTAATGGCATTTACTTAGAATGTGATATTGTGGAAAACAAAAAGCAATTATAAAATCAGCTTAAAACAAATAACACCAGGATAGGAAATGAAGAATTTGGAACACGATAAGCAGAGACAAATAGGGTGAAATATCTATTTAGCAAATTTTGATAAATGGATTTAAGTATGATATGCTAATAGATTACGATATTCTGATTCTGAATTCATATGTGTGTATCATATTCGTGTGTGTGTGTGTGTGTGTGTGTGTGTGTGTGTGTGTGTGTGGTAGCACACACCTTTCTTTATCTTACCACTTAGGAGGCAGAGGCAGACAGATCTCTGTGGGTTTGAAGCCACCTGGTCTACATAGTTCCAGGCCAATCACAGCTACATAGTGAGATGCTGTCCCTGAAGGAAAATAGGAGCCACTAGTAGATTGAGTAGGTAAAGGCTCTTGCTACCAAACCTGACAACCTGGGTTTGATCTCTGGACCCCACTTGGTGGGAGACACACACACACACACACACACACACACACACACACACTCACACATACACACACACTCACATACACACACACAAACTCACACACTCACATACACACTCACACACACTCACATACACACACACACACTCACACACAATTAGAAATAATTAGGCTGGCTGTGGTAGTGCACTTTAGAGATCTATTTTTATGAGTCTGAGTGGTTTTCCTGCAAGAATGTGTACCATATTCATGCCTGGTGCCCACAGAGGTCAAAAGAGGGAATTTGATCCTTGGGAACTAGAGTAACAGATGGCTGTGAGCCACCATGTAAGTGCTGATTACCCAACCCTCGTCCTCTGCCAAAACAGCCAGTGCTCTTACCCTCTGAAGCATCTCTCCAGCCCTTGGTTCATTCCTTTAACCCTAAAACTAGGGAGGCAGAGGCAGGCAGATGTCTTAGGGTTCAAAACCAACCTGGTCTACATAGTGAGTTCCAGATTAGCCAGGGCTACATAACTCTGTCTCAGATAAATAATGCTTTAAAAAATAATGATGATAAAGTGAGACAGAGCCCTTTCTAATTTCAGCTCCATCATTAGCAGCTTGGCTTTTAAACTCTCCCAGATGAAATCTCCCTCTTCAGTGGAATGTGGGGATGAGGTTAATTCAAAGTCGCCTTGGGCCTCAAGTGAGGAAATTCGTGTAGAGTTCTAAGCCCAGTGTCTTAGAACAGGGTAGAGATTCAAAGCATTGTAACCGTGCAGAACATTCCCTGGCTTCTCTCGTGTAATCTTGGCTCCATCGTGTGTAATTCCACAAACAACTGGCTCTGGAGCAGGGGTAACTGATAGGAGCTGAATTACTTCCATCAAGATAATTATTTCATCAGCCTAGGCTCAGAGAAGCCCAATGACGTGCTGGGCTGCCTTTATTGTTTCTCAGCCCTCTTCTGACACTTTTCTTGAGCAATTTTTGCCTCATCCTTTGAGGCCTGGCAGAATCTCAGGTCTGGGTCTCGAGGGCTCCTCATGTGTGTGATTGGTTCGCTGGGGCTTATTTAAAATAAGTGTTCATCTTCTGTCCGATGAGTGCCCAGTCACCAGCCCTTCTGATGTCCCCATGAAAGACCCCTCCCCTCCTGTCTTCATCCTTTTCCTGACCAAATCTGACTCCCCTTTCATTCCGCCTCACAGAAAGAAGGCAAAGCTCATTTGAGTGCCAAAAACCAATGCCAGGTTGGAAGCCTGGTCCCGGCAGGGGAAGAGAGTTCTAGCTGTAGACGCATGTGCCCCTCCCTTCAGCTGTCAGACTGCCGACATTGACAGTGGACTCCAAAGTACTCAGATTTCCCAAAGTCCCGATCTGTGCAGAGGAGAAAGGCTGTACAGCCCTGGCATCAACTGAAGGAGGGACTTGCGTTATAGGAGAGCTCATACAGTTCTGGCCATTTACCTCACAGCTAAATTATCCAATGAACACCATAGCCTTGGTTTCTTCTCTTGTATAAAACTGTGATGTTGCAGAGGAGACTAGGGAAAGTAGACTTTTCTCCCTGGTGTAGGCAAACTATAAATAAATCCATTTTCTGTTACCAAGTCGAATTTCCTCATTTTCGCATTTTAAAAAAGACAAGGAAATCCAAGTGCCTGGTAACAAAGGCAGCCCAGGTGTCTGAGGAAACCTGCTACACAGATGGGAAGCGTGTGCAGTGCACATCTCGGGGCGTAGCTCCTTCCTCTGTGTCAGTGCAGCGGCGTTCATCTTGGGGTCTGGTATACTGCACTCCTGCCTGGGCCAAGTGCTATACAAAGCCAACTGCAGGGGGAAAGATGTCTGTCTCCACACTCTCAGGAGAATGAATGGAGACAAGGTGCAGGGCCCAGCCAGGAAACTTCCATTTCTTCTCTGGGGGCTCATGTGTGCCCTGCTGTGCCCACAGACCTGTGCCCTCAGCTCTCAGCAGGCGAACATTGCTTAGGTCTGGTATGGGAGCCATGGTGACGCATAGCTGTTGCATGTCCCCAGGGAAAAGCCTCATTTTTCTTTTTGCTTTGCCCAAGTCAGTAACAATCGCCTTGGGGTTTTGTCTCTTTTCAAACCAATTTACTTGAGGCTAAGCTATTCTCCTGGATCCTGAATGAGCTCAAAGTCCCTAGAGAAATGACTCCGCTCCTTGTAAGCTTTAACCCAATTGCAGCACACAAGGAATGGTTTACCGTGACTCCTTCCTCCCCAGCCTACATCAACTCTTTCCTTTTTCTTTTCTGGGGACCCTGTGGCTTTTCATTTGTATCTGTTCCTTGAAGATTCTGTCCTTTATATAAGGCTGGGTGAGGAACAAAAGTTAGAAAACCCAATTTATTGCAGATCCTTGCTTTATCTGTCTGAAGCAAACCCAGAAGGATTCATGTATCTCTGAGCATCACTGCGAAGGAGTGTTATCTGGTCATGCTGTGCTGGAGTGTGGATGTGAGGGCACCTGCGTTGGCTGTGGGTCAGTCTGAGGAACAGGAAAGAGTCGATTGAGGGAAAAGTCCAAAGGGCAAGCGTGAGTTTAGTGATTCTATAAGGAATCAGCTGTGTGCATTTATATCTTATTTCCATTGCTGTGGTAAGGCACTGTGACCAAGGCAACATAAAAAGAAAGTGTTAAATCGGGCTTATGGCTTTAGAGTCAGAGGCTGCAGTGGCCAATGAAGGAACAGCTAGGGCCTACATCCTGATCAAGAAGAACAAGGTGGGGGGAGAATAAAGTGGGCCTCTGAAACTTCAAAGCCTGCACTGGGTGGCACAGCTCCTCCAGTAAGGCCACGCCTGTTCAGCCTTCCCAAACAGTTCCACCTAGGGACCAAGTATTCCAACACGTGAGCTTTGGATCCATTCTTATTCAAACCACCACAGACAGATGAGAGGAAAATATACCCCTCCTGCTGTCTGGAGCACTTGTCTATCAAGTGCCAGCTGAGTGTAGCTGTGTGCACTTCCAGTCCCTGCACTCTGAAGGAGCTGGCAAGGAGCAGGAGAAGCTCAAGGCCATCCTTGGCTATAAGCCTTAGTTCCAGACCAGCCTGGACTACATGGGACTCTGTCTTTAAAAAATAAATAACTCTCAACTTCGCTTTCCTCTACAAATGCCTTTAAAATACTACTAATAAAAAGTCCCTGCTCTTTGTTACCTTCGTTCTTTAAAAATTTTCCCAGAGTCGGGCACCTAGCACTTCCACTGCACTCAGCAAAGAGAAGCAGAGTTTGCTTCTTCCAGAAATAACCACTCATGCCAGGCAGTGGCGGCTAATTTAATCCCAGCACTTGGGAAGCAGAGGCAGGCAGATCTCTGAGTTCAAGGCCAGCCTGGTCTACAAGCAAGTTCCAGGATGGCCAAGGCTATATAGAGAAACCCTGTCCCTAAAAACAACAAAACAAAACAAAGGGTGAAGGGAAAGAGGCGGAGGAGGAGGAGAAGGAGGAGACAGAGAAATAAGCACTTGTATTAAGAATTCATTTTAGGGGGGTTGGGGATTTAGCTCAGTGATTAGAGCGCTTGCCTAGGAAGCGCAAGGCCCTGGGTTCGGTCCCCAGCTCCGAAAAAAAGAACCAAGAAAAAAAAAGAAGAATTCATTTTAGGGGTTTTGGGATTTAGCTCAGTGGTAGAGCGCTTGCCTAGGAAGCACAAGGCCCTGGGTTCGGTCCCCAGCTCCGAAAAAAAGAACCAAAAAAAAAAAAAAAAAGAATTCATTTTAGAGGCTGGGGGATGGCTCAGCAACTAAGAATATGCATCGCCCCACACAGTACCTGAGTCCCCAGCACCCATACCATGTGTATCACTGCCTTCTCCAACCCTTGCTACAGGGATTTAAAGCCCTTATTTGGCCTCTCCAGCCACCTGTGTTCACTCATACACAGATAAAAACATAGGATTAAAACTGAAAGATAGGGGGCTGGAGAGATGGCTCAGTGGTTAAGAGCACTGTCTACTCTTCCAGAGGTCCTGAGTTCAATTCCCAGCAACCACATGGTGGCTCACAACCATCTGTAATGAGATCTGATGCCCTCTTCTGGTGTCTGAAGACAGCGACAGAAAAGGACCGAAAAGATGGGTCAGCGGTTGAGAACACGTGTGTGTACTGCTCTTGCAGACGTCCTGAGTTCAGTCTGCAGCAGCTCTGTCAGGCAGACCACAACTGCCTGTAACTCAGGTCCAACGGACCCAGCTCATCTGGCTTCTGTCGGGGACCTACACTCACTAGAACCACATACACATGCTCACACACAAACACACACATAATTAAAATAATACAAATAGATCTTTAAAAATAATCTTTTTAAAAAGAATTCACTTTATATAACAAAGTAACCCTGGTGTCTATGAATATATGTGCTTGATAGCCATATACTCTCCCTGTTACACTAAAATAACTGGTTTAAGAATAATCTGGAGAGGGTATCAGGGTGGCCGAGTGGTCTAAGGCACCAGACTCAAGAAGGGAAAGCCCTTGGTCTTGCCAAGTTGGACCCCCCAATGCAGGGGAACATGGGGGAGGGCAATAAGGGGGATGTATAGAGGGAATACCCGTATGGGGGAGGGGGACGTGGGGAATGGGGGCTTATGGACAGGAAACCAGGAAGGGGAATAACCTTTGCAATGTAAGTAAAGAAGTATATAATAAAAAATTAAAAAAAAAAAAGAAATCCATCCCTTAAGAAATAAAAAAAGAAAAGAACAATCTGGGGAGCTGGAGAGATGGCTCAGAGGTTAAGAGCACTGACTATTCTTCCAGAGGTCCCGAGTTCAAATCCAAGCAACCACATGGTGGCTCACAACCATCTGTAATGAGATCTGATGCCCTCTTCTGGTGTGGCTGAAGACAGCTACAGTATACTTATATGTAATAAATAAATCTTTAAAAAAAAAATGAGAGAGGGAGGAGAGAGAGAGAAAGAGAAAGAGAGAGAGAGAGAGAGAGAGAGAGAGAGAGAGAGAGAGATCTGGAGGGCTAGAGATATGACTCAGTGCTTAAAGCATACACAGAGACCTGTCACAGAGGACCTGACTTCAGTTCCCAGCACCCGTGTCAGGTGGCCTACAAGCACCTTTAACTCCATCTCCAGGGGGTTGGGTCCCTCTGGCCTCTAGCCTCTGAGGGCACATGTACATACAACACACAGACACATATTTTTAAAAAAAATTTCAAAGACTACTCTTAGCCAGCAGATAGCTCAACAAGTAAAGGCACCCGCCAAGCGAACCTGTCACCTGAGTTCAGTCTCCACTACAATAGGCATGAGGTAGCAGAAAAGAAGCAGTGTCACCAACTTGGCCTCCAACCTCCACACACATACACATATGCCCCCCAGTGACACACAGTAAAAATAAAAAAAACATCGAGAACAATCTATGCATACCTGTACCTGCTGCTGTTCTCACACCAGCGCTCACCCCCACCCCCACCCCATCCTTCACCAGTGTACTTAGCTGAGTCATCAAAATATCTACTCGAGCAGAGCTGAGGCCATGGTGGTCTGCACAAGTCCTTAATTCCCAACAGGTGGAAGTTTCACAGTCCCAACAGGAGGATCTATTCCTGAGCTGTGAAATCAGTATCATAGATCAAAGAGGGACTAGGACACGCTAACATGGAGCAAAACAAACAGCAGGTTTTATAGAAGCATTAAAGACACTGTAGTTGCTAACCAGCGGACAGCGTGTCCATTTTCACGGAATGTTTGTTACAAAAAGTAAATCGCCATTTTTTGTCTGATGCATGAAGTTTAATTTGAAGTGAAAAATGGTTTAAACTGCTTAAAAGAGAAACAGCCCCCATTGTGCACACACATGGACGTATCATGAGGTAGAATATAGGCTGTAAAGGGGCCAGCAAGATGATTGAGTGGATGAAATTCTTGCTGTGCATGCAGGCCTGCCAGCCCGAGTTCAATACCCACAAGCCCCAGAAAGGTTGGAAGGAGAGAAACCACACAATGAAGTTGTCCTCTCACGTGCACATGCCGTACCACACTCCCACACACTCCTACACAAACTAGTAATGAAATTCGTTTATTTATTTTTTTGTTTTGGTTTGGCTTTTCAGATGTGGGTCTCACCATGGAACCCTGACTGGCCTGAAAGTCACTCTACAGACCAGGCTGGCCTCAACCTCACAGAGACCTGCCTCTGCCTCTCAAGGGCTAGGACTGAAGGCCAGCCTAAAGTCTTTTTTAAGAATGTGTGTGCCGTTTCTCTTTGTAAGGATGTGCTCTAACTTATAATCTTTCTATGTTTATGTCTTTTTATTTATTTTTAATAGAAAAATTTTAGATTTCTTTATATTAATGAGTGTTTTGCCAGCATATATGTCTGTATGTATATCACATGCATGTCTGGCACCCTCGGAGATCAGAAGAGGGCATCGGATTCTGTAGAACTGGAATGAGCCACCATGCGGTTGCTGGGAACTGGGTACAAGTCCTCTGCCAGAGCAACGAGTGCTCTTAGCAGCTGAGCCATCTCTCTACCCCTCATTCTTTTTCTTTTTCGTTTTTTGTTTGTTTGTTTGTTTGTTTTGTTTCTGAGACAGGGTTTCTTAGTAGTCTTGGCTGTCCTGAAACTCACTCTGTAGACCAGGCTGGCCTCAAACTCAGAGACCCACCTGCCTTTGCCTCCCTAGAGCTGGGATTAAAGGTGTGTGTCACCACCGCCCAGCAAAGCAGCACTATTTTTTTTATTAAAGAAAGACTTTTCCTTATCAAAGTAGATGAAGTCTGTGAAGTGGTGTAACATGTAAAGCACAATCTTCTTGAATATTGTCACTGTGGACATTGCCCTGGATGTCTGCACACGGCACTCCTGAGCCCTGCTTCCTACAGACACCTGGGCTTCTTTCAAGAGGTTGATTTCAGCAAGCATTCTGTACCTCAGTTCTGTCTACGCCTAGCTCCCACTCATAGACAGACAAGCACTCCTAAACAAGGCTTGTTCCGGTCCCATCCTGGCTCATCTGGATTCTCTCCTGTCTCTACAGTTCTGAACGACATCATTTCAACCATGTTCAACAGGAAGTTCACAGAGGAGCTGTTCAAACCCCAGGAGCTGTACTCCAAGAAGGCCTTGAGGACTGTGTACGACCGCCTAGCTCATGCCTCCATCATGCGACTGAACCAGGCCAGCATGGATAAGGTGAGCAGGCAGCCGCTTGGTCAGCTCAGCTGCTGCTCGAGCACTTACTGTGGATGCCCCTAGATGGGGTCAAGTTGGATTCCATATGCGATGGTGTCTTGGGAGAAAGGCAAGAGTAAATACGAGCTGCAGTCAGTTGTCAGGATCTCAGGAGGCATCTGTACTCGCCTCTCTGTTGTGTTTCTCCTGCCCAAAGGGAACCCTGCTGCTCACATCCTATTTACAGGCATGGACATGTGCCACCCGGGTTCAAGTACTCTACCCCCATCCCCAAGCTTTACCCTTGGGAGGACGGTAAGAGAAGGCAGTTAGGGAAACTAGTATGACCAAAGCACGATGCGCATATATGCAGATGTCACAGTGAAACCCATTAATATAAGCGATAAATATATCTTAATACTTGGGTTTTAGCTAGGCAGTGCTTGTCCACACCCTTGATCGTAGCACTTGGGAGGCAGAGGCAGGTGGATCTCTGGGAGTGTGAGGCCAGCCTGGTCTACAGAGTGAATTCCAGGACAGCCGAGAGTACACAGAGAAAACTTGTCTCAAAAAAACCCAAATAATAATAATAATAATAATAATAATAATAATAATAATAATGTAAAAGAAAAATTTAAACTACCTCATTACAATAAACCTCAGCTCTGCCATTAGAAAACCAGACATTTTTAAGTTATATTTTCAAATATTCAGCCTTTACTTATATGAACATATCTATGTCTTTGAAAAACAAACTATGGGGTTGGGGATTTAGCTCAGTGGTAGAGCGCTTGCCTAGCAAGCGCAAGGCCCTGGGTTCCGTCCCCAGCTCCGAAGGAAAAAAAAAAAAACTATTAGAGCACTCTTTTTATTTACTCTTTTGTTTTATGTGTACGAGTGTTTTGCATGTATGTCTGTGCATCATGTGTGCAGTGACTATGGAGGCCAGAAGAGGGCGTCACAACCCTTGGAGCTGGACTTAAAGATGGTGTGAGCCACCCTGTCGGTGCTGGGAACCAAACCTAGGTCCTCCACAAGAGCCCCAAGTGTTCCTAACCACCAGGGCAGCCCCTGGAGCACTCTTGACTTTTTAAAAGAATCATGCCACATAACTGAGCGGCAGAGGACATACAAATCTGTTCAGAAGAATTATGAGTCATTTCTGTAGACACCTGCCCTCCAGGAAGGAGAAGCTGACGACAGAAGGAAATGCCCTCTTGCCAGAGTGTGCAGAGTGAGAGGACATTAGCACATGTGCAGATACTTCTCAGCAGGTGGCCGGAGGTCCCAGGGGATGCTGACATTGCTTCCTGCATGCTGTAAAGAAAATAGCACATCACCTGTGGTCTTCCTCCCCAAAACCCATAGCCCCAGTGTAACCATAAGAAAAGTCTCAGATACATAGATATCATCAGCATGCTGCAAAATGCAAACCAGAGCACCAGTATTTGGAACCATCGGTGGCTCAGTGCACTCATTGCTTTTTCAAAGGACCAGAGCTCTGTTTTCAGCACCCATGTGGGATGGCTCACAATGGCCATCACTCCAGCTCCTGGATATCAGAAACCCTCCTCCAGCTTCCATTTTAACCACACGCACACACACTCATGCATACACATGTGCACGCATAAATAAAGCTAAATGTAAAAACAAATGTTGATGTGACCCATGAGGAGAGTCGGCCAAACCATCCCAACCAAGAGGAAGCCAGCATAGCCTGCAGCCAAACGTACCGATTGTTCTGGAGGGGATCCTGCAGCACAGTGGGGCATCAGGGCTGGGGAGATGACTCAGTCACAGTGCTTGCCTCACAGACACAAGAGCATGTGTTTAATCCTCAGAATCAAATGCAGGCATGACACCATGTGCTCATAATCCTAGCATTAGGAGGTGAGGCAAAGGCAGCAAGGTGTCTGGAGCTTGCTGGGTAGCAAGCCTAGCTGAATTGGTGAGCTCCAGGCCAATGAAAGACCCTGTCTCAAGAGAGCTAGATGGCAGTCCTAGATGACACTGGAGGCTAGTCTCTCGCCTCCACGGGCACACACACATAAAAATCGAGGACATTGGGGAGAACCTAAGCTAATGAGATTGCTCTTTTAGATAGGGTCTTATGTATCCAGGTCAGTCTCCAACTCACTATGAAGCTAAGGATGAGCTTGAACTTCTGATCCTGCTGCCTCCACCTCCCAAATGGTGACCTGCACAACCATGCCTGGCCACGTGCTAGGAGTCCAACTCAGAGCTTCCTATGTGCTAGGAACGTTCTACCAACCAAGCCAATTCCCAGTCCTCAAGTTCTAGGACTACAGACGATTATCAAGCTAGACTTGAGTAGTGCTAATTATTTTTCAACTTGCTCCACTACATGATCATTTTAGAATAAAAAGTCATGGGGCTGGAGAGATGGCTCAGTGGTTAAGAGCACCGACTGCTCTTCCAGAGGTCCTGAGTTCAATTCCCAGCAACCTCATGGTGGTTCACAACCATCTGTAATGGGATCCGATGCCCTCGTCTGGTGTGTCTGAAGACAGCTACAGTGTTCTTATATATAATAAATTAAAAAAAAATTTAAAAAAAAAGTCATGAGGACTAGCACTAGATAGTGAGTACACAGAACCAACACGTATGTGTTCTAGTACTAGAAGCCTGAGTGAACCCTTACCTCCTGTTGTTTCCTTTGGAAAAGTTATCTCATCCCTGAGTCGTCCTGCTCACTAACAAGTGGGCAGGCAGAGGAATAGGGATCAGGATTCCAGATCCTCCCAAGTCCAGTGCTTAGTCAAGACCTCACAGCAGCTGACATGATTTCATGTGTGTCCCATCAGGGAGACAGGATGACCAGAAAACATGGTTTGCCCAGGGACCCTCTGGCTACCCCTGTTTCTTAGCTTAGTTACTAGCATCACCCCGCACATCCTCAGAAGTACTCTGGCTTGGGTGACAACCCATGTGGTCTCCTGAGCTCCATGGCCACTCCATGGCTCTGCTCAGCTTCTGGTCTGCTTTTATGATCCCATCTATTCTGTGTGCGGGTTGACAGCTCTATGACCTGATGACCATGGCTTTCAAATATCAAGTGCTGCTGTGCCCACGCCCCAAGGACGTGCTGCTGGTCACTTTCAACCATTTAGACTCCATCAAGGGTTTCATCCAAGACTCACCAACCATCATCCATCAGGTGGACGAGACCTTCCGGCAGCTGACAGAAGTAAGTCCCCCACCAGCCTGCCATCTCCCTGCCACAGCCCTTGTTCTTAGTCAACTGTGAGACCCAGCAAATTCTATGATTATAATGGCAGGGTCAAAGCTTGTCACTCTCTTAGAACATTCTAAAATCCCACAGCTGCTGCCTATTTTGTAACTACAATGGCAGTTATCACCTATGCCCTCTGCTTGTAGCCTTTGTAGTGGGAAAACAGCAACAAAGAACTTCCTTCCCCCACGTCTGAAAGAGTGTTGAGGTGCATGTCTGCTCCGTTGTGGCAAACATGCTCCAGGCCCCTGGGGAAGGTGGTGTGGCAGAGTCTGTTCTACTTGAGAGGGAGGATACTGACACTCCTGCTGCCAAGGTCCCCCCTTATCTGAGTCCCACCCTGAGCTCCCCAACCCTGCCTGTCCCCACAATGCAGCCCACAGTGGAAAGTACAATGCTTCCCCCACCTTGCCTCGCAGATCTACGGGAGTCTCTCTGCCGGGGAGTTCCAGCTGATCCGGCAGACACTGCTTATCTTCTTCCAAGACCTGCATATCCGAGTAAGTGCTCCCCACCCTGTGGCTGTCATCTGAGCAGACCAGGAACAGCATTTTGCCCAGCTGGTGATGTTCATCATGTTTTGAATCTGTCTATAAGAGGTCACATGATAGATTTTAAACCATTTTCCCCCCAGCTCCATTGAGCTTCTTTGAAATGTAGGCTCACCCTTTGCTTCTACAGAAGAACTGTGTTATCGGGTACTAGTGTCACTAATTTCCAGCATCCGACACTGTCACATGCTTCTCTCCTGCTCCATGAGATGCTCCCCTTCCCTGGCCTTCACCCACCCACCTGCTTGCTGATATCCATATGACCAGACCCATTGGGCCCATAATTCCATGCCTGCCACTAAGCTTTGCCTGAGAGTCAAGTTTCCCAGCTGTGGTTTCTGTTGGGGACACTTCCTTCCCACCACTCCCTTGGCTCAGAACCAGTGTCACTGTGATTTTCCAGTCTTGGTGTGTCCAGTTGCTTCTAAAGTGTATGGGTTTGCTCTGCCTGTGGTTCTTCTTTTCTCCCTAAGCTGCTGACACATTACCTTGGGTTTACATACTTTTTTTCCAGTTTCTGGGACCCTGACCAAGTCCCCGTGTATGCTAAACAGGTTCCCTGGCCCTGAGCTATATCCCCTTACCTTGGATTCAGTTCTTGCTGGCTGTTGTCCCCTAAATGTCCCCCTCTCATGTGCCATGCCTACTCAAAACAGTTCTTTACCCTAACTTTAAAAAATTACTCTTCTAAATTTGTGTGAGTCTGGGCGACTCTCCCAGATGGGGCTTTGTCCCTTCCTAAAGCCGAGTCAACTGAGGTGGAATGATGGTGTCTACAGCAACACCGGCTCTCGCCCCAGTGCTAGACAGCACCAGCTGCACACTGAGCCCGTGCTCTTGAATCCGAGCATCTTCACCTGCAAAGGGGACATGACAGTGTGTATTTGGAGTTCACTGGAAGAACCCAGTGAAGGAGGAACCATTGTGTATGTTCCTTCTACATTGTAGAAGCGTAGAACACTGGCAAGAATGTGGTCACAGTGCTACCTCTTGGGAGTCAGGATTGTGGAGGAGAAACAGGACAGAGGGATACGGCCCCATCCCCTTCCGGACCTCATAGCTACGCAGCCATGAGAACCGAGTCAAAAAGAGGACTAGAGTACAGTTCATGCCTGAGTGTATTTCCCTTCCAGGGGAAGGAATGACAAATAGATTTCAACTCTGATGCCAGTTTTATCTTTAATGCTAATGAATAATTTCGTTGTATTTACTATGGATGGAGCAAGAGCAATATGAATCTAGACTAAGATCTCTAATGTTTATGGTTAGAAATATAAAATTACGAAAGTACAAGTGAGGTCAAGTTATGTAGCAGATTAAAAATCAATTTGAACATGTTGAAAATTCCACTCAGCGGTGTTACCAGGACCATGCATACATTTAGGCATATCTTATGAATTATAGTAATATTAGCAACCATATTGATCTCTCAGTTTTGAGGAGATACAATTCATTGTAATGAAAATGCACGCCTAATCATAATTCTGTAGTAAAATCGCTGAACTGTATTATGCCACTAAATATGTTGGGCTTTAATTGCCAAATGGGCTGACAAGGAAGCATCAAGATACAAGGAAGCATTAAGATACACATACCGTACCCCTCCCCCAGGAGGCAGAGGCCAGAGGGACAGGAGTTGAAGGTCACCCTTAGCTATAGCTCCAGCCGGGGGAGGGAGGGCTGAGGGAATGGTGGTGAGTCACCGCCTGCCATTCCTCTGCCAGTGATCAGCACAGCTGGGCTGGCTCCCACGTCTGCTCTCTAATGTTTCTGTTCAGCTGTGATTTATGATTGCCTGTACAAATTCTCTGTTTTCAAAATAGTCTTGATAGTTTTTAGATTTGTTAGCAAAACCAACTAACTCAAGAAAACACAGCCCTGCACCGAGATCTCTTTCTTTTTTAAATAACCAGAGCAAATACAAAACTGCACATCGTCTAGTACCAAGCTTTCTCTATCATGAACCACATGAGGCATCATGACCTGTTCCTGGGGATCTGGACTTTAAACCAGTTCCGTTTAGGTTCCTGGGGAGTTGGTTACAACCATCCCCGCCCCACAATTCTCTTGAGCTACATATCAAACTCAAGCCTGGAATTCACAGAGATCCCCCACCCCCAGCCTCCTAAACACTGGGATTAAAGGCATGTTCCACCACAGCCAGACGTCCATCTTGTTTTCTGAGTAGGGATTCCCACTGAGACCTGGGGCTTGCCAATTAGACTGAACTGGCCAGCTAGCAAGCCCTAGGGAGCTGCCTGTCTTCCTCTGGGTTTAAATTTATCATTGCATGATAAATTTAGGCCATTGGTCAGCATCTGTTTGTCTTGAGTGTCTCCTTGGGAGGACAGGGACCTCTGGCAGCAGTCGCAGGTGGAACTGACTCTGAGCACCCTTCCTCTCACAGTGAAACCAACCACATCTGCTTTTACATGGGCTCTGGGAGAAGCTGAGTCTTCATGCTTACACAGCTGGCAGCAATTTACCTACTGAGAGTCTGTCTGTCTGTCTGTCTGTCTCTCTCTGCCCCTCTCTCTCTCTCTCTCTCTCTCTCTCTCTCTCTCTCTCTCTCTCTGTCTCTCTCTCTCTGTCTCTCTCTCTCTCTCTGTCTCTCTCTCTCTCTCTCTCTCTCTCTCTCTCTCTCTCTCTCTCTCTCTCTCTCTGCCCTCCACCCCAAGGCAGATTTGTAGCAGGCTCATGAAGAAAAGGGTTGGGGGCAAAGGATACTGGCTCAGTGGCTGCCTGGGCTGGCGGGGAGGTTTTGGTACTTGCATATAGGAAATGCAGGAGTCAGAAATGGGCCTGCAGCTGGATTTGATCTGGTAGGCAGCAGGGAACCAAGGATTTTTTTTTTTTTTTGGTTCTTTTTTTTCGGAGTTGGGGACCGAACCCAGGGCCTTGCGCTTCCTAGGTAAGCGCTCTACCATTGAGCTAAATCCCCAGCCCGGGGAACCAAGGATTTTAAGGAAAGTACGTGGTTGCTAAGGAGCCCAGGAGCGTGTCTTTATCACTAGGATGGAGAGTAGGGTCAAAACAGATAAGGAGAGCAGGCAATGGTGGTCAGCAGTAAGGAGAAGAGGGTGGGGTGGAGAGGAAGGCCAGGTACAAAGAGCTCGTTACACTGGCATGGCTGGGCACCCAAGGAGATAAAGGAAGGTGACTGACGGTGGCTCAGATTGCTAGCCTGGTACTGAAACTGGAAATTATAAAGGGTGAATGGGGCTAGGAAAGGCAAAAGATCTGAAAGTGAGGAGTTCCTTAAAAGGTCATTCACCCACCTCTGACCAAGCCAGTTTGCCACTTCTCCTCAGAACATGACTTGTGCCTGCACATCTCCACTTCTGAAGCTTCATGCACAGTGCCTGCTTCCTCTGGCTCAAACATCATCCCAGTCCCCACATACCTGACCTGTCAATGCTCTCTTCAGTGAGCCTCTATCCTCAAGTTCACTATGTGGAATGTCTTTCTTTTCTAAAGAATTATTTATTAATTAATTTATTTATTTTATGTATGTTAGTACATTGTAGCTGTCTTCATGACACCAGAAGAGGGCATCAGATCTCATTGCAGATGGTTGTGAGCCACCATGTGGTTGCTGGGAATTGAACACAGGACCTCTGGAAGAACAGTCAGTGCTCCTAACCACTGAGCCATCTCTCCAGCCCTATGTGGAATGTCTTGCTTTATAATGTGTTGTAGTGATTTTTCTATTGCTGTTGTTGACCAAGGCAACTTTTTTTTTTTTTTGGTTCTTTTTTTCGGAGCTGGGGACCGAACCCAGGGCCTTGCGCTTCCTAGGCAAGTGCTCTACCACTGAGCTAAATCCCCAACCCCGACCAAGGCAACTCTTATAAAGAAACCCTTTAGGGGTTGGGGATTTAGCTCAGTGGTAGAGCGCTTGCTAGGCAAGCTTGTTCGGTCCTCAGCTTCAGAAAAAAAAAAGCCTTTAATTTGGCTTTTGGTTTCAAGGGGCTAGGGTCTGTGATGGCAGAGTAAAGGAACAGCTGAGAGCTCAAATCTTGATGCAAGATCACAAGGCCCACAGGAAATCACACAAGTCTTTTTTTTTTTTTTTTTTTAAATAGTGGTCATGGCACTGGCTCAGTCAGTGAGCACTTTCTTTCTTTTTTTTAAATTTTGTTTATTTATTATATATGAGTACACTGTAGCTGTCTTCAGACACACCAGTAGAGGGCATCAGATCTCATTACAGATGGTTGTGAGCCACCATGTGGTTGCTGGGATTTGAACTCAGGACCTCAGGAAGAGCAGTCTGTGCTCTTAACCACTGAGCCATCTCTCCAGCCCCCCACACAAGTCTTTTAAAACCTCAAAGCTTCCCCCAGGGACACAACTCCACTAACAAAGCCACACCTCCTCTAACAAGGCCACACCTCCTCTAACAAGGCCACACCTCCTCTAACAAACAAGGCCACACCTCCTCTAACAAACAAGGCCACACCTCCTCTAACAAGGCCACACCTCCTAATTCTTTCCAAAAAGTTCCTCCAACTGGAGACCAAGTATTCAAACATATGAATGTAGGTGCATTCTCATTCAGACCACCACATGGTGCTTTTACACGTGTGCTTGTGTCCTGTGTCCAAATAGGCCCTCTTTTTAATTTCCAGCTCTAGCGCGTGGGCTCAGAGTTCAGTCATGTTCAGCAGATGCTCTAAACTAAGCTGTTGCCCTCGTCCTCCAAGCAGTCTAGCAAAGAGAATTAGCAACCATTTACTGAGCACATACTATGTGCAGACTCTTCCTGCTCACCGTCCTTGATGCCAGGGCCTTACACATGCTAAGTTGTAGTCTAGTGATAACTTGCATTCCCAGTTCCTGTTTTTATAAAATTTCCTCAGGTTTAAGATAGGGACGCACCGTTCACTTGGAGATGTCCAAAAGTGGCCCAATTGCATGGAGCTGGAGAAGTGGCTCAGCTCCAGGGGCCCAGTGCTTTCTTCTGGCCTCCACAGGCACCCACATACATGTGTGCACATATACTTAGACACACGTATACGTAAGTGAATATACAGATACACGTGCATATATACATATACACATGTATACACACACACATAAAGTCATGTGGATGAGGCACTCTAACCCTGCAAGTCTCTTGGGTATGTCCCCCTCTCCGTGGGGTGTGCACACGCTGTGTTCCTGGCACCTGTGTCACAAACCACTGCTTACTGGTTCGTCCTCAGAAGACTCGTATCCATGAAAATATACCAGAAAAATGACATCAAATATATATTTTTTCTAGGTGTCCACATTTCTAAAGGACAAAGTTCAGAATTCTAATGGTCGCTTTGTGTTGCCAGTGTCGGGGCCTGTTCCCTGGGGAATAGAAGTTCCTGGAGTCATTAGGTAAGTCCTTTGTGATAACTGGCTAGCAGTGTTTGCGGTGCCAGGAACACAGTATGTGCCCACCCCACGGGGTACCAGGAGCAGAGCGTGTGCCCACCCCACAGACTGCAGCACTGCCAGGCCTCCCAGGCTCTGCTTGCTTGTCCCTCCTTCGGTAAAGCTCAGCTATATGGAGGTCAAGAATCTAATCACAGCTTTGCCTCTTGAAGGGAGGATGCTGGGGCAAGTCAGCCAGTTCCCAGGTTCATTTCCTCATCAGTTAAGTGGTCACTGTGAGCTCTGCCATGTTCACACAGCCTGGCAGACAAGATCATCTTTATCTCTTGCTGGTTGCAAGCCTAGCCTTTAACGGCTGAGCCATCTCTCCAGCCCTGTCTTTATCTTTCGGTTGGTTGGTTTCAGGGGCACTGGGACCTGTGGTCTTGCACCTCCAACCTAGCGCCTTTCTCTCAAAAGAAGGATTACGGGTTGGGGATTTGGCTCAGTGGTAGAAGGCCCTGGGTTTAGTCCCCAGCTCTGGGGTGGGGGGAGGGATTACATTCCCTTTTGTCCTGCTGTGTGCAAAAGATAAGTTGGCCTGGAGGCTGCCCCATCTTAGAGAAGTCCCTATCCTGTCATACTGTGCATTTCAGAGTGTTCAATGACAAAGGTGACGAGGTGAAGAGGATGGAATTCCGGCACGGCGGGGACTATGTTGCTGCCCACAAGGAAGGTTCTTTTGAGCTTTATGGAGACCGAGTCTTGAAACTGGGAACTAACATGTGAGTAAAACCTCCACTGAATGAATTTGAGTACACAGAGGTCACATCATTTAAAAAAAAGTTCTCTGAGAAATCCCCACTGACTATACCAAGGATGCTCGCTTAGCATCCATGACACCCTGAGTTCCATCCCCAGCACCACCTAAGGTGTCCTGGGGTGCAAGCCTGCACCCCCAGCACTTGCGATATGGAGACAGGAAAATGAAAAGGTCATCAAGGTCATCCTGGGCTTCGTAGTTAGTTTGAGGCCAGCCTAGAGTACATGAGAGCCTGACTGGGGAGAAAATGAAACCCGTTGATCATTGGAGTCATTTCCCCCAACATAATGCACATCGAGCCATGACATTCAAGCACTAAGGATCCCTGGTGACACCTCCATAGGCAAAAGATACTCTTGAGTAACCGAGGAGGAGAAGTAGCCAGTGTCCCTTTGCCATGCAGAGCCATACAGCCTCCCTGTAACGCTATCTGTGTCCTCATACTGTTCCTTCTGGGGCCTTTTCTCAGGGGGGGTAATGTGAGCATTTCACAACTAGTTGTATTCTAAACTCAGCACCTTTCTGGATGCCATCTAATATCTCAGAATACCAACCATTGTGCTCCCCAGTTAGAAGGGAGTCAGCGACCAAGGCTGGGCAACAGCACTGTTTTCTGTTGGTGCCAGGTACAGTGCGAGTCGTCCTGTGGAAACCCATATGTCTGCAACATCAAAGAACTCAGCCTCCAGGGCACAGGTGAGCGACTGCTCTCCCCCTTTCCTCTGGGCTTCTTCCCCACCCAGCAGTCTGCATGAGGGGCACAGGACTTTGGCATTCAGAGCTAGTTAACTTTCTCCTCCTTCCCCTCAGCCTTACATAGATGCAGGTTTCTAACTGTAGCTTTGCTCGGAGCCTACCAGTGATCTCACTAATTGGTAATTTGGGGTTTGGTTCATCCCCACAATTAAATAGGAACCAAACACTGGGACATGGCAAATAGCTTTGTACCAGAGCCATGAGGCCTGTGGCCGCTGGGTCCAACATGTGCATAGAAGCAGATAGGAAAGCATTCCTTTCTATCCAGCATCTACCAGATGTCTACAGAAGGAGAAACTCCACTACACTAAACTCCTGAATCTTATCCATCCCTACAAAATGTCCCTATCCTAGGCAAATGTCATTCTAGCAGTCTTTGGGCATTGTAAGCCCATTACACTTAGGTTTTTGGGTTTTTTTGTTTTTTGGTTGTTTTTTTTTTTTTTCAGAGCTGGGGACTGAACCCAGGGCCTTGCACCTGCTAGGCAAGCGCTCTACCACTGAGCTAAATCCCCAAAGCCCCTAGCAAACTTTTATGTGCTTTTGGTGCAGTAATTCTGCACTGTACCGTGTTGGTTTGCGTTCATTTACTCTGCGAAGTTCTCTTAATCATGACACATTTGTAACAACTCTATTTGTAACTAGAAAGATTTTTGCCATTTGGGGACAAAAAGAGCAAAGAGAGTATGGTTAGGATTGGTTCTTGGCTAAAGACAATGTACAAAGCATTTGCAGAGTCTTTTATGACTCTGCAGAAACATATGTGAATAAAGGCTCAGAGATGCTAGGAACATCAGTATCTGGGATCCTCATTTGATCACCCTTATGAGTACTATAATTTCATAGTGCTCATTAATAAACATATGTCTCCATATCCTGAAGTCTAAGGGGCACGTGCCAATTCCAAACTCTGGAAAACAAATTTAGATCCAAAGGGGAACAAAAGTCTGAAACTCTTTGGACTCTGTTCTATAATATTGTACCAACTACTCGATTGCAAGCATAGCCTACATGTGGTAGTAATACATTTGTCTTACACTGTGGTCCCCATCAGGAGACTAGCCCTAGATGTTGATGAGTGCCTAATTAGTACACAGCCTGGAACTTGTACCTCCAGAGTCAGGAAAAATCCCTTACCAAAGCGGTAATAATAAAACCTACATGTTATGTTGAAAAGTACATGCAAGGCCTTAACTTATGGAGAATTTATGCTCTGGAAAGACACTGAAACTTGAAACAAGGTAAATTAAAACAAATCTAGAATCATCAAAAATGAGACTTGAAACACTGTGTGCCTGGTGTTAAGTGGACACGACTATAAGCTTGCCCTACTCACTTTGTCACCAAATATATATGAATTTTAAGTGACTTAAAGTTTTCTGAAGTAGAACATAAAGTTGGACAAATATTGCAACCAATCACATAACCTTTTTTCTTTAATTTGGCTTACTAGTGTGATCCCTGGGAGAAGAAGTATACAGGTCTATAAGGCCTCAAGGGATTATCTAGAGAAAGAATCTGACCTGTATTTGCTTCATCTGTAAAACGTGAGGGATGGTAGAAGTAGGCAGGACCCCTTCTGGATGGTAGAATTCTAGGTTTTAGAAAATGAGGTTTTTATCTCTCTGAGTTCCGTATCTACAAACTCTCACCAGCCAGCCACACGCTGGCATTGGACAAATCAGAGACTGTTCAGTTACTGAGTGTTTATGGAACTGTGCCCGAGGGCTAGGTACCAGGACAGAAACTTGGCGTCCATGTGGTCCCAACCCAAAGAGGGTTTGCCTCCCCAGGAAGGACAAAGGTAGAAACAAACAGCAGGATGGAAGGACACTGACAGTCTATGCCAGAAGACCAGGTGCTCTGTCCTCTGAGGTGGGAGCAGGGGAGCAAGGGATCACAGTGGCTTTCAGAGGAGGTGCCATGGAAATAGGGCTCCAGAATGGGCAAGACTCAGGTGGCAAGAAATGGGTGCCAGCCATGGTGGTGGGGTGAGCACAAGCAGAACGAGGCAGCTAGTCTCCAAATAGCTCCACCTTAGCACACCAGAGGCTTTACTAGACAGCACGAGGGCCTGATTAAAGAAGGTCTAAACTCCATTTGGGGGGTTGTTTTGTTTTGTTTTGTTGGTTTTCCGAGACAGAGTTTCTCTGAGTAACCCTAGCTGTCCTGGAACTCTCTCTGTAGACCACAATAGCCTCAAACTCACAGAGATCTGCCTGCTCTGCCTCCCAAGTGCTGGGATTGAAGGCGTACGCCACCACAATCCAGCTCCATTCTTCCCTTATGCAGGGGTTAAAGGGCTTTGTCTCAAACAAGACAGAAATAAGAAAGTGTGTTTTCGGTAACTGACAGTACTGAATTAGATAGAGCCCAGAGCCAAGTAGGAAGATAAAGTCTAGAAAGGGTAACGAGAGGAATGGCCTACTGCATTCCTGAATGTCACCACCAGAGGGTGGTATGGGAGTTCCTCCGGAATGGTACCCCTTGAGCAGCAGACCTGACAGGAGCCACTTGGCAGAGGGAACTGGACCAGACTGAAGAGGAAGCAGGGCCCTTCTCTCCTCCAAGGAGGAAGATAGTCTGAGAATTGTGGTCCCTGGGGCATTCCACTAACTCAAAGTTGAAAGTCTGTGGTTTGCTCCTTTGCTAAAGTCCCACTGTTGCTGGCTGGATTGTTCGGGCTAAGCTTGCTTTCTGTGTATTAGCTGTACCCAGAAATAATTTAAACTGTTTTTATTTTTGCTTTGTTGTATAATTCCTTTCTGCGTCTCTGGGGTCTTGGCAGGAAAATGTGATCTCCCTGTATGGCTACAAATCACACAGTTGTTTCTACAGGAAAACATTGCTCCAAACCCTCTTGCCAAAGAAGAACTGAATTTCTTGGCCAGGCTAATAGGAGGGATGGAGATCAAGAAGCCAAGTGGCCCTGAACCAGGATTCCGACTGAATCTGTTTACCACCGATGAGGAAGAGGAGTACGTTTTAAACCTGCTTTTCTTTTTTTTTCTTAAAGATTTATTCATTTATTATATATAAGTACACTGTAGCTGTCTTCAGATACACCAGAAGAGGGCACTGGATCTCTTTACAGATGGTTGTGAGCCACAATGTGGTTGCTGGGAATTGAACTCATGACCTCTGGAAGAGCAGTCGGGTGCTCTTAACCACTAAGCCATCTCTCCAGCCCTCTTTTCTTTTTTTTTTTCTTTTCTTTTTTTTTTTGACAAGGTCTCACATAGCCCAGACGGCCTCAGATTCACTATATAGCCTCAAAGTCCTGATCTTCCTACCCCTGCTTCTGAGGTCCTGGGATTACAGGTGTGAGCCTCGACACTCGGTTTCTAGGAGACCAAATCCAGGGCTTTTGTGTGTGCTGGATCTAGTGCCCTACAAACCAAGCTAGCTCTCCAGCCCTAAACCTGTTCTTTAAAGACATAGAATACATTCTTGTCCCCATGGCTTAGATCAAGTAAATACACATACAAACCCTACATGGGATAAGAACACAGACACGACAACTGCAGACCCACACACATAAGCACAGATGTAAAAGCCACCAGTGAATTCCCAGCAACCCGTGCAGGCCTGATTAAAGACTCCCCCGGGATTAAGCAGATGGGACTTCCTGAAGTCACACCCCTACAATCTCTGAAGTTTTACTAAACAGGAAGCTGCATGAGTGTTAGGAGATGACCAGACTGAGCTGGCGGGGTGGCTCAGCAGCCAAAGGCCCCAAGCTCAGGACCTGCATTCCAGCCCCAGGATGGAGGGAGAACCAACACTCACAGGTCACCCCTGACCCCTACACACATGCCGAACACACACCGATATGGAGTACAGGACCCCCGAGCTGTCCTTAAGTCATTTCAACTGCTGGGTCACAAATGTCTTAGTGAAGGCCGACTTGCACTGTGGCTTCGAGGGACTGCCGTGTGACCTGGGCCTCAGAACTTGCTGAGAGAAAGGAAAAATGTTGGCAAAGAAGCAAACACACGTGACTTTCTGAAATCTAGGGATGGGAGGGGGTGGAAGGGGGAGGGGAAGTGGCAGAAGGAGAAGCAGAGAAAACAGGTTACCATGTTCTCATGAGGTGGTTCACCATACTAGGAAGAGGGAACACGAACCGTGTAACCTGAGGCCTTCTCTTCCCGCCTCATCTAGACATGCAGCGCTGTCTCGGCCCGAGGAGTTATCCTATGAAGTCATCAGCATACAGGCCACACAGGTATGTGAGGGGACTCACGGGGCCCAGACCTATCCTCCTCAGCATCTTGTAAAACCTTTGCTCTCCAAGCATGGAGATAGCTCAGTGGTTAAGAACCCTGACTGCTCTTGCAGGACAAGAGTCTTAATTCCCAGCACCCATATGTTGGCTCACAATCATCTGTAACTCCAGTTCCAGATCTGTGGGCACTAGACATGACTACGATGCACATACATACATACATGAAGACATAACACTCATACACAGAAAATACAAATAAATCTTTTTTAAAATTGGGCAGTGGTGGGTTTGGGGATTTAGCTCAGTGGTAGAGCACTTGCCTAGCAAGCGCAAGGCCTTGAGTTCGTTCGGTCCCCAGCTCCAAAAAAAAAAAGAAAAAAGAAGAAAAAAAAATTGGGCAGTGGTGATGGATGCCTTTAATTCTATCACTTGGGAAGCAGAAGCAGACAGCTCTCTCGGTTCAAGGCCAGCCTGGTCTACAGAGCAAGTTCCTGGATAGCCAGGGATACACTGAGAAACCTTAGGAGCATGATAATTTAAGTACTTCCTGCATGAGATAGGAGCCCTGCAAACAAATCCTTTCCTTCTCTCCCCACACTTCCCACAGGACCAGCAACGGAGTGAGGAGTTGGCCCGGATCATGGAGGAGTTTGAGATGACAGAGCAGCCGGAGCGGAACACAAGCAAGGGAGATGACTTGCTGGCCATGATGGACAGGTTATAAACAAGCAGATGGGCACACCCTAGGCCTCCCTCAAGAGACTGACTGCCTTATGACCACTGGGAGAGACAAATGGCCTGCACCTTCTAGTCCATTTTCTAAGTCAGAACAAACTGTGAAGATCTCTCAGAGAGCATCCATTTCTGAAGCCACACATGTTTGTGTATTTTCAGCAAAATATATTCTTGCTCTTAACCCAGACATTCCCCGTTACTCTTAATTCACTGATGACCACGGAAGCATCCTGGACTATTGCGGGTTTCCCACAGCAGCTGTCCTGCAGGGACCAGCATCTCATGCATGCCTGGAGGGACAAAAGAGCAATGCCAGAAAACCCTGTAGGAGGTTCCAGGCCATTCTGGCTGCATAACAAGACATATCTTTAAAAAAAAAAGTTTGGGGACTCAGGGAGCAAATGCAGTAGCCATGCAAACCTGGTGACTGAAATGTGATTCCTAGAATGTACAGGTCAAAAACCTGCCTTGGGGACTAGAGAAGTGGCTCAGAGGTTAAGTGCACTGGCTGCTCTATCAGAGGACCTGGGTTCAATTCCGGGCACATGGTGGCTCACAACCATCTGTAATGGGTTCCTTTATTATTGTTGTCGTTCTTTTGTTTGTTCTGTTTTTCAAGACAGGGTTTCTCGGTGTAGCGCAGGGTAGCCTCAAACTCAGAGATCCACCTGTCTCTGCCTCCCAGGTGCTGGGGTTAAGGCACGTGCAGCAAGGTTACAGCCCAGCCGTAAAGGGTTCAAATGCTCCCCTCCGGCTTTCAGCCATGCACTCAGTGTATTCTAGAGCAACGCATGCATAAATCAGGTGTTTTGGGAAGGTGATGTGGTAGCACACATCCGTAATCTCAGCACTTCTACTGAAGTACGGGAGTGGAGACAGAAGAATTGTCTGGAAACCTGCAGGCCGGATCACTTGAGGTATGTAGTATAGCAGTAGAAACCAAAGACTCAAATCTGAGACCAGCCTACGCTTTATGAGACCCTCTCTCTCAAAAGCAAGCAAGCAAACAAACAACAAAGAAACAGAAAAGAAACCCGGAGGGTGGGGATATGGCTCAGGGGACAATGTCCAGCACAAGAATGAAGACCTAAGCTCGGGTCCCAGAACACACATGAAGCCAGATTCTATGACACATGTCTGTAATCGCAGGATCCTACAGGTAGATTTGAAGCACAGATAGGAGAATCCCTGGGAGCTCACAGGCCAGCCAGCCAAGCATTCAGAGCAGCACACCAGAGATCCGATCTCACGGTCGATGCAGGAGCACCTGAGGTTGTCCTCAGCTTCCGCACGTGAGCCATGGCGCACATGTACCTGCACTTAACTACATGCAGGCACGCGCGCAGAGATTTAAAGATTAAACGTAACTAGAAAAATAAGATTCCGAGGAGTGTTCTGTTCAGCTTGTCTTACAGGTGAATTTGAAATCAGGAAAAAGGGAGTCACTTCAGTGTGTAGCTAGGGTTGACGACACTAGCTTGAGTCACTGGAGAGATCAGAGCTTCAGTTGAAAGATGCCTCCTTAAGATCAGGCTGTAGACAAGCCTATGGGGCCTTTGCTTAGTTAGTGATGGATGGGGAGGGCCCAGCCCATTGTGAGTGGAGCCAACCCTGGGCTGGTGGTCCTGGGGTTTTATCAGAAGGCAGGCTGAGCAAGCCTTGAGGAGCAACCCAGTAAGCAGCACCCCTCCGAGGCCTCTGCATCCGTGCCTGCCTCCAGGTTCTTCTTGCTCTGTGTGAGTTCCTGTCCTTTGATGATGAACAGTGATGCAGGAGAGTAAGCCAAATAAACCCTTTCTTCCCCAACCTGCTTCAGTCGTGGTGTTTTCCCCACAGTAATAGAAACCACAAGACTATCAAGGCTCAGTTTAGAAGGCACCAACCCTGTCTCCCAACACATTGGGAGCCGTCACCTCGGAGAGGCGGAGTAAGCCAGGCAGTGACAAGACAGGCTTGCTAGGCTCCCGGAGGACACCTGGGGGTCTGTTCTTCCAAGCATGTACTCCTTCCCTGAGTCTATCTTCATCACTAACGACATCAGTTTGCTGTGACATCTGTATTTCTAGGTTACCATCAAACACTAGGCAAGCCTTAGGCTGGGTGTCTAGGAGTCGAATGTGGTGTTCTTCCCACCCTCCCCCTCCCCCCACCCCCCACCCCCTGCCAGGGACTCACATGAGTGAACAGCCTCAGGTCAGGGCTGCCCAAGATAGTTCAGAAAGGCCAAGAGCCCTTATCCTACATGCTCTCTCCTGGGACCAGTAACCTCATGTTCCCTCCGGGCCAGCCAACTGTCAGAGGTCGGAGTCCATTCCTCTGAGACGAATATCTGCATGGCACAAGCAGCAGAAAACCACATCTGAGCAGGCCCACTGTGTGAAACGGGGTCAGCGTGAAGGACCACTGAGGTCATGCCCCATGGGAAGTATGAGGATATAGTTTTGGAACGCAAGATCAGGGAACCTGCCCTTTGGCCGACAGAAGGCATAGTTTCCATCCTAAAAGGTAAGCCACCAGATAAATTTGCTATCTCTCACCCAGTGAAGACACCCCTTCCTACCAGGCTGGTCCAGCCTTTTGACATTGCCACAAAGTTCAACAACTGCACAATTGAGGAGTTGTTGTTTTTTTTTTGTTTTGTTTTTGTTTTTTAAAATGATTTAACTGAACAGAGGGGGCACATGACTTTAGTCCCAGCACCCAGGACGCAGAGGCAGGTGGATTTCTGAGTTTAAGGCCAACCTGGTCTACAGAGTGACCTCTAGGACCACCAGGGTCACACAGAGAAACCCTGTCTTGAAAATAAATGAATAAGTAAAACAAATTAAAAAAAAAAACTCCAAACAACAACAACAAATATGCTTCTTGTTTGTTTTGAGGCAATTTATTAAGACAGGAAGTGGGGCACACACTGGCAGGACCTTTGGAAGAGCAGTCAGTGCTCTTAACCACTGAGCCATCTCTACAGCTCCTGGTCTTTGCTTTTTGTGAGACAGGGTCTCACTAGGTAGCTCTGACTGTCCTGGTACTTACTATGTGACCAGGCTGGCCAGGAACTCACAGCGATCCCCCTGCTTCTGCCTCTCAAGAACTGGGAATTAAGGTATATGCTACTGAGCACAGCTAAATTTACAACTCTGCGTTGGATTGCATGTATGGCCCCTCTGAGGCACACATAGCCCATAGGCTGCAGGTTAGACCCACCTGTTTCTGTTGGAAACTTCAACTGCCTTAAATTGCCTGCTACAAATAGACCGCGTGAACTCTGTTTAGCCTCTGAGCTATGTGGCCGACAGCTGGGTACTGACTGGGGAAGGGGAGGGGAAGGTGCTGTGATTCTCCATACTGTCATAGCCATAGACCTCACTGTCATCTGGGACTGGATCTAGGAGATGGGCCACCCTTGCCCAGAAACTACCTCCTCCCTCGCCTGTCCTGCAGAGGTGCTATGTGAGACATCCCCGTCCTCCTCAGTAAATAAACAAGATATGCATCTGTGCCGATGAGGCAATCTCTAAGTTTCATGCTTCTAGACCTGCACAAATATTGAGAAAAACAAGTTTATTTGCATGGGAGTCAGGAAGGGAAGAATAAGGAAGAAAATAGGAGCCAGAGTGTGACTCTGTGATTTATCAAAGTGTGTGAATCCCCAGGCTCCGCTCCTAGCATCAGGGAAAGGAAAAAAAGAAAAACCCTCCCTAAAATTTCCATTGAGAATCAAGCCAAAGGGTTTGCAATATAGCTTAGCAGGCAAAGGTCTCTCTCTCTCTCTCTCTCTCTCTCTCTCTCTCTCTCTCTCTCTCTCTCTCTCCTTACACACACACACACACACACACACACACACACACACACACACACAGAGGACCTAAGTTGAATCTATAGAAAGCATGTAAAAGTGGAAGGAGATAACCCACTCCACAAAGTTGTCCTCTGCCTTTTACATGTTCGTAGGAGGAAAGAAAGAAAGAAAGAAAGAAAGAAAGAAAGAAAGAAAGAAAGAAAGAAAGAAAGAAAGAAGAAAGAAAGAGAAAGAAAGGAAGGAAGAAAGAAAGGAAGGAAGGAAGAAAGAGGGGGCTGGAGAAATGGCTCAGTGACTGCTCTTCCAGAGGTCCTGAGTTCAATTCCCAGCAACCACATGGTGGCTCACAACCATCTGTAATGAGATCTGATGCCCTCTTTCTCGTGTGTATGAAGACAACTACAGTATACTTATATATAATAAATAAATCTTAAGAAAGGAAGGAAGGAAGGAAGGAAAGAAGGAAGGAAGGAAGGAAGGAAGGAAGGAAGGAAAGAAGGAAGGCAGGCAGGCAGGCAGGCAGGCAGGCAGGCAGGCAGGCATAAGCGTCTCATACAATGCCCAGCGTGGCTGGAACTGAGATGCTCTGGTCCCGTCTCTGCCCCAAATTCACCGTGTTGTCTTTGGCCAGTTTGGCCTGCACCAAGCACCACTAGACTGTAAGAAAGAGGGAGACCCAGTTCACTGGCTGCAAACCAGCAGGCTCAGGTGAATGTGCTAAACCTCCAGGTCCTAGGCGTTGCCCCAGGCGAGACACGGGGTTAGGGTGTCTTCACACAGCCCTGTGCCCTGCTTCCTCCTATCCTTCCAGCTCTTTTATGACCATGGCTTCCTCTCAATTAAACAGCACAGGCTGAAGAGAGGACTCAGTAGTTCAGAGCTCCGACTGCTTCCAGAGTACCCAAGTTCGATTCCCAGAACCTGCATGTTGCTTTACAACTGTGTGTAACATCTGCAATTCCAGAATCAGGACTTGCTTCTGGCCTTCACAGGCAGCAGGCACACACACAAACAAACGTAGCAAAACACCTATGTATAGTAAATAAAAAATAAATAAAACCGTTCCTCTCTTATTTTCAGAGTTAGAGGCACTGGAGGTAAATAAACAAGAACAACATCCAACCAAATAAAAAGCCATTTTATATGGTTGCTCAAAGAATGCTGGAATAAAGAGGAAGAGAAGAAATATTTAGCCCTTGGTTCCAAGAGGAAAAAGTCAGTTTTTGGGCTGGAGAGATGGCTCAGTGGTTAAGAGCACCGACTGCTCTTCCAGAGGTCCTGAGTTCAAATCCCAGCAACCACATGGTGGCTCACAACCATCTGTAATGGGATCTGATGCCCTCTTCTGGTGTGTCTGAAGACAGCTACAGTGTACTTACATATAATAAATGAATAAATCTTTAAAAAAAAAAAGTCAGTTTTTGTGGTCCACTAAAATAACCATTTTTAGAGGTAAAACTTTAGCTGGGGTTGGTGGCACACATCTTTAATCCTAACCCTCGTTAAGTTGTTTTATTATTTTATGTGTATGAGTATTTTGTCTGCATGTACGTCTGGGCTGGTTACCACATACATGCAGGGCCCACTGAGGTCAGAAGATGGCACTGGATCCCCTGGAACTGGAGTTAGAGACAGTTGTTCGGTGCCATGTGCTTCTGGGAATTGAATCTGAGACCTCTGGATAAGGAGCAAATGCTCTTAACCACTGAGCCATCTCACCATTCTCTAATCCTAGCATTTAAAATGCTGAGGCAGGAGGAGGGGAGGGTTGTGAGTTCCAGGTCAGCTTGGGCTACACAACCAAACCTTGACTCCAAAAATATAAAAACAAGGTAAGATACTGCTTGCTTGTAATCTCAGCACTTGGGAGGTAAAGGCCCAGAGGGTCAGGAATTCAAGAGCAGCCTCAGCTGTAGGACTAAAGCCAGCCTAGGCACATTAACATGTGACATCAACAATGTTAGCACTGAGCTGAGACAGCACCTGCTGGGTTGTCATTGGTCAGATTTAAAGTCTGCTAAGTCCTAAGGAGCTTAGGTCACAAGTCCATAGAGTAGTTAACAAGGACCAGAAACAGTATCAGTCCTTCAAATCATCTCCTTCCTAAAGGGACACAGTGACAGACTGACTATCCAGCACAGTATTTTCTTAGCAACCTGCAGAAGCCCGTTGCTGCTTTCCCTGGCTCTGCCAAGGCTGTGGAGGCCTCTGGCACACCAGTAAAGAACAAACCAGGCCTTTTCTTCTTCCCCAGAATCTCAATCCCACCGTGGGCTGAGAGTAGTAGGGCTGGATTATGGTCCCAGAACTCCAGGGGTGAAGTCAGGAGGGTCAGAAATTCAAGACTAGGTTCTAGAGAGATGGTTATAAGCCACTATGTGGGTGCTGGGAACCAAACCTGGGTCATCTAGGAGAGCCTACTGTATCCAGTGCTCTTAACTGTTAAACCACCTCCCCCAATTACCCTGTTCTAGGTTCTAGAGAGACTAGGTTCAATAGGTAAGAAAGAGCACACGGGCAGCTCATAGTCACCTCTAACTCCAGCTCCAAGGGATCTGATGCCCTCCTCTGGCCTCCAAGAGCACCTGCACTTATATGTGCACCCCTCCCCTTCACTCAGCACACAATTTTTAAAAATTGGGGGTACCGGAAACAGGCTCCTACTTTGTTACCCTGTCTGATGTAGGACTCACAGAGACCCACTTTTTCTTTTCTTTTCTTTTCTTTTTTTTTTCCTTTTCTTTTTTTTGGAGCTGGGGACCGAACCCAGGACCTTGCGCTTGCTAGGCAAGCGCTCTACCACTGAGCTAAATCCCCAACCCTCCACTTTTTCTTCATGCAACTGCAGCTTGCAACATGACGCAACAGTCCTAAAAGCAAAAGAGCCAACAGGCCTATAACCCCAGTACTTGAGGTCAGAAACAGGAGGATCTGGAGTTTAGTGACAGCCTGAGTTAGATGAGACACTGCCTCAAAGGAGAAATATGCCACAGAGATACCTAGAGAAAGGGCAGTGTGAGACAAGTGTCAGGCATGGGACAAAGAGTGGCAGAGCAAGCTGCATGTAGGCAGGCACTATGCCCAAAGAAACCTGATGAAGCCCTGTCACCAAAGGTGACTCAGCGGTCTACTCACAGAAAGTTTGCTGCAGACAACACTGGCCTAGATTCTGATGGAAATAGTTGTCTGTGGTTTGTTGTTGTTTTGTTTTGTTTTTAAACTGGAACTTGGGATCCAAACTAGTTGAAATCACCAATCCTTCCCCGGGCCTGTGCAAATGTCTAGTGGGTGACTTTGGATTAGGACCAAACTCCACACTTACAACAGGAAAATTCTGGAATGTTCTAAGCAAATATCTTGTGAAGATCGGTGAAGTCCGATCACCCTATGCAGATCACAAATCATCTCACTTCTTTTTTTCCCAGTTGCCTTCCCTACAGGTCAAGCCATTCTGTCTGGGGAAGCCAGGTTTGACAGTGGAGGAGGGGGTCTGTCTTATATTTGGGTGCCCCAGGAATAAGCTTCCCCCACTCAAAATGCATCGTTTTGGTGATTGGCTTAACACACAGTGAACAAAGCAGGCCTTAGTAATAATCTGATCAGATAGAGAGAAGGGCCTATGCACATAGTCCCAGTATTTGGGAGGCAGAAGCCAGAGAACGAGGCTCAAGGTCCTTCAGAACATAGTGAACTCAAGACAGAATGGGCTACCGGAGACCCAACTGCAAAACAAAAACAATTCACAGTTTAAAAAGAGTTATTTTCCAGCCAATTGTGGTGGTGCATACCTGTAATTCCAGCACTTGGGAGCCAGAGGCAGGCAGATCTCTCTGAGTTTGAGGGTACCCTGGTCTATAGAACAAGTTCTAGAACAGTTAGGTCTCTAGAGAGAGGCCCTCTCTCAAACCCCATCCTCCTAAAAAATGAAAGAACAATACATCCAGCTCTTGCAGAGAACCCGAATCGGGTTCCCAGTACCCGCATCCAGCAAGTAGCTCACAATGGGCTCACAACTATAACTCCAGTTCCAGGGGATCAGACACCCTCTTCTAGCCCTCCTGGCTAACACACACACACACACACACACACACACACACACACACACGCACACACACACACTTTAAATAAAGATGTTATTTGTTATTTTTAGGAGCAGGAGAGATGGCTCAGGTGTTAAGAACACATACACTCTTTCAGAGGACCTGAGTTCAGTTTTCACCAGCTGTACCTGTAGTCCCATGGAATTGATGCTGCCTTCTGAGAGCAGCCACCACTCACACATTGTATGCCATTACACGCGAACACAGAAACAGATAAGTTAAAATTAAACCTTACTAGATTTGTTTTTTTTTTGTTTGTTTGTTTTGTTTTGTTTTGTTTTTTTTTTCAAGACAGGGCTTCTGGCTGACCTTTGTAGACCAAGGCTGGCTTTGAAGTACAGAGATCCACCTGCCTCTGTCTCCGAGTGCTAGGATTAAAGATGTGTGCTTCCATGCCCAGCTCTAGATTTTATTTTTAACTGTTAATTACAGGCACTTGTGAGCTGGGAATCAGATTTAGGCCATCTGCAATAATATACAGTATTTTTTTTTAAAGATTTATTTCATCGGACTTCATTATGGATGGTTGTGAGCCACCATGTGGTTGCTGGGAATTGAACTCAGGAACTCCGGAAGAGCAGTCAGTGCTCTTAACGCTGAGCCATCTCTCCAGACCGTGTGTGGTCTTAATTGCTAAAGTTTAGCACTCTCTCCATAGCCCTGTGTTTTCCTCTTTGAGACAGGGTTAGCTATCCTTGCTCTCCTGGTCTCTCCAACTCACAGAGCGCCTCTGTCTCTGGAGTCGCTGGAATTAAGGGAGTTTGCCACCACGTCCGGCCACATTCGCTGAATTTTAATCAGGTGAAGAACGTTTAACTTTTTTTTCCCTTATTTTTTTTTTCCAGATGCTCTTTCTCACGCAGCGCCATCAGCTCAGAAGGCCAACAGGGGACACAGCTCCAAGCCCCAAAGGTGGAAGCCTACAAAGGTGGAAAACTAGGTAGAGAAGGGGAGTGGACGTGAGGCGCGCGGCCTCCTGGGACTTGTAGTCCGTGTCCTGCGATGCGCATGCTCTGATGCTCTGGGTCTCCCGCGGTTGCCATGGCTTCTCTGAGCCTCCGTGGGTGTTCCCCTAGACACAGGCGGGTTTTGGCGGCGTAGCGCGCGGAAGGCGGAAGGCATCACGCGGTGGGTCGGGCAGTAGAGTGTGGGGACTAGGGTTCGCTGGGACCCGGGCGGCCTCTTCCCTTGGCGCACTGGCTGCGGACTCTTCTTCCCAAACCCCTTACGCGCGGTGAGGAAAGGGACGCACTAGGCACCCGACTTTCCCGGATTGACCGCTAATGGCAAGCCCCAGGCCTCCCTTCCTGGAAGCAGCAGAACCGGAGCTAAAGTCAGGGCCTGCCTGGAGATCTCAAAGACTATCCTTTTGGATTTTGTTTTAAGACAGGGTGTCGGTCTGTAACTCGGAGATCCACCTGCCTCTGCCTCCTGAGTGCTGGGCTTAAATGCATGCATCTTGGTTGGCTAGGCTTGGCTTGTTTTGTTTTGGAAACATTCCATAATCCAGATTGACCCGGAGTTCACGATATAGTTCAGGCCGGTTTGGCGTTTAGGGTGCTTCTCCTGCCTCAGACTTTAATGGTATAAGTGTGCGCCATCATGTTTGGCTAGATTGCATATTAACAAGCGCTTGGCAGAGGACATACATAAATTACAATTTACAGTAGTGGTTCTCAAGCCGATTGGCACATTAAAATTATCAGGGGTGCCTTTAAAAAAAAAAAAGGTATAAACTAAACATAGTAGCACACGCCTTTAAATCCCAGCACTAGAGAGGCAGAGGTAGGAGGATCTTGATGAGTTTGAGACCAGCCTGGTCTACATAGAGAGTTCCAGAACAGCCAGGGCAACCTAGAGAAACCCTGTCCCAAAATCATTTAAAAATAGCACACACCTTGAATCTCAGCACCTGTGAGAAGAGACAGGTTGATCTCTGCGAGTTCCAGGCCACACTTGTTTACATATCAAGTTCTAGCCTACTCAGGGAGATATAGTAAGACCCTGTCTTTAAAAACAACAACAAAACCAAAACAATCTGGACCTCTCCTTCCCAGGCAAGTGAATCTCTCTGGGATGCGTGGGTTGCGTGGGATGCATAGGCCAGGCAAAAGTTTCCCCAGGTGTATCCAGTGCAGTGAGGGGTCCGGAGCACTAGTGTGGAGTTTCAGGGCTTTGCAAAGGTAAGTTACCATCTATTTGTGTGTTCCTGCCCACAGTGAGCAGCCAACCAATGTGGAAAAATGGCACTGAGCCACTCTGTGAAGGAGCGAACCATCTCTGAGAACAGCCTGATCATCCTGTTGCAAGGCCTCCAGGGACAAATAACCACTGTGGACCTTCGAGATGAGAGTGTGGCCCGAGGACGCATCGACAACGTTGATGCTTTCATGAACATCCGTCTGGCCAATGTCACCTACACCGACCGCTGGGGGCATCAGGTTGAGTTGGATGACCTTTTCGTGACAGGTCGTAATGTCCGATATGTCCATATCCCAGACGGTGTGAACATCACTGCCACAATCGAGCAGCAGCTACAGATCATCCACCGTGTGCGCAACTTTGGTGGCAAGGGTCAAGGTCGTCGAGAGTTCCCCTCCAAAAGGCCATGAGACTGTGTCCTCATTCAAATTCCAGCACCACCTCAGGGACCTCCAGTGTTCTGAGCCAACTCCCGTCCATCCTTCCCCACCAATGACCTGGTGTCTTATAGACACATCACAGCTGCCTTTCATAGGGTTCCACTTTTCAGACACACCTTGGGACCCAGAATTCCTTCTGCTGGTGGCCTTGGGGTAGGTGACAATCCCTCTTTTTGATCATTTGTATCTGGAATCTCCATTCACTGATTGACCCCATCCATCAAGGAGTTGTTAACTCTGCCAGTGAGGATTACTTGAGAGTGTTTGGAGTGAATCACCTCTAACATCCCATTTCTCTTGTCATTTGTTTCTTTTCTCATAAAACCAAACTCCTGGGACTTGTAGTCCTTGTCCTGCGATACACATGCTCTAATGCTCTGGGTCTCTGCCTGATGCCCTGCCTGGTGTGTACTGGGCTTCTGGCTCCTGTGTAGGAGCAGAGTGCAGGTGGAGAGCACACCAGGATTTACTTGGTCTGGATTGTGGCCCTGTTTCCCAGATTATTACGAAAAAATCTAACGGAAAGTGGCCTTTCTGTTGGAGAGTCCTTGAGACTATCATTTTCCTGCTAGTCACTAAAGCCCAGAGTCTGGATGCCCTGGTCCTCCTCTCAGGCTGGAGAGTTCAGCTAATAAGAAATTGATCTCAGCCAGGCATAGTGTTTCACATGTATAATCCTGGCTTTCAGGAGGCTAAAGAACAAGGATCAGCCTCGGCTAAGGGTGAAATCCCTGCCTCAAAAAACCAAAGGAGACCAGGAGTAGTGGTGCACACAGTAGGATTTAATGAAGGAGGCAGAGGCAGGAGGATCATGAGTTTGAGGCTAGTCCATGCTAAGTGTTTTAGCCAAATGGTGGTAGATAACACCTTTAATCTCTGCACTCAGAAGGCAGAGGCAAGCAGATCTCTATCAGTTTGAGGCCAGCCTGGTCTACAGAGCAAGTTCCAGGACAGAGAAACCCTATCTCCAAAAACAAAAACAGTACAAGAAATATAAAAAAAAAAAAAAAAATGGCCTAAGGAAGCACAGCGAAGGTGCTGCCCTCACTCTGATTCTTTTCCACGTGTCTGAGTGTTCCGCCTACATGTATATACAGGCACCGTCTGAGTACCCGGGGTCCTCCGAGGTCAGAAGAACACATTGGTTTCCTGGAACTGCAGTTATGGATAGAAGTGAGCCACGAAGCAGGTGCTTGGGATTGAATCTGGGTCCTGTGCAAGAACAACCAGTGTTCTTCTCGTGGAGCTCTCTCCAGCATAGGACTTTATTTTCTTTCTTCTCCTTTAAAGACAGCTTTTTTTTTTTTTTTTTTTGGTTCTTTTTTTCGGAGCTGGGGACCGAACCCAGGGCCTTGCGCTTCCTAGGTAAGCGCTCTACCACTGAGCTAAATCCCCAGCCCCTAAAGACAGTTTTACTATGTGGCCCTGGCTGCCTTGGAATTCATGTGGACCAGGCTGGCCTCACTGCTTCTACCTCCCAAGCACTGGTATTGCCGAGTGTACCACTGCAGCCCGCTTAGGTTTGTTTTTTTTTTGTTTTGTTTTGTTTTGTTTTTGTTTTTTGTTTTTTTTGGAGCTGGGGACCGAACCCAGGGCCTTGTGCTTCCTAGGCAAGCGCTCTACCACTGAGCTAAATCCCCAACCCCAGCCCGCTTAGGTTTATCAGGCTCTTTTCTGCTCTCTTTAGGTCCTCTTAGGACCTTACATCAATTAGGCCAAATGTAACCCACACCCCCAGAGCTCTCTGTCTCCGGAGGGTCTCGTTGCCTCACAGAGGCAAACGAGCTAGCTCCTGTCTCCTGGCAGCCCCTGAGTCCCAGCTGGAACACACACACACATATAAATACACACACATACACACGCACACACACGCACACGCACACATAGACATGTCTCAGGCTCCCGCATCCACCTTTTCCATGGTTTTCTAAATTTGTTTCTACACAGGCAATCTTTCCATTCCTTCCTGAAGGCTGGGCTTTTGGAATTCAGAAACTAAAAATAGTCTCTGCATTCTGTTGTGTCTTCTGTTCCCCGAGGTAACAAACGGAGGGTGACTTAGCTGTGAACAAGAGGGACCCCAGAACACCAGGGACAAGACAGCAGTGCGTTTCAAGATGGTACTATAGTCTAGACGGGCATGGTATTTGCCCACGCTTTCACATCCACCCTTCCTGCAGCTCCAGCCAGAGTTGGGGGGGGGGTCCCATTGATGGCAGAACCCCCAAGAACTGAATGTTCAAGCAGCTTTGTTCATACTCACTTCTCACTCCTGGAGAGAAGAGGTGTTTTTTTTGGGGGGGGGGGCACAATCAGTGTTGTTTGTAGGGAGGAGATCACAGAAGTTCAGAATGCTGAATGGACATTTATAAGTTGGCTCATGCCAGAAACATGCAAGGGACAAGAGTCTGCCCTTGCCTCAGCACGGCTGAGCAGGTGGGACTTAAACCAGTCCAGAGAGCGCTAGTCTGGCATCCCTGGCTTAAGGGTGGGCAAAGGTAACAAGGGCCCTTGAAGCTCTCATTAATGTTCCAGGAAGACCCAGAAATACACTACATTTTGTGAAGAAGGGTGAAAGCAGCTTAGATTCAACAAGGGCATAGAATTGCCCCAACAGCAAGGTTAGCATGCTAGGTAGCTAAGGCTTACCTTAGTCACAAGCTTAATGGCTGTTAGCTAAGGCTGGAGGTCTGCCTAGGCATGGTAGCCCATGCCTCTGGTCCTCAGAGGCAGGGGCAGGTGGATTTTCCTGAGTTGCAAGGCTAGCCCGGTCTGCCTACAGAATGAGTTCTAGGCCAGAGATACATAGCAAGACGCTGTCTCGGAAGGTGGGAGGGCGTGGCGTGACCTTTGGAGGAAATGTGGTTTTTAAAGGGGAAAAAAAACCCAGTTTTTAAATGTCACTCCAGAAAGGGAGGGGACTCTTCCCCAGAGTTAAATGAGTGCTACTGGGCAGCGTAATCTAATCTGGTCAGAAGTAGTCAACTACTACGCCCTGTGTTGGGAGCTTGGGGAGTCCCACAGGGTGCAGAGGCTGCAGGCTTAGCCCGTGTATGTGCACTAACAGCTTCATCAGACACAAGTAGAAGATGAAGTCTCAAGGTGAATGACAGTGGGAATTTGAAGTCAGGCTTCCCTAATACCAGATTCCATCTCTGAACCATGGCACTTTTATTTTGTATTTGTTCTTTAACACGTGGTCGCATGTAGCCCAAGCTGGCCTTCAAGGAAGGACACTGGGATTACATGCTCGGTTTATTGTAATACTAGGGTTGGGACTCAGCGCTTCACCCATGCTAAGGCCAGCATTGTACCATCGGGGCTACTTCTCCAGCCACTGTGGCACTCATCTGTTTCCCAGTACTCTTGGCATTCATTCTATTGCTCATTCCCAGTGTGAGTTGGACACTCAAAACTTGACATACCACTGGATCGGGTAGTGCAGGCCTATAACCAGGCTGTTGGGGAAGTGGAGGTAAGTTACAGGTTCAAAGCCAGACAGTACTATAGACTGAGTGAAGCGCCCTCCTGAGCAGCTTACCAAGACTCCATCTCAAAAACAAAAGCAGAGGAGATACAGCTCAGTGGTGATATATCCTCTACCTCAGAAGAGGCCATAGATTTGGTCCCATGCATCAAAAAAGCAAAACCAACACCAAAACCTTGCCATACTCAGGCCTTGGAGCTTGGACCCAGAGAAGCTGAAAACCAGCTGCTAAGTAGGACTGCAGTTCTATAGTCTGAAGACGCTCCTGGGGGTGAGGTCTCCTCCCCTCCTTCTGTGATAGTCCAATCTGCCTACCCCTCTTCAAGAAGCCATGTTGAGCTGTTGTGACAGGTGTCACTTTGTTATGGCAGCACCATCTGCCAGTGAGCCCGAGTTGGAGAGCCAGCAGGAGACTGTCACCACGCATGTATGTCCCAGAGATCCTTGAGTTGGTGTCCTGATGACAGTTTTGGTTGTTTTTTTTTTTTTTAACTCCTCTGGCTGGCACTTTTAGTTTCTATTCCTTACCCTCTTTCTCCTCCTCTGCTTTGTTAAAACGTCTATATTTTGAGTCAGCTGAGAGCCTACCCGGAGTTGGGATGGTGGTGTCAGCGCCCAGTGATTCATCTTACTGATAATTAAGAGAAAACCCAAGACTCCTCTGTGTCAAAGGCAGGGCTTCCGGAATCCTTACTCTCTCCACTTTGTCATAGAGAGGAGCAAAGTGGGCCTGGCTTTTGGATGCCCTGCCTTTGGGTCATGTGCCTCCTAGAGGTTCCCTGACTGAGACCAGTGGGCATTTATAGGGTGTGGTGAGCTGGATGTGAAACTCTTCGGGTCCTCCCAGAGTTGGTGTGATGTGTTATTCCCACTCAGACAATCAGGATTTACACTGAGTTGCCTAGTTTGTAAGTGATACAACGGAGATTCAAGCGCTAGCCTTTTGGAATCCACCAAACTTTATTTAAACCACAGTCCAACTATTATTAGCTGAGTGTCATGGCAAAGGTTCCCCTCTCTGAGTGCTACCTTCTGCCTTTGTAAACAGGTCTCTAAAAATGCTTCCCAAAGCCAAGGCCTTGGGAGCTGCTCTTATTACTAGTTTTTCAGCATTATCTGCAGCTGAGTGGCCACCAAGCATTCAAAGGGACTAAGAAAGGATGCAGACTGGGACCTCATGAAGACCAGCCTTCCTGTCCCAGCAATACCTTGTGAAAATGTGACAAACATTTACTCCTAGCAGGGCTTAGTCGTGGCCACGTGAGTCTACACGTGGAAACAGAATGACCCAGGGGAGGGGAGAAAAAAGCTGAGAGTCATCAAGTACACTTGTTAACTCTGAGACAAAGGAGTGGGACTATGGCCGCTGGTACTGCTGCCACCGAGCCCTTCTGGCCGCTTCTACACAGCAGTGGACGGAAGCCAGGATTTTCGAGGGCCCCCAGTGAGTCACCAGACTGATGCAATCCCTTTAAAGGGCTCATCTGCTGGTGCAAGAAGCTGATTCATGGAGGGCGTGGCTGCTGAAGGAGGAGAAAGGGACGGAAACTGGCAGCAGGGAGTGAGGTAGACAGCCGGCTGAGATCGTTCATTGGAACTCTTCACTGCAATCTCCCTGGACAAGACTCTAGGGATGTCCAAGAAGAACTAGGCCATCTTTGGGGTTTCTGAAGGGCCCACAGTGAAATGAATTGTGACAGTAGCGACAGCAATTCGTGACTTCTCTTGAACCCAACTTCAGCGCTTTCCCACATAAATTTCCAGAAGCCGAGAAATGAGGAGCAAAGAAAGGCCACTTTTCTAAAGAATGCAGTGCAGTTTGGCGGTTTTTGCAGCCACTTAGAGGTGTTCCCCAACCCCAGCAAGGAGAGCAGTAAGTCGACGAGGTTCTGCAGAGCCAAAGCGGGGCGGCGCCTCAGTCCCAGTCTCACTGTAGATGTAGATTAGCGGTAAGTACCGCCCCCTAACTGTCCAATCGCTTTACAGATTTTGACTCAGACTCCACCCAGAACCAATTGGCGATCTAATCTGTGCCGCCTGCCTGACGGTTTCCGCCCATCCTGAAGATGGCGCACCAACCCCAGACTCAGGCGAGGGGGCGGGGGGCGGGGCCGAGGGCCTATGCGTCACTTCCGTTGTCAGGTGGCGGCGCCGCAGCCATGGAGGGAGGCGGCGGCGGCAGCTCTGGCGGCTGCGCTGGGAGGCGGCGGTGAGCGGCTCCCACGCCCCCGGCCCGGCCCCGGCCACCGGGACGGAGCGCCGAGCAGCCCCGGCTCTGGGCTGCGGACTATGGGCAAGCAGCGCTGATCCCCCGGGAAAGGTGAGCGGGGGGTCCCGGGACGCAGAGCCGGGTGGGGGCTGCGTGCTGGCGGGGCGGGCCACCGTGGCAGGGGGACCCCGGTGACAGCCCGAAGCCGACCTGCGCGACCAGAATGGCCATAGTGAATTCCTCCTCCGCCACCGGGGTCTGTCCTTCCCGGCGGCGGGGGCGTCGACTGCCAGGAGCCTTGGTCTTCGCCGCAGCCCTGGGAAATGGGCACTGCCCGCCTTGCCCAGACCCACTCAGCCAGTCAGCGAAGCACCCGGCGTTTGGCCCGCTCTAGGTTTTCCCTGAGAGAGAGCCCCCTCCTCCTCTCCATGCTTCTCTTCTGACCCAGAGAGTGACTTGAAAGTTAGGACTAGTCCCCAAGGAGAGCCAGCCAAGGTTTTCCTCCCGGAGCCCTCACCCGTTGGCACCGACACCATCGCTGCTGGGGAATTTTCACATCCTGGGCGGCGTTCAGGTGCGAGTCACAGCTACCTGCTTGCCAGATCCACGTTGGGCCGGTCTTCACCGTGGGGGAGCTTGCTGTGGTCAGTGTGTTTCACCTGCCACCCTGGTCAGGTCCGCCCATTCCTACAATGCTTGGCCCCACCTTTCAATCTTGGGTAGGAGCTTTCGGATTCCTGGTGGCTTCTCTGTCCACCCCCACTCCCCCAGGTTGTTGGCGGAAGGAAGAGGTGACAGCCGCTTTCAGTGGCAGGATAGACTTTGCTCTGTTTTAAGTCACTGGAGGAAACCGGTTGGCTTTGCTGGTTTTCAGAATCATTGAGGAAGAGGGTAGTCATGCTGGGCTGGGCGCCTTTCCCTCTTGGCTGAGTAGTTTTGCATGAGATAAGGAAGAGCAAAATCCTACAGCCCTTATTTGTAAACACTGCAGTGAGTTCCTCCTTAAAGGTCCTGTTATGTCAGTTTGTAGGTTAGACCTCGACCTGCCAGAGATAGTCTTCATTCATTCATTCATTCATTCATTCATTTATTTTTCACATAACAAAAGGGCCTGTAGAGCCAAGTGCTGTGTGGTATTAGTAGGTTTTGAAGGCATACTCCTTAAATTCTGGAATTAAAGGTGTGTGTCACCTTCCTCTGAAATCCTTAAATTCAAATTCTGGTGCAGCAGCCTAATGGTTGCCCGACCTGCCACCGTTCGTAAGTGTCTTCATTTGCAAAACACTGGTAGTGGCAAAAAGAGTCCTTGTGGAGAACTAAGTTAACACATAATAAAGAGGTCCCTATCTGAACCAGTTCGCTGTCTAGTTAGAGGAAACTGACCTGCAAGCAGAGAGTTGAAATGTGATCTAGAAAAGCAACAGGAACCGAGTGCTGAGGGAACCCAGTATGGGAAGCTGCTAGCTCAGTCTAGGAAGCCTGGACCGTAGTGACAGGAGCCAAGTCTAGAAGGAGAGAAAGGGGAGGCTTAGCCAGGTGAGGGTAAAATGGGAGATGTTTGGAGAAAAATACAGAGAATTTGAGAGAGACAACCTCAGCTGGGTCAGGAGAGTTGCATGGAAGTCAACAGGGTACAAAGTAAAGCAATATAAGTTAATGAAAAAATGAGCATCTCACTGATAATTTGGGACTTTGTGTCCGGGCCAGTGAGAGGCCAGTAAAAAGCTTTGAGCTGAGGAGTGACAGGACTAGATCTGTATTTTAGATCACATTCTCTGTGAGGAGCCAAGGAGGGTGAAAGAGCGAGGCATTGGCAACCAGAAGGCCAGATATAAGGGTGTGTTACATTTTCTCTCTTGTGCCTTAATGGAGAGGTTAAGAGCTTGTTTGGCTCAAATAGATCTGATTCGAATCCCAACTCAACTAGCCACATATTCTCTCTGCCCAGATTTCTCATTGTAAAAAGACGCAGGAGGACTGCCTCCCCAATAGGGCCGTTGTGAGGATCAAGACCGATGTGGCAGAGTTAGGATTCAGCATTCACTGTGCAGTAGATGTTTGCTGAATGGTAGTTTTCATGGCAGACTGCTGGAGAGATCTGGAAACTACTTGATGCAATTCACAGGAACTAGAGCTGTGTCCCGTTGAGCTGTTTGTTCTGAGGGTCAAGAGAGCACTGCATTTTATGTATTCTTTCTGAAAAGAAAATGGGGCCTTCCCAGGCTGTGCAGCAGCAATGAAGATTTGTCTCTCTCCTAAAGCCTTTTGCAGAAGCAGAAGCAGAGCTAGCCATGGTATTGTTGGGCAGGGGGCAGAAACAGATAGATCTCCATGAGTTTCAGCCCATCCTGCTCTACACAGTGAGTTCTAGAACAGCTAAGGCTACATAAAGAGACCCTGTCTTAACCCTGCCCCAGGCCCCAGAAAAGTAGGAGAACCGCTGAGAAATAAGATTGGTTTGGCCCTGTGGTTCAGGGTCTCTCTATGTAGACCAGGGTGGCTTCAAATTTGTATTGATCCTCCTGCCTCTGCCTCCCCAGCTCTGGGCTTTCAGACTTGTGCCTCCACACCTGGCTGATAGATAGCGTTGTGAAGTGTGAACTGGAGGATGGATGTCAGGTTCTCTGGAGTCCCCTCTAACGAGGCTGCTCTGCAGCTTGACTTAGCATCAGCAGGAAGTGTCATGCTTGATGAACATGTGGTACACCATACTTATATGTATGATGGCTCAAAGTAGAGAATCTCTGTGGTGCACTTGTGAATTCCCACATGTGACTGCCACATGCTAGGTACAAGGGCAAGGAAGAGGAGAGAGGGACAGGCACCCCAGTCCATTGGCACTTGCACAGGTATTGGGGAGCCTTTTCCAGAAGTCTGTGCAGCATGAAGTACAGATGGAGGGAACAGAAGGAATGACTTACCTGGGGATCAGGGTAGAGAAGTTTGGAGAGCCCTTAAGCCTTTGAGGAATAGATAGTTTCTGGAGGTTTGGGAAGCACTCTATCGTTTAGGTACCACTGGGGTTCCATCATAGGATATAACAGGACTTGGCTGCAGGATATGCAGGAGGGAGAAAGTAGAGAGAGAAGCTGGCACTCGGTGAAGATGATCGAGCTTTGATATTCTGTGCTGATGGATGCCTGCGGGCTGGAAACACCTGTGTCTTCCAAAGAGCCCTCTGGCTTCAGAAGAGCAGTGGGCAGGGGAGAGTGAGTGCCTTGAAGGCTAGAGAGGGCTTGGTTCAGGGCATAGGGGGTAGAGGTGGGGAAGATGGGCAGGGGTCAGTCCTGTTTGTGGGGAAGCCCATTGGGCTCTAGTAGTGTTCCACAGTGGTGGTTGGAGGAGGAGGAGGAATGATGAATAACTTGCAGATCTCGGTTTGGGTGAAAGAGGGGATATTGACAATTCAACAATCTGGGAGAAGATTAACAGTCAGTGGGATCAGCCAGCCCCTCTCAGAAAGCCTGGTGTTCACCCACAAGGGAAAGGAGTTTCAAATACACAGCCCTGTAGAACCCTGTCCAGCCTTGGGCCAGGCTTCCTGCCGGTTTACCTGAATCTCCACCTTGGATGAGGTCAGCCTGTCTGTCTTTACCTTTCTTCTGCCCACATTTGACCACAGAAATGAGCTTTGTCAAGTTTCAGAAACTCTAAGTGTATTCCTTCCAATCTGCTCATAGCTACCTTAATTGAGCCACCGCTGGATGGTCCCTGAATAACCTCATTTAGAGGTAGTTTTCAGAGCTCCCATGGAGAGCCTACCTAGAAAGACCATGAAATAAGATTACCTTTCTGATATTGACCAAGAGTTAACCCTGGCCTGGTGGTGGTGGCACATGCCCCAGCACTCGAGAGGCAGAGGCAGGCTAATCTCTTAAGGTCACGGCCAGTCTGGTCTAGGAAAAAAAAAAGGAGAGAGGGAGGGGGAAGGGAAGGGGGGAATATATGAGAATGAGAATGAATGGGGGCGATGGGGGTGTCTCTGTTGGTAGAATTCTTTTTTTTTTTTTTTTTTTTTTGGTTCTTTTTTTCAGAGCTGGGGACCGAACCCAGGGCCTTGCGCTTCCTAGGTAAGCGCTCTACCACTGAGCTAAATCCCCAGCCCCTGTTGGTAGAATTCTTGCTTGGCATTTGTGGAGCCCTGGCTCCATCTCTAGTATGACGTAAAAACTGAGTATACTAGTACATGCCTGTCATTTAGCACTGGGGAGGTAGAGACAGGGGAAAGACATGTTGATATCTGCACAGTGAATTTGAAGCTAGCCTGGGATACATTAGACCCTGTCTCAAGTGAGGTGGCTATGAGAAAGTGGTCTGAAACAAAAACACTAAGATTCAGGATGGCCCCCAGACCCCCCCTACACACATCTTAGCAAGCCATGGAATCAAGAGCCAAGAGGGGAGAGGCTAGTGTTGCATGCTTGATTGGCTTGCTATTTTAGAGATGGTTCTATTTATATGCTTGTCTTTCTAGTACACACTGTGTACCATCTTGGGTGTAACTGAGCAAGCACTTAGCTAGACTGACTTTCTTTTCTTTTTAAAGATAGATTTGTTTGTTTGTTTGTTTATTATGCATACAGTGTTCTGCCTGCACTTATGCCTGCAAACCAGAAGAGGGCATCAGATCCCATTACAGATGGTTGTGAGCCACCATATTTGCTGGGAATTGAACTCAGGACCTCTGGAAGAGCAAACAGTGCTCTGAACTTCTAGTCACCTCTCTAGCCCATTCTTTTTCTTACATATTTTTTGTTTGTGTATATGTGAGGCTGCATGAGTTTATGTGCCCTGGAGCTTGAGTTACAGGTGGTTATAAGCTATCTGATGTGGGTTCTATGAACTGAACTCAGGTTCTCTGCAAGAGCAATAAGTGTTCTTAGTCACTAGGCCGTTTCTCCAAACCCTGACTTACCTCATACATACAGTTTAGCCCACCCCAAAGTACCTGAGGGAACAAATGTGTAGAAGAGCTATTACCTCAAAGCTTCTTCTTTGACAAGGCCCTGCCCTAATAGACCAGGTTGTCCTCAGAGTTCCTACCTAGACCAGGCTGACCTTGAACTCACCACCCTCCTTTCTCAGCTCCCTGAGAGTCAAGCCTTCATAGCTATTCCCCAGCAAATATGCTACTACTGGGAGAGCAGGTAGAGCAGCCCATCTCTCTCTGACCTAAGGCAGATAAGGGGATAAGTGGGTGGGTGGGAGGGAATATGGACTCAGGGGCTTAGTGCTATACTGGGCTGATGCTTTCAAGGAAATCCCACTGTCAGGAAGCAGTGTCCCCTCTAAATATGCATACGGACTGCCACCTACCGTGCAAGAGGGCTAGACATAGGTTCTTCAGTCTCTGAGAAGTTTGCTGCCCAAGGGTCCAGAATGAAGAGAGTGGGCCGCCGTAGCAGAGGGAATCAGAGAGACAGGGGTTGGCCTGAGACGTGTTTTTTGCCTCTGCAGATGGTCACAGTTGGGATTGGTATGATGAGGTGTGTTAGAGGGAGAGCGGTGCTTTTAGAGAGAGGATGTCTTGGCCTTTGGGTGACTTGGTCCAACATACTGTGGGATTTTGGGCCCCTGCCAGGTCTGGCCAGAAAAGTCCTGCTGCTTTTACAGTGAGTTTGGTGCTGGCAGCATCCCAGGATAGGGGTGCATCATGGGCAAGGGGTGTGTTTTCTCCTGGAAAAAACAGGAAGGAAACGAAGGGCAGCCAAAGGCTTCAGACCATCAGAGGTTCCCTGTTGATTACTGCGGACACTGTCCTGGATGGCCTCTGGGGGGTAGGACTTGTCTCTGCTTTACAGAACAGCTTGTCAGGGATTAGAGGGATTAAGGAGCCTGCCCTGCTAAGCAGCCAGTGAACTGGGTGAACTGGGACTTTGCACATCCATGTTTGTGTGACTCTGGAGCCCATGCTACCCCTTCCTCCATCCTGGCCTGCCTTTGGCCCCGGGGAGTCCAGTCCCCAGAATTTTGGAGTCAAGAGCTGTAGAGCTGGAAGGGACCTTGATAGGGCTGAAGCAATCCTTCCCTTGGGTGGAGAATGGAACTGCCACTGCCTGGAGACAAGGTCCTCTCGTTCCTCCCTCTGGGGAGTAGACAGACACTGTAAACCACGTTAGCCACAGTCAGACCTGGCTTCAGAACCCATCTCTGTCACATGCTCACCAAATGACCTTGAACAAATTATTCCAACCACAGTGTCTTCTCCTGTAGAAGGAATATAACCGTCCCTGCACTGAGGTTGAAACAGGTTACTGTGATACCAAGTGTTGCTAAGTGCCTGACATGGTCAGGTTCCTGGCCCAGGGCTGGGGTGACCCACTCTGTCTTCGTTAGTAATCTCTGACTCTCCGTGCCGTGAGTCTGGATACCAGGTGGCAAGCAGGAAGTTCTTTATAGGCATGTTTGCAAGCTGTCTGAGGGAAAGTATACTTCCCTTCCTTCCTTAACTCCTGGGACCCCCTTGCCTTAGCACACAGCGCCATATGTCTGGGGCCCTTAGCTTCCACCTGCCACCAGAATACACCTTCTCATAACTATCATAACCATGAGGAAATAACCACATAATGCAAAAGAATATGAATAAGAAATGCAAAAGTCCCTTCCTCTCTGAATTCTTCTAAACGCTCCCTGTGCAATTCAAGGGTATTTGCAATTTCGTTAATGAAATAGGATCGTATGTACACACAGTATTGTAGGATGCTTGTTGCTTGTTTTTTCAAGATGGGATTTCTCTGTGTAGCCCCAACTGTCCCGGAACGAACGTTCTCTGTACACCTGGCTAGCCTTGAACTCAGAGATCCAACTGCCACTGCCTTCTACATGCTGAGACTAAAGATATCCAGGCTTGGTTGTTTTGTTGTTGTTGTTTTGTTGTTGTTGTTTTGTTGTTGTTGTTGTTGTTGTTGTTGTTTTTGATAGGGTCTCATCAAGCCCAAGCCAGTCTGGAGATCACTGAAGTTGACCTAGAACTTTTGAACCTCCTGCCTCAGCCTCTTAAGTACTGGTGTTACAGACATATGTATGCCTGGATACACAGTTTCTGTGGTGTTGGGAGGTAGGCAAGAGTGCTCTCCCAGCTGAGCTACATCTTAAGCCCAAAGTTGTGAAATTTAACTTTGCATAGAAGCGGTTACAGAACGGTGTATGGCTGTGATTCAAATGGCCTTGCTTGCAGGATGATGCAGTGCTGCTTCTTTTAAAGCTGATGCAGACAATATAAGGAAAAGCTGTGTGTATCTGTGCTCAGCCTGAGCTTTCCTGAACATCTGGGCTAGACACTGGTCTGGTTCTTTATGTGTGTTGGTTCTGAGGACAGTCCCTCAGGGTGCATCCTACTTGGGGGCAGTGCCACCCCCCTCTCTTCCAGGTGAGGAAACTATAAGCACAGAGACAGGTGTCCAGGTCACAAAGTGGACAGAAAGGTAGCTCTTAGACACAGCCAGCCCTTCTTTGATCTCTTGTTGCTTTCTCTTTGCCTGGTTTCAGCTATTCTGGGTGACAGTATTGAACTCCATATGGGACCCTGTGGCAGCAATGTCGTTGGGCTGAGTCAACCACACAAAGCAGTAACTGATATTTTGAGCTGAAAGGCCCCTGAGTCACATGCTAGGATCTTCCTTGCTGTGAGCTTCTTTTCTAGCCAGTGAGCTAGAGCAGACTGGTATGACAAGGGAGAGCTGTCGGTGACTTGCTCCAGGATCCCTTCTTCACATGTGGCACAAGGGTCCTTGCTGAACCAAGGCCATCAAAAATGTCTACCAAGACAGTGTGCTTGGCTGCTTTTACCAGGCCGGCACAGCTCGAGAAAGAGCTATTAAGACTGTCCCTTCCTCTGACACCCACACAGCCTGACAGATTATTTGTTGTCACTTCAGCTGCTTCTGGAGGCAGGGAGGAGGGGGTCAGCTGGTGACAGGACTGTCGACAATGCCCTGGAACCCATTCTGGTGGCTTTTAAGAGTGACTGCTGGGGAAATGCCTTCAGGAGCAGCTGGTCCACTTCAGCATCCACAGGGACTGGTGATGCTCTGGCTTTTCTTCTAAAACTGTCCTGAGCCTGCCCTGACCAGTACCTTGGTCTTCTAGCCCATGGGGGACTCCTGAAGGTAGTAAGTGGTGATTACACAATCTCCTTGTATGGGGCTAATTTGTAAAGCCTGCCTCCTGGAGGGGACAAGATAGAGCTGGATCCCCAAGCTGCAGAGTGGGCTTTTCAGGCCCCTTCTTGTCCCCAGCTGCAGTGTCCAGCAAGACCAAGTGCTGCTGAGGAAAGGCTCCCTAATGGCAGCGGATGTACTTTGGGGGAGCTGTGCAGGCCCTTTGAGAGCACCCCTCCCACTTCCCCTGGCTGAGTCACTTCCTCTCTGGCTACAGCAGGTATTCTCCCACAGGCCCAGAGCAGAGCAGCCTCAGTGGGTGAGGCTCACTCTAGCCCTCTCACTAGTAACCCCAGGCAGGACAGTGCAGGCAGAGAATGATACAGTGTTATATTCTCCTAACAAATGGAGCTGTGTGTATCCTCTTGATTTACAAACTGAGCAGAATCATCACTGTTTGGGATAGTGAAGATGACAGCACAGTCATGAGTCTTTGTCACCAGGGAATCCTGGCTGGAGTGGAAAGATTACTAATCCTCCTCCCCATCCCCCAGCATCCATCCAGAGCACAAAGAAGTGGCTTCCAGTGGTTCCTTGGAGATCAGGAGAGGATTCAGTCCTCTCTCAGCCATATCTGTCATGTCATTCAGATTCAAAGGAATAGCCCTGAAAGTCTGTCTCACTCTAGCCAGGGCAAGAGTCTCAGGCTCCCGGCTCCAGGCTCTGGTTTCTCAGTCATGAAAAGACAGACATTGGCTCTGCAGGTAGTTTATTGATAGGGTGCTTGTCTCTATGCGTAAGGCCCCAGGTTCTATGGCCAGCATTCTGACAAACAAAAATAAATGAATGAACGAGAAAGGTGTAGCAATTAAAAAGAACCCAGGCAGGGCATGGCAGTGCATTACCTGCAATCCTAGCACTTGGAAAGCAGAGGCACAGGAGACTCCCAGGTTAAGATCAGCCTGGTCTGTATATTGAATAAGACCCTGCATTTAGCGGGAGGGGAAAAAAAGCCCTAACAATGGATCCTAGTAATTAGCTCTTCAGGTACACCTATACCAGGGACACTTGTCTTTCTCCTGCCAGCCCCAAGATAACAGCTGATCTTTTGAACATTATATGAAGGAAATATTACCACCCCCTTTTTCAAAATGGGAAAAGTGAGGTCCACAAAGGGTTAACTGGCTTAGGGTCACAGAGCAAGTGAGTGATGAAAGCTAAGTCTTGAACCCTGGTTTACATGACCCCATGTTGGTCTTGCTCTCCCAACTGGCATTTGGGTGGCGGCCCGTGATTTGAAACCCTTGTTCATGATTTGAAACCCTTGTTCGTGAGCTGTGAGTTCCTCTTGCTTTCTTTTTTTTTTTTTTTTAAAGATTTATTTATTTATTATATATAAGTACACTGTAGCTGTCTTCAGATACACCAGAAGAGGGCATCGGATCTCTTTACAGATGGTTGTGAGCCACCATGTGGTTGCTGGGAATTGAACTCATGACCTCTGGAAGAGCAGTCGGGTGCTCTTAACCTCTGAGCCATCTCTCCAGCCCTCCTCTTGCTTTCTTGAGACAGAGCGGGTCTGTAGGAAGGTTGGCTGTCTTTGGTGTCTGGGGACAGTTGCAGAAGCAAAGCGCTTATGCAGATTTAGCACGGGAAAACCCGTGTTCCTGCCTCAGCTTTTAAGTTAGACCTTAGGAGTCTCACTATCTCCTTTTCTTTTTCTAGGCCGTGTGCATGTTCCTGTGTGTGCCGGGGAGGATCAGTTAGAATTATGTATTTGTAGCTGTTTTGTAAACTATAAAGCTGTAAGCCAAAATCACTTAGGATAGACAGTGTAAGAATGTAGAGCTCTCACTTGCATTCCAAGAGGTCTTGCATCCCTTAGGTTTAGTCTGTCCCTTCCTCATTGTGGGATTCTATACGTGAATGGGTTTGGTCCCATGGTTGGGATATCTTTCTGCTATCCAAACAACCCGTGTCCTGTCTCATGCATTTCTGACATGGGTCTTAAGGTAGCTAGCTTTGATTCACAGTGATCCTCTTGTCTCAGCCTCACTAATACTGGGGCGGTTCTTTTTGTTTTTCTTTTCCTTTGGTGGGAGAAGGGGTGGGGGATTGCAGGTCAGCTCTCACTATGTAACCCAGTCTGGCCTCAGACTTTCTGCCTTCCTGACTCTGCTTCCTGGGTGCTGGGATTATAGGCATGTGCCACTGCACCCAGTATGCCAGGGGATTTTTTTTTTCTGGTCAAACTGCCCAATGCCAGCAGAGTCCAGGTGTCTGTCGCCCTGAGCTGGTAGACATTACCTAGCCTGTCCGGCTCTGTTCTCATCTGATCCCATATCAGTCCCAGCCTGGCAGAGGGCAGATTCACCTGTGAATAGCTCCGTATCCAGCTGTCTGTCCCCTGCCCTAACTCTGGCCTCGGTGCCTTGTAGATGCATGGCCGGTTTGCTCTTAACCTTTTGGCAGGCACCGACCAGGAGCCAGACTTGCATTCTGGGAGCCCAAACCTGGGGTGGGGGGAAGGTAAACAAACCAATAGTCACAGCCCAGTGGAAGGGTGCAGAGGTAGGCTCTGGTGTTCTGGGTGGTAAAGAAGGCTACCTAGCCCTGGCAAATGCTGGGAGTATATGTCGTAGGTGACAAGACACTTCAATGAAGACAGAGAGGTGACAAGGAGGCCAGAGAGAAGGGTAGGGCAAGACTGTTCACGGTACATACAGCTCCCATGACTCATGGGCTACATTTAACGTCATATAAGGGCAGTGAGGTAGGGAGGTAGCCAGGGTCTGGCAGCCTTACTGGAGAGCTTGGATTTCTTCCTGAAAATTGGGAACCTTGCAGGACTTCTGCAGTAGATAGCTGGTGATGCTGCTGCCCAATGGACTCTATGTCTATCCAGCCTGTTACCCAGTTAGCAGAGGCAGAGAGGCTTGTCTTTGATGGAGTGGTCCCTGCATCCTTTTTATCAGCTGGAAGGAGAGCTGTGGCTCACTGCTCTGCCCTTGGTGCATAGAAAGATGTGTTGCAGAAAGGCGCCACCAGGTGGTGGACCTGAAGATTACAAAACCCTCACCCCACCCCACCCCACGCCCATTTGTTGGCCATATAAGACTAAATCTGTTTATGCCATGCTGAGTTTGCCAAGCAAGAATGGGGTTTCAGGTAACCCCGCTGCAATTATGTACTCAAAGGCAGGCCCCTTTAAACTTTTGAACTGAGTCTCAGGAGCTAGTCCAGCAGGTAGGACTTTGTCCTGTGTCTCTGAGAATACATGCCAAACATCATGACTCCTGTCCACCCCTCAACACTTGTGCATCTAAGAGAGCAAGGGCAGTATCTTATATAGCCCGTACATGCTTTTCAATCCAGGAAGTATAACTGGGGCTGGGGAGATGGCTCAGTGGCTCCCAGCTCCCACATCAGAGGCTCACAACTGCCTATAACTCCACTTCTAAGGGTCCAGTGCCTTCACACACATGCATATGAGTAAAAAAATTTTAAAAAGAAAAACTACCAATGCATACACAGTGAGAGTGTTTTTATTCTTTGCTGATTGCCTATGTCCCTCATGGCTTTCTTTTCCAGGATTACATTGCTGTGTGTCTTTAATTTCTTTAACCATGCTGTTTGTGTGAGACCAGTCTCACTGCGTAGACTTAGCCAGCCTGGAATTCAACCAGGTAGACCAAACTGACCTTAAACTCACAGAGATCCACCTTCTTCTGTCTCCTGAGTGCTGGGATTAAAGATACAGGCCTGGGCTGGAGAGATGGCTCAGCAGTTAAAAGCACCCGACTGCTCTTCCAGAGTTCCTGAGTTCAATTCCCAGCAACCACATGGTGACTCACAACCATCTGTAAAGAGATCTGATGCCCTCTTCTGGTGTGTCTGAAGACAGCTAAGGTGTACTTATATATAATAAATGAATAAATCTTTAAATAAAAAAAAAAGATACAGGCCACCATCAAAGACTCACCTTGTGGCTTGTATTGGCCTATTCAGCTGCAAACTCAAAACTATCCTCCTGCTGTAGCATCCCTGTGCCGAGACTGCAGGCATAACCATCATACCCAGCTTAGTATGTCAACCCCCACCCCACCCCCGGAGACAGATTCTTATGAGTCCCCAATCTGGTTTTGAACCTGCCGTGTAGCTGAGGATGACTGAGAACGGCTAATCTTGAAGTGCTCTGTCTTCCTGCCCCCATTTCCCCACCTCCTGAGTCCTGTGGTGACAGTCCTATGCCTCCTCTCCAGTCTCAGCTTTTCTTTAACTTGCACTGATGCCTTTGAAGCACATAGACCCATTTTGTTGAAAGGACTTCAACTCAGGGTTGTCCCATTTAGGATTCATTCTGCCCATGTTAGCCAAAGAAGAGTATAAGCAAGGAATGCATCTTTGCGAAGGAGGCCATGGCGTTCGTTCTGTCTTCTGTCATCAGTGACAGTAACTCCTGCCTCTTGGGTCAGGTTGCAGCTTGCTCTTCTTTAGTTGGGGTGAATTTCCATTTTGCGTTGACGGTTCTATTGTTTTGAGAAAAGCATGAGTCTTTCAGTGGAAAGGAAGGTTTAGAGCATGCATGCTACTCCCACATGGTGCCCCAGAGGGTCTTAGGCTAGAGGGACCACATCTTCATTTCAGGCGCTTCCCTAACCCTCACACTGTCCCACCTGAAATGGGATGGTGGAACTGTCAGAGATGGCTTCATCACCCTGGACAACCCTACTGTGCTTCAAGCAGAGTAGTGCCAGCTGGTGTGCCAGTCTTGGTCTGCAGACTGTAGAGTGCCTATGCTCTCTGAAGGAGCGACAAGCACAAGGACGTGATGCTCTGTCTCCATTCAAGAAACAGGTGTTCCTGTTGGCACTCCCGCCCCCAACAGCTGTGCTCAGCCTTCTCCAGCAGACACCCCTGGCTCTCCTCTGTTCTGCCCTCAGCAGCTCAGCTGCCCAGGCTTCTTCTCTCCCTGAGCTACAGGGCTACTCTCAGGCTAGCTACCAATCCATCAGACCTATATATAGTCTGAGGAAGCAGATTCGACACCCCTCAAGCCTGGTTAACCTCCTACTACTTCCTGTTCTCTCTAGCTCTCAGTTCAGTGACTGTCCCCTTTCCCTGGAAAAGGAGAAAATCTATGTTCAAGTTTTTATTTGTTCCCACTCTGTGGCCCTGGCTGGCCTGGAACTTGCTGTGTAGACTGGGCTGACCTCAAACTCGGGATTCTGTTGGCACTATTCCCACACCCAACGGTAGTCAGGCTTCTAAGCATAGTTTATCAGATGCTTGTACTATCCTGACAGGTTCTCTGCTAAACCTTTTGTGAGTTATCCCTCAATTATAGGACAACTATGGAAGTATGGAAGGTGTTATTCTCTGTAGATGGAGCCCACAGCTCCAGTGATAGTGCTGGGGTTGAATACACATTTGACCTACTCCAGATTCTTCAATTGCCAACATATGGGACTGGGCTGTGTATGAGACGGCTGAAACTGGAGTCCATTTTGACTGAGATATGTTGTTCTAACCATTGTGCTCTTGGTGCCCTTGGGCAACGACTCATTTTTTCCTCTCTCCCTTGGAGAATCTGGAGTGGGTCCAGACTCCTAACCAGTACATGGCAGATGGGATGCAGGGTGGGGGCAAGTCGGTCTTCGCCCACATTTCCAGGCCAGGTGAGGGAGGTAGAGGTGTTAGACCCCTGCCTTCAGTAGAAAATGCCAGAGGTTAAAGACCAGAAGATGGCAGGCTGCACAGCTCAGGGGCACCTACTGCTTTTTTGACAGCTAGGAACCTGAGGGTGGGAACTGGGCCTACTGACTGGGACAGCTTGAAATTGTTGGCTGACCTGACCTGGCAGAATAAACGTCGTTGTTTGGCTACTAGTGGGCACTGGCAGCTGCTGAGAAACATAGCTCCTAGCTGCTCTGTTCACAGGCAAACATACAAACATGTCTGTATTCCCACGGTAAGTAATCCACTGCCCAGGATTATGGCTTATTTCCCCGACAGGAGGATTGGTCTTGTATTCTTACCTCACCGTGTTGGTTTGAAGCAACACCCAACTCTTCAGAAACCCAGAGGCTGCTTCAAGAAGCCTTGACCCAAACTGGGAGGTATCTGTAATCCTGGTACTCAGAGGCTGGAGCAAGGAGATTGCTTTAATTCAGGAGTTCAAGACCAACCTAGGCAACATGGAAAGATTCCATCTCAAACAAGAAAAGCTGAGGAACTTGGTGTTTTTATCACACATAGGCCCATGGACTGCACCTCAGACTCACTGAGACAGGGATTCCCTCTGCCCCGAGCCTGTGCCAACACTGCTATGTCGATGCTTCTGGATATGAGTGGCTGGATCCTCCACAGCCAGGCTTTAGTTCTTCTTAGCTGTGTGGTTGAGGCCAGGCATGGTGGGGGAATAGAGCCTGCACTTAGCTCGGAACCACCTGTCTTTCCAGCCACCCTCCCTCTGGAGATGTGCAGGTGTGTTGGCAAAATCTAACCATGCTCTTGTGTAGTGCCTGGCTGGCCCGTACCCCTACCCTTTCTGTGCCTGCCCTGTATTCTAAACTCCTGGGCTCTGGGCATCTTTATCTGTAGAATCTTCTGTATCTCTTCCCGCTCTGGCTGGAGGCTCTCATTGCCTGGTGGCTTTCAGGTGAGATGATGCTTTTAGCATAGGTAGCCCCTGTCCCAATGCTTCTCAACCTGTACGTCATGACCCCTTAGGAGGGCTCAAACAAGCTTTATACAGGGGTCACCTAAGACCATTTACATATCAGTTATTCACATTGTAATTCATAACAGTAGCAAAATTACAGTTATGATGTAGAAACTGAATAATCTTATGATTGGGGTTATCACAATATGAGGAGCTATATTAAAAGGGTATACAGCATCTGGGCCTGCTGGTAGCTGACTTAGACCTGATGATGCCTTCTCATGCTGAGGCCCACTTATATCCCCCAGGGCCAGCAAAGTCCACCGAGCCCCCTGCTTTCAGAATTCCCATTCTGGTTACAACCTGCAATTGGTGAGGCTGCTGGTCTGTGTTCTTTTCCGGTGCCTTCCTCTCAGGCACCCTACAAGCCCATTTGGTCTCACCAAGCTTTCTGTTGAGATCCAAGTTGGTGTGGTGCTTGGATACAGAACATGGGAAAGTTGGCACTCAAAGCTCTACAAACTTCAAAGCTGAGGTTATTGAGTTCCACAGCTGCTGAGCCTTCGGCCTGGGAGACACTGAGCTGTATCTGAGGGGAGCCTCTACCCCAGGGTGAGGAGAACAACTGTTTGAGAGGGATTGCCCAAGTTCTTTTGGGGCCATAGCAGCCAGCACTGACTGTCATCACCACAGGTGTGGGATTCCTCAAACAGGCCATCGTGGACCATTTAGAACTATGCTTGGAGCATCCCTGTCAGGATGGCTTGAGGGTGGGGTGGAGCCGCCCTACGTGTCTAGCATCTGCAGGAGCAGAGGCTACGAGGCTGTCTCTGAAAACCTCATCCTCCAGTTTTTCCTGGCTTACTCTTCACCATGATTTCCTTTGCTTCAGTCAACTCTGGGTAGGAAATGATGTTTAGGGAGGAAAGCAGTCAGGGTACCTCTTCCCCGCCAGCATCTTTTCCTATCCCTGCCCATCTGCTTCTATCCTTCTGTCTGCCGGTGTCTTGGAGCTGTTCCCGTGCCATTTGCTTGAGTAGAATCCTGAGTGGGGTAGGAGGGGTCAGGCTGAGCCCACTCATTGTCTGGGCTGCAGCTGCTCCCTGCAAACAGGCGTCTAGACTGTGTGTAGGCGAAGAAGCAGCATCGACACAGATGTGATGCCTGCGTGGTGCTCTCCAGGGAACTGGAGAAAAGAGGAGGCTCAGTACTCCAGAGCAGGAGACCAGGATCAGAGTGTAGTGATATAGCTACTACCAGAGGCTGCTGGCCCTGACAAGGACACCAACTGGAAGGAATACGTCTGTTTGTTACTATGTGCTGGGCCAGACCCCAAGGCACAGTGGTTCATATGTGTATAAAAGTTTTTTTTTTCTAAGAAATACCCAATTTAATAAAGATAGAGAAAAAAAGATTTTTTTTTTTTCCTTTTTCGGAGCTGGGGACCAAACCCAGGGCCTTGCGGTTGCTAGGCAAGCGCTCTACCACTGAGCTAAGTCCCCAACTCGAAAAAAAGATTATTTTTCTAGTGGTGGTGACAGTCATTAAACACACACAAACATTATTACAAAATGTGGGAAGTGCATGGAGAAAACCATAGGACACAGTGTGAAACCAGGTGACAGGAAGCCATTGTCAAGGAGCTTCAAGCTTGACTTCTCTGAGGAAGTTGTGTGTACACTGGGGGTGCCAGGAGTTAGTCAGGCAAAGAACAGGGATACTGGCATGGTGCTCCTGCATGACGTTTTGGGGGTGTATCTAAAGCTATTTCATTCTTCTCTTCTGTGACTGTTTCCTGCAGAGATCACAGCCCAATCTAACCATGGCTGCCTCTGCATCTGGGGACTGTTGGATGTTAAGAGAAACCCCTAGTGACAGGACTGTGACCCTCAGCATGAAGAAGCTTTCCAGGGTAGCAGCAAAGGCTAAAGGAAAAGACATATATTTTGCTAGCTAGCAGTTTAAGCAGTAACACTTTCATAACCATAGAAATAAACCATGGAGGACCCGGGCCAGCCAAGTTCAGTCCCCAAGAGTCACATGCTAGGAGGAGGAATGCTGCATGTCTGCTAAGATGTGTGTATACTCACACACACACACACACGCGTGCTCTTATATATAAATAATGAATGTAATAATTTTTAAAACAGAACAAAATAAAGACAATTTAAGAAGAAACAGTGCATACAACCAGTAAGCATGCGGAGCAGGCTCCACCTCATAAAGCCATAAAGAATTATGGCTTCGGAGGAGGTGGTTATGGAATATGGAAGAGTTTGGAGAGAGGAAAGGAAAGGGGAAAATGTTGTAATTATCCACAAAATAAAAATTAGAAAGGAAAAAGAGAATTATGACTTTAAAAAGCAATAGTATCCCTTTTATGACTCCTGAAATGGGTCATTTGTGAGAGTAAGGAAACAGTCCTGGTTCAGGGCAAGACCTGTGACTCCCTTCCTCCACGCTGCTGATGGGACTGTCAGTGTGCCAGATGCTTTAGGAAAGAAACATTCACCCCGCCAGGCACAATGGCTCAGACCTATAGCTAAACACTGGCCTGAGAAAGGATCACCACAAGCTTGAGGCCATCCTGTCTATATAATGAGCTCTGAGTCACCATGGGCTAGGTGCAGTGGTCCTCAACCCGGTGGGTCAAATAACCCTTTACAGGGGTTCCTAAGACCATCCTAAAACACAGATATTTACATTACGATTTATAAAACAGTAGCAAAATTAAGTTATAAAGTAACAAAGAAAATAATTTTATGGCTGGGCGTTGCCACAACATGAGGAGTTGTATGAAAGGGTTGAAGCAGGAGGAAATCTGAGAACCAATGGGCCAGAGTGAGACGGTCTGAAAAAATAAAGTTCTTTACCCCATTTGACTCTGCAGTCTTGCTTCTTGGCATTTATCCTGAGAGGGAACAGAGCGCCAAGAGCAGTCTCTGTGAGCCACCATGAGGCTCTGCTGGGTCTGTCTACCTTTCTGAGCCTTGACTCAAAGAGTTGGAATAACTTTCTCTTTGTTTCTTTCTTTCTGGTGCTGGCCAGAGCCTGTTTGCTTTTTCTGGTACTTTGGGCTCCTTACTCTTTCTTTCTCTTAAGTTCCCCGCACCCACCCACCAGGTGGCTGATTGCTGTGTGGCTGACATCTGCTGGGGTGGAAACAGCATGGTATTTTCCTTCTCTTTTCTATTCTCTTCCCCTGCATAGCTGCTGATGGTTGCAGTTTGCCTACCCTGGGGTTTCAATTTTAAAGAAAAATTAAAAAAGAAAAAGAGCCAAAATATACAGGCATTTGTGTGACCATTAAAAAAGAAGAAGAAGAAGGAAATGGATGCCCATAAAGTGGGGAGACAAAACCTGCCTGGGTGCTGCAGGAGAGTGAAGGGTGCCTTTACCATGTGCTTTCTGCTTTATATTTACCATGGAGAAGACAGAACACAATGCCAGTCTCGGCCACTGGGTTCCGTCCCAGCCCTTGGTTTTGGTTTTTGTTGTTGTTATTTTTATTTGTTTGTTTTTTCAAGATGAGGTCTTTCTATGTAGCGTGGCTGGCCTGAAACTGGCTCTGTAGACCATGCTGGCCTCAAACTCAGAGATCCACCTGCCTCTGCCTCACAAGTGCTAGGATTGAAGGCATGCGCCAAGCCTAGAGTTGTTTGCTTGCTTGCTTATTTTTACAGCTTTAATAGGATAAACTTCACATTCTGTAAAATTCTGCCTAGAGTAAGGAAAAGGGAAACTCTCAAAGTGGCGTCAGAGTGTGGTCCATATTTTCACAGTGATTTCTATTACTTTGTATGAGAGGAAAAACCCAGGAGACACAGGCCTGACTGGAGAGCAGCTGTCTAGGTGGTGAGGTTAGGTTCCTTAGTTTCCAGGCTGGCCCGTTTTTCAGTGTTCGTACAAGGAATGCCAATTACTTCTATGTGGAAAAGAAATTACAAGAGAAGTTGGTGCTCTGTGTCTCTGAGCCCTGAGGGGAATGGCCAGAGCTACACATCTAACATCGCTTGCCGCTAGACCTTTCACCTGGCTCCCGGCACCACTCTGTGCCTCACCTCAGACTCAGCAACATGGACTCTCGGGAACTTGCTGCTTATTGCCTGTACATCTGCTTTCCTGGACTCTGTCAGGTCTGTTCATGCTGCTTTCTCACCCCATCCCTATTAACTTTTCTCAGAGCTTCAGCTTGCACTGAGCTTTACCCTCCTCCCCAACCTGGGCTCAGTCTCCCCAAGAGGTCTGACTTAGAGAATAAGATGTGTTTCTGTTATCTGTCATGAGGCTAATGGCTTCCAAACCTGCTTCTCTATCTGCTTGTACTGAAGCCTTAAAGGGAATGGATCTTCAGGAAAGTCAAAACCCCATTGATGGGCAAAGACAGTGGCCCCCTTCCCTTCTCATCACTCCTGTCCATCTGTCCATCCATCTGTTCTCTCTCTCTCTCTCTCTCTCTCTCTCTCTCTCTCTCCCTCCCTCCCTCCCTCCCTCCCTCCCTCCCTCCCCCTCCCCCCTCTCTCTTCTTCCTCCTCCTCCTCTGAAATAATATCTTGGAACTAGAGAGGTGGCTCAGCAGGTAAGAACATTTGCTGCTGGATCAATTCAATTCTCGTCACCCACATGGTGGCCCACAGCTCTTAACTTCAGTTCCAGGGATCCAGTGCCCTCTTCCAGCCTCCACAGGCACCAGACATGCAGGCAAAATACCCATACTATTTAAAAGTCTATATTCATTAAGCCAGACCTCCCCCCCACCCCCAGGTGAGGACTGAACCTAGGGCCTTACGCTTGCTAGGCAAGCGCTCTACCACTGAGCTAAATCCCCAACCCTCAGTACATACCTTTAATACCAGCACTTGCAAGGAAAAGGCAGGTGGATCTCTGAGTTCAAGTCCAGTCTGTTCTCCAGAACAAGTTCCAGGACAAATAGAACTACACAGAGAAATCCTGTATTGAAAAACCAAAAAAAAGAAAAAAGGTCTGGAGAGATGGCTCAGTGGTTAAGAGCACAGACTCTCTTCCAGAGGACCTGGGTTCAATTCCTAGCACCCACATGGCAGCTCACAACTGTCTGTACTTCTAAGGTCTGATACCCTCACATAGACATACATGCAGGCAAACATGCAAATAAATAATTTTTAAAAAGAAAAGGAAAAAAGTATTCATTTAAAAATGATTTTGCATTCAATACTTTCAAATGGTTCATTGGTAATTAAAAATAAGCAAATTCAAGGTCATCTTTTACTTCAGTCCAGTATTCCTCAGACTTCATGGGCAGGAAGGAAGTGCTAAGCATCATGTCTAAGGGGGCATTTCCCAGGGTCCACAGCCCATCACTTCTTGGAGATGGCCTAGAAGGAGGCACCTCTTCCTCATAGTCTTTTGGCTGTGAGCATTGGAGGTAGGGGCCACTTTGAGAACAGCTACTTGGGGCTGGGGCTTGGTTGCCTGCCCTGTCTTTGTAGAGGTTCTTCAGCACCCACACAGTCCTGTGCCTCCCTCTGACACCTTTACAGCAAGCAGACTTCCCTACCCTCACTTCCTTTTCAGTCTGTGTCTGCTGCCTTCAAGGACATGTGCTCTTGGTGTGCAATGACGCTCAAGAAAAGCAGTTGTGATTCTTTTGTCCTCAGGAGCCTTGGCTGCTCCTGGTGGGGAGAAGGTGTGGGAAGCAGCAGCAGCTGTGGGATGTATCCTTAAGTTAGTCTGGGCTCGTGTCAGGAAAGCTGTTGATTCACTCAGCAGAAAGGATCTTTTCTGTCTTGTTTAGAACTGAGAATGAAGCGGAGAGCATCAGACAGAGGAGCTGGGGAGACGTCGGCCAAGGCCCAGGCTCTAGGGACTGGCATTGCTGGAAATAATGCAAAGAGAGCAGGACCGTTCATCCTGGGTAAGCCTCTGACTGTGGGGGTGTGGCCAGGGCATGGGCCATCTCTGACCTATACACAACAGAGTGAGGTGCCCGCCAGGGCTGTGGTCACTCCTTAGCAAAAGTTGTCAGTTTCTTGTCAGTACACCAACTCTATAAGAACCAGATTCTAACCTTCCCCTGAGAATAAGACCCTCAGAACATCAATAAACTCACAATAGGACATGGTTACATTAGACTACGTGACTCACCATTTAAGGCACTATTTGACTTTCTCAAATGACATAATTGATTTCAGTGGTTTTGTATAGCATTTCCTGAGTTTCTTGTGTTTACTTTGTTTTAGAGAAGGGTGTTTTGAAACAGGATCTAGGTAGACCAGGCTGGCCTTGAAGTAACAAGAGTTCTGCCTGTCTCTGCCTCTGCCTCTGCCTCCCAAGTGCTGGGATTAAAGGCAGGCCCTGACTTCTTATAGAGTAGTGTAGAAGTATAATAGGGTTGAATGTTTCCAGGAGGCCAGAGAGCCCCAAGGCGTTCTTCATGGTGTCTGAGGCCCAGCCAGTCCAGGTTGTTGATGGCCAGAGCTGCAGATAGTTTGGGCTCTGGCACCAGGCCCTTAGTAGGACCTTAGTAGGACTTCTATTTTAGGACAGCCTTTGGAACTTAAAGGCACAGCCTAGTTCCAACTTCAGACACCCAGAAAATAGCTCATAATGGTGCCTGCTACCAGCAGATAGCCCTGTGCTATTTGTAGGGGTGTGCAAGTAAACAGTAATGAGTTTGGACTGCGTCTGCCCTCGAACAGCTTACATGTCTGTTGGGAAACAAGACTTTAGCTGAGTCCTCGAAGGAGACAAACAAGGGGCTGGGGGGTGGGCACAAGTGAGAAGATCTGTGGGTAGTGAAGCCAGGAAAGTCTTACTAGCCCAGGCTGGCCTCAAGCTGGCCATCATCGAGCTGCATGAGCTTCCTGAGTGCTAGGGTCATGGGCATGCACCACACTAGACACTGGAAACTCGTTTTGAGGACTGTGCCAGCAAAAGCCAGGCATGTATCCAGCAGATGCACACACGTCCACCTCCACTTTTGGAAGAGGCTTTTTGGGGGCAGCCTAGTAGGTGTGAAGAGAAGACCCAGCCAGAAGGCCTCTGGAAAGTGAGCCCGTGGTTCTGTGTGCTGTAGGTCCCCGCCTGGGCAACTCACCGGTACCGAGCATTGTGCAATGTTTGGCAAGGAAAGACGGCACGGACGACTTCTATCAGTTGAAGGTAAGCAGCATCGGGCAGGACCCTCAGGACCAGGGCTGTCCTAGACGCCACCCTCCCTCCTCAGCACCTTCACACCTGCATCACCTGTGAGCACCAGTAGCCCCATTTCTTCCTGAGAAACAATCAAGTTCAGTCTTACTCAGCACCCCATGTGAGAGCTCGGTGTGCATTACAGGCTGTCAGGACAAGCAGCTGTCGTGTATGCTTGTGTGAGGCCAGGCGAGGTGTAGCAGAAGTGAACGTGCTTCCCCTCTCCAGCTGTTCTCCTGGGCAAAGGAAAACATTTGTTCTTTTTCTCCACATGCTTTCCTGCAGATCCTCACCCTTGAGGAGAGGGGCGAGCAAGGAATTGAGAGCCAAGAGGAGAGGCAGGGCAAGATGCTGCTGCATACCGAGTACTCTCTGCTGTCCCTGCTGCACACACAGGATGGCGTGGTCCACCACCATGGCCTCTTCCAGGTGAGGGGCCCCACACTCCTGGTCCTGCCTGGCATCTACTACAGGCACCTGTCTGTGAGCAGCTCCCAGCTTCCCAGCATGCCACTCCTGGTATTCTTTCCCCGCTGACTGTCAAGGCCTAGGCAGAGGGATTTGGAATCAGGCTGGAGTCATGTTGGTGCTACAGTGCCCGTGATGATCTCATCCTGAAGAACGGCTCACACACGTCAACTTAGAGCAGCCAGGCTAGCTTCGAAGAGCTGCCTTTCTGAGGGAGAAAAGGAAGTCATTTAATGTCTCCCATGCTCTTTCCAACTGTGTTGTCTGGATTGGCCAGGCTAAAGCGCAAGACGGAGGAGCAAGAGCTGGGTCACCTGGGGCTGGGGTCAGCTCTCACAGTGTGACTAGACCGCAGTCCTTTTGCCTGCCCAGGTATTTCAGGTCTCTGAGCCCCAAGCCCATGGGGATCCTGGGAGGGTCACAGTGTCACCTGCCTTCAGGCTGGTTGGCAGGTGCACAGGAGTGCGGCCAGCCCTGGCTGCTGTGACACCTGCTCGTTACACAGTCTTCCTGTTGGTGTGATCATTGACGTACAGCAGTCATACAGCAGTGCTAAGGAGGTCGAAGTGTCACTTCCCAGCCTGGGCTAACAGTGAGCTACCCACTCACACCCACACCTGTCACCGCCTTATTCTTAGACTTGCCACTGAAGCAGTTCCCAACACTGGCATGTTCCCCTGAAATAGAAATTAAGTTGTTTTTAGTATCTCAAATTCTGATATCTTTACGTGTGTGGCCTTCATTTGCATTGTTTTGGATGACAGACGTGACCAAAAGTACCTTGAGCAAGTTATCTGTGTGCATTGGACACTGGACCCCGACCCTGCAGCAAGTGAATCCCAGAGATGATCCTGCATTTAAGGAGTAATCTGGCTATTTGGTCCTTCCTCCAGGAGTTCACCAGAGGGCTTTGCCTGTGTGATGGCAATGACCAGGCCTCTTTTGGCCAGCAGGGTCCCAGAATTCATTTTGCACTTGTTTTTGTCACACTTGGGCTCTCTTGCAGTAACAAGAGTAACTAGGGTACGGACCCAGCATTAGTATCTGACCTGCTCACCCCTGACTGCAGCAGGCCACAGCCAGCTTACTTAGTCCCTGACATCAGGGAGGGAAAGATTGCTGACTCCCCTTTATGCACGAGGAACTATTTGAGGCCAGCACGGTATTCCTTGCCAGTTATGTGACTGCCCAGCAGTCCTGTAGCCACAGGAAAGACACTGGACTGTCAGGGTTTTCTAATGGGTGCACCAGGCCGCTTGGCATTTAGTTGATTGCAGATGCAGTCAAGTTGGCAGCCAAAATCATCCATCACACATAGAATACTGTGTGACCCCTGAAGTTTTGCAGGAATGGCCGCTCTTAACCTTCTAGAATCTTTTTTTTAAAAGATGTATTTATTTATTATATATAAGTACACTGTAGCTGTCTTCAGATACACCAGAAGAGGGCATCGGATCTCTTTACAGATGGTTGTGAGCCACCATGTGGTTGCTGGGAATTGAACTCATGACCTCTGGAAGAGCAGTCGGGTGCTCTTAACCGCTGAGCCATCTCTCCAGCCCCCAACCTTCTAGAATCTTATGCCTAGGGTAGTGGCACGTGACGTTAATCCCAGCAGACAGATCTGGGAGTCCAGGGCCAGTCAAGATTTCACGGTTAGACGACCCTGGGAAAAAAAACTCTCAAAAACTGAAAAAAAAAAAAATAACAATATCTACAGTCTTGAACGTGGTAGAGAGACATTGGTGTTTGCAGGAGGAAGACACCCCAGGGCCCAGCTGCACTGCTGCAGCACGTTGCTGAGGGGTCAGTTGGCTATAAATGCCCAGGACTGACCCTGTGGTCAGAGCATGAAGCCTTCACCTGAGATGTTGAGCATGAGCCTGTTGGCCTTTGCGTTTGGTGCACCCAGTCAGGCTGTCTGCTCTCCTCTCTCGCACACTGACTCCTGCAGATGGTTGCAGAGGTTTGCGTGGCCACCTGTGTGTGCCTCACCCAAGGCAGCAACATTCAGCCACTTCCCTCTGGGCCTCTGAAAGAGAGCCTTTTAACTCCCTCGCCTTGGCCTGTCTCCTTGCCTCCCAGGACCGCACGTGTGAAGCGGTCGAGGACACAGAGTCTGGGCGGATGGTAAAGAAGATGAAGAAACGCATTTGCCTTGTCCTTGACTGCCTCTGTGCACACGACTTCAGTGACAAGACCGCTGACCTCATCAACCTACAGCACTACGTCATCAAAGAGAAGCGGCTCAGTGAGCGTGAGACTGTGGTCATTTTCTATGATGTAGTCCGTGTGGTAGAAGCCCTGCACCAGGTGAGGCCCAGACCCACATGCCCCAGAAACAAATATCGTTCTTGGCTTTTGCTCAGTGAAACCTGCTTGGTTCTGACCTCGCTCAGATGTGCTTTGCAGCTGGGAGTGTCCGGAGGGGAGTGGCTGTATGTCCACTGCCCTGTGTGAGACACTGCAGGCCACAGCCAGCCATGGTCCCTGTGAAGGCCGGCAGATAGCAGCCCATCAGAGCTCCATGTAGTAATTCCCAGTCAGTTAAGAAAATAAATTATAGCCACAGGGTATCTGAACTTTGGTAGGATTGGGGTACCAGGTACCCCAAGGTGAAGGGCAAATGCTTGAGGCTCGCCCAGGGCTCCATGGGCCAAGCCTGGGGTACTTAGATCCAGAAGTGCTATGGCCCCTGCTCCTTGCCCCCACCTCCAGACTGAAGCTTGTTTTCTTCATGGGACAGTCGGTGGAGTAAGGAGACAGATTTCCCCATAAGCTGCTGGTCTGGGGTGAAAGCAGAGGCACCTGCTAGGCTACTTCCTACCCACTTCAGATGCATGCTTGGCGAGACCTAAGGGACAGATCCTAGGGGGTCCCTGCATTCCCAGAACCCTGAGGAGTCTCCATCTTTCAAGGTGGACCCCACTTCTCACTTTCTCATGTGAACCATCCATTCATTGGTTTTCAGAAAAACATCGTGCACAGAGACCTGAAGCTTGGGAACATGGTGCTCAATAAAAGGTAAGGGCTCATTCTTCCTCTGTTTAACCTCAGTGCTGGCCACATGCAGCAGCTGCCTGTGGGAACTGACTCAGAACAGTCCAGCACCCCCGAATCCTAGGACTGGGAATGCTGTCTTGCTGAAACTGGGTATTCAGAGTCACAGAGAGAAAGCAGCACTCGGTGCTCCCAGTGTCAGGCAGTTGCCTGGGCCTTGGTGGGGGAAGGGCAGTGGTGTGAGGACACCAACTAAGCAAGGTTTCAGGACCCCATGGAAGGAAGCAGTGCTCTGTGGGCGCCACGGTCCTGGAAAGATAGCTCAGCACTTGGGAGGTACCCTCACCTGCTTCTCCGAGCCTCTCCTTCCCTTTCTCTTCTGGGTAGGTTGGAGGGCAGAAATGGCAGCAGCATATGCTTATAGCACAAGTGTCATGGTGGTGATTTGTTCCATGATGTAGTCAGCCCAGGAGTGGTCCCACTGTCCTTATATAGTAGCTGAGGCCTCAGTGGGGAGGTGGGCCACTCAGGAGAGCAAGGGCCACAGACTTCAAAGCTCCAGCCTGATACAACATTGGGTAGTGCCATACAGAGCCAGCTAAGCAACCTCGCTCTCTGCCAGCCCCCCCCCCCCCCGGGGGTTGAGGCTGAAGACTTGTTTTCTGGGGTGCAACACCTACCCCATGTAGCTTGCCATCTGATGACAGGGTGTTGACCAGAAAACAAATATCACATCACATTACCAAGGACAGGATGAGGGGAGCTACTGCATGCTGGCTGACTAGGAAGGATGGGCAAAGGTTTGCCAGCCTGAGGATGTGAAGGGATGAGATCCTTAGTGTCACACACTGCAGAGGGGAGGGAAGGAAACAGGAAATTCCAAGACTGCTTTGACCCCATCTGGCTAAGTGAGGAGTTAGGAAGATGTAGTGCAGGATGTGGGGGTTGGGCCTGGCTCAGAGCCCGCCCTAGACCTCCGACTGTGCCGCCTCTTTGTTTATTTACCCGTTCAGTGAATTCGTTTGTGTGTCCAGTTACCGAACTCTGCGCTTGCTTCTCATCTGTAGAAGTGGAGTGACTCCACCTTGCTGCAGAGAGCAGCCCGAGATACAAGTAGATGTAAAATTGCCCGGTGGGGTTGACTCTTCCTAAGAACACACCAGTGTCAGTTGTAACAGGGCTTGAGGTCCTGTGAGTGAGAGACCGAAGAAAAGGCCCTACAGGTTCCCCCAATCCTGGCTGGGACTCAGAAGACGAAGACAGGTGTTGGAGGGTGCTGTCTACCTTGGCCCTAAGTTGTGGAAAGGGTACAGCCTTAGAGAGGCTGAGTTAACCTCTGAATGTGAGAGCTTATGCCTGGTTTCTAGCATTCAGAAGCCCAAAGCAGGGGCATCACAAGCTTGAGGTCAGCCTGAGCTATATAAGCAAGACTGACTCTGTCTTTAAAACAAAACATTCATGCATGTATGTATATATGTATGTATGTATGTATATGAATGAGAAAGTGGAAACTTGAGCCCTGCTTGTCCTAGGCCTTTTGTGGACATGGCAGAACCCGTGTCCTAACCAGCTGGACTACAGAGCCCAGGCTCTTCCTAACAGCTGCTTGTTGGCTTGCTGGCTCTCTAAATGAGCATCCCAGGGGTTGTCATGGAAACACAGTGGGGCTCCTGACTGTTAACTACACTAGTATGTGAGGCTTCTTTTTTCCACTGGTGGTTTTGCTTTCTCCCTTCTCCTGGCCCCTGGTTCTGTACCTCTGGAGCCCTTAGCGTAGCTGTAGCAGCTCTCAAATGACCTTCAGGTTGCAGAGCACTCTCTGTAGCTCACTTAGGACAGTCAGGATCCAGCTACCTTCCATTAAGTTCCTGGGTGCTCAGGAAGGGTACAGGATACATGGAAAGCCCCTCCTATTCCCAGTTCGTCCTTGGCATGCCAGCCCTTTCCCACCCATCCTGCCAGGTTCTTGTGCTAGCCAGTGGAATGCAGAAAAATGGGACGAGAGCCCTAGGGAAGGGAACAGGGAGAAGCAAGGGCTGAAATCTAAAGTCCTCCTTGGGGTTATGTGAGGCTGACTGTGGGTTCCTTCTCCTCCTTCCTCTTGGGTAGGCAAGCTGCATACCAATTCCTAGAAAAGCAGAACACTGTGGTAGCCCAGGGGCCATAACTGAAGCGTGACTCACCCAAAGCAGGCCTTGCTGACGAACATTGCCCCACCACCCCTCAATGCCCTTGTTCTCCTGTCAGGACCAACTGGGGGGTCTGGGATTCCTGGGGAGCTATATGCCACCCTCCCTACATGGGTGGTGGTGGCAGGGCGGGCAAGTGTTGCCTGCCAAGCTTTAGGAGGTCTCTGGGCTGACCACGGCGTTTCCTGTGGCAGAGATTCCAGGCACCACTGTGGCAGAAGGTTGGACGTCCTACTGGCAGGACCTCGAGCATCACAATTGCACGCATGCTCTGGGGCATGTTGTCACCCATGTCAGAGATTCTCTCCTGGGCTCTCCTAGGCATGCTGGCTTGCAGAGAACGAGAACATTGTCAGCTTCTTTTGGCAAACCCACTGAGGACCATCTTACCCAGTCAGAGTCAGCCCGATCTTGAGAGTCAGGCTCTGCCATATTCCCCTTCACAGAAAAGGACATTTGAGTTTCCCAAGAGCTGCACACAGCAAGGAAGTGCAGAGACAGGATCAGACCTGGGCATCTGAGTCTCAGACCCATGGCTTCTGCTTTGAGCTATCCTCCCAGCATCCTAAGCCTCAGAGACCACCGGATACATTGTGGCTCCGGTGGCCACAAAACAGCGCTGTTCTGTAAAGCCTTACAGTCCTATGACTGGACAGTGACACAGGAGGTCTTGATTTGCAGATAATCCTAGCTGAGACTCTTTGTTTGCATTCTAGCCTGCAGGCCACCAAGCTGGCTTCTGCAGGACGTCCTGGATAAGAGCTGGAGCCCACGTTTCAACGGGAAGTGTGGAAGACAGACTGGCTTTTGTTTGCACCAAGCCTTCTGCCAGCAGAATTCCCTGAAGTGGCTGAAGGGTTCTCAGAGCCTCTTGGATCTAACTCCTGGGGAAATCCACTTGCAGCCACATACCCTGCTCTTGAGCCCACCCTCCCCCTGCCCTGGAGACTGCTCTAGAAAGAGGAGCTCAGTGCCCTTCAATGGAGCATCTCTCAACTGCTGCTCCCCAGCTGCCGTGCTCAGCCATTAAGTACAGGACACTGCAGTTAGGGAAGAGACAGCCCTCTTCACTGGTGTTCCCCTAGGTTCTCTTGGCAAGAGCCATCCTCCCTTCACCCCCAGCTATAGAGAACCATGAGCTTCTTAGAAAGGTTCCAAGCCAAAGCCACCTGCTTAATGACTTTTTTTTTTTTTTAAGGCCAAGGCAGTCTGAAACTCAAGCTAAGAGAAGAGTCATTTGGGGGCTGGGCACTTACTAGGGCGTCTGGAGCCTAACAGACTTGGGCTTAGTCCTACCTGCCAATGCTCGCAAGCTGTGTGACCTTGGGCACGTCCTTTTGCTTCTGGGTCTTAGTTGTGCTATCTGAAACAGGGTGTTGAAAAAGTCTCCTTCAGAGGTGGGGATGGATAAATAAACAAACAAACGAATACGAGTTGATAGATGAAAACAGTGCACCTGAGTCCTGCAGAGGGAGGGAGGTGAGCTGCTGGGGGCAGGTCCAGAGCTGGCTCTGCATTTCCTGTACTGCATTTCCTCCTAGGTATTTTCTCCATAATTATTGAGATGCATCTCCTCCCCTTAGCTTCCCCTCTTATGCTAAGAGCCCTCCTGGGATGCTGGCCCCAGCATAGTAAATGACTATTACCTGCTATGTGGGAGCCACATTCCTCCTCTGATGTCAGTGTTACCTCCCAGCAGGACCTGCTGCTCCAAATGGGGGCCACCAGGAAGCTATGCTGTCAGTGACAATCCTAGGGTTTGTAATTATTGGAAATAGGGCTGGGGCATAGTCAGTAAGAGAGCTCTGGTGTGCACAAGTCCTGGCTTTGGCCCCTAGCACTACAGGAAACAAGCGAAACATCCGTAAAGGTTGCTGGGAGTAGATAGCACACTGTCTCATGGCGCCTCTGAAATCTGCCTGCTAAGCTCTGTACGTGATGCAGCATGGTTGTAGCCCACAGTGGCCTGTTAAATTTCAGGGCAATGTGTCATGAGTCCCTCATTCAATACACAGTATGGTTCTATGTGCTGAGCCTCCACAAGCCCACACAGCAGGACCCCAGAACTCTTCTAAATGCTACCTGTTCAAAACTACAAGCAAAGGGAATCCCAACGTGGCAGCATCACCAATTCACAATGCCCTCCCTTTCTGGTGTGAACGTTATCTCTTGGAGGCCTTGAACAAGTGAAGACCCAGACCTGCACTGCTGGCCATCCCTAGCCATTGGGCTCACATGTACCCTGTATCAGCAGCAGTGTGTGCATGCCCTACCATGAAGCAGGAAGGACACCAAGACTGGAGTTGCTCCGTCTCCTGGTTCTACCTGCCTATGGAGGTTACAGCACCCTGAAGATGTCAGAAAAGTCCCACCCACCCTTCTGGTGCTGAATCTCCTGGGGAGCTTTGGCTTACAGTGGAGTTTTAGAAAGACAGCCTGGTTGAACTCTGTGAGCTGTGTGGTTGCTCTAGGCTGTGACAACTGTGCTGCACCTCCATTCCTATTCTGTTAGCGCAGGGGACTGTGGGGAAGAGTTGGATGACACTTTAACCTAACTGGATGCCAGGGCTCCGTGGAGGTCCCCAGAAAGGCTAGGCTGGGGGCAGGGCGAATGGGTCAGTTGGTTAAGTGGTCACTAGGCAGGTATGGAGGATTCAAGTTCAGATCCCTAGCATAGAAAGCATGAGGCCTAAAGTAGACAATAGAAAGATCCCAGATCTGGACATGTGGCCCTTCTAGTGTGTACACACACAGACACTCACCGACGTTAGCCAGAGGGCATGGGTAGTAGGATCAGCTTCCACACTCCACCAGGGAGTGGCATGCGGGCTTCCTGCCCAGAGGATGCACAGGCTGTCTCTGCTGTGGTGAGGCAGCGAAGCTCAGGATACCCACTCGCCACAGCATAGAGTGGGAGGGTTAAGGTCACTCACCTCTGGTCTTTTTCCTGCTTGGGAGAATGAGGACGTTGTATTGAGGTTCCAGGTTACTCCCAATCTTGGATATTGGTAAAAATTTCTGGGAATTGTTCCAAGCTCTGAGCTTCAGCTAGAGCAGCAGGTGGAGGGGAGGCTGCTGCTGTGCTTCTAAACAGAGGCCCAGCGGTGAGAATAGGAGCTGGCCGCAGCGGGTCTGGCTCCACGGCCCCTGCATTTACTCTCTGCCTCCCACCCTTAGGACCCATCGGATAACTATCACCAACTTCTGCCTTGGAAAGCACCTTGTGAGTGAGGGGGACCTGCTGAAGGACCAGAGGGGGAGCCCTGCCTACATCAGTCCTGATGTGCTCAGCGGTATGTGTGGTCCCCACATGGTGTGGCAGTACACTCCTTGAACAGATGGTAATCTTGGGGCAGGACCTGGAGTAGGTGCCGGAGCTTTCCTGACCTACCCTGAACAAGATCTTTGGTCTGGTGGAGGAAGAAGACAGGCTGGTCCCATACCTGCATCAGGTTAAAGCTAGGACAGAGGGAGGAGAGTGCCAAAAGAACATTGAAGGACACTTAAGAAATTCTCCCCAGTGCTGCCCAGTGGTGGCACACACCTTTAATCCCAGCACTCAGGAGGCAGAGGCAGGTGGATTTCTTGAGTTCGAGGTCAGCCTAGTGTACAGAGTGAGTTCCAGGACAGCGAAAGCTACACAGAGAAACCCTGTCTCAGGGTTGGGAGCCCGGGAGAGATTCCCTGGGATGGGATGTGGCATTTAAGATGCAGTGTTAACTAGAAGCTCAGCTCTGTGGGCATGGTATAGCACAACCAGCACACCCTAGCACACGGGCAGCAGAGGCAGGAAGGGTTCTAGGCTAACCTGGACCATATAATGACAAGATCCTGCCTCTACACTCCTGCCCCCCCCTCCCCCAGACTACTATCCCAAGAACAATCTCACAAAATCCCCTTTTACAGAGAAGGAAATCAAAGTAAGATGACCTTTTTGTTTGGGACCTTCAAAAATTAGTGCTAGGTTTCCCTGCGGCATTTTGTTTTAATGCATATGTTTGTATACTTTGTTCCTGTTTGCCCTCCTCCAGTCCTCCTCATCCCTCTGGTCCCTCTCCCTAGTCCCCCACATTTCTCCCTCAAACAGTCCCTCCTAGCCTTGTGTCCTATTACAGTCTGCTTTCCCCTTCCCCTCCCTGAAGTGGGGACATTCAGACCATTACCTCTGAGGAGGAACTAATGAAGTGAATGTACAAGTCCAGGCTGAGCCCAGGCAGAGAGAGAGAGAGAGAGATAGAGAGAGAGAGAGAGAGAGAGAGAGAGAGAGAGAGAGAGAGAGAGAGAAAGCAAGCACGAGAAAGAGAGAGAGCTCACCACCATCTAGCAGGGGAGCTGGAAAGCAACACAGACAAAGGACCTTGGCCGATGGTGAAAAACCTATGGAAGAACCAGGCCACATGAGGGTGCTGGATAGGGTGTGAGTGGCTCCAGCTGTGTCCACAGATATACTGAGCACCGCTGTGTGAGCCGCTGTCTGGGTGTGGGAGGAGTAGTTGCAGGCCTGATTGCCAGAGTTTCCTGGCTGATGGAGAAGATGATACAGAACCCTACAGAGCGGGGCACAGCAGGTGGCTGCACACAGCCCTGCATCTACAGGGGTGGGGACTGGGAAGAGTGCAGGATCTCCCAGCACAGTTGCCAGCTGAAGAAGAGCATTAATAGGGCCGGAAGCAAAGGTGGGATTTAGAGAGAAAAGCTGCCCAGGTATCCTTTCCCCTGAGTGTGCATGTCCTTTGTCCCCAGGCCGGCCATACCGGGGGAAGCCTAGTGACATGTGGGCCTTGGGCGTGGTGCTCTTCACCATGCTCTATGGCCAGTTCCCCTTCTACGACAGCATCCCACAGGAGCTCTTCCGCAAGATCAAGGCTGCTGAGTACACCATCCCTGAGTGAGTCCTGCCTCCTGGGAAGGGTTGGGAAGGGACCAGCTGGCCCTCTGGGATTTTAGTGAACAGACAGAAACACCACTGGGGTCCTGGAGTCCTGGGTCAAAGCCCCCAACGCCACTCCTCATCACCTGGCTTAGGCTGTGCTTCCTCTCTGTCTAGGGATGGGCGAGTCTCTGAGAACACAGTGTGTCTTATCCGGAAACTACTGGTCCTTGACCCCCAGCAACGCCTGGCTGCTGCAGATGTCCTGGAGGCCCTCAGTGCCATCATTGCATCTTGGTGAGTGAGCTGTACAAGGCCGGGGGCACACATGCTCTGCTGCCCTACCAGGAGAGCAGCTCCTTTCTCTGCTGTGCCATCAGCCTCAGATCACCCTAAAGGCCGGGTAAGAGGGAGTGGGCAGAGGGCAAAGTGTCTCCTGCCTGCTAGACATGTGAGATTGGCATTGCCTCAAAGAGTTCTTAACCTGGCCCTCAGCAGGAAATGTCTCCCTTATTGGACAGGAAGATAGAGGCCCAGAATAGTCAGCCATGTAAGGCGGGTTCTGGCTGGGTCCTAAGCTGTACTGACTGGAGGCAAGTCAGGAGCAGTAGGGACCTGTCTAATCTGATGTGGCCACTTTCCCTGCAGGCAGTCCCTGTCCTCTCTGAGTGGGCCTTTGCAAGTGGTTCCTGACATCGATGACCAAATGAGCAGCTCTGACAGCTCCCAGGAGGTGAGGGGGGGGGGGTTTCTAGGCTTTCCTTCCCCAGCCCTTGCAATAGAAAGGTACTTCTAGCCTGCCTTGTGACCTGTCATGGGACCCGCACACGCGCCCACCCCCAGTGCCAGGCAACCCTCTGGGCCTCTGGAGCAGTCTCTTCCTGCCCCAGTCACATTTCTCTCCCTCTCTGACTCACTGGTTTCTCTCACCCTTCCTGCTTTTCAGTTTTTACATGATTCATTTATCCCTCTTCTCTCTCCTCCCTTTCCCGCACTGGAGAAAGTGCTGGGCGAGGGGTGGAGACAGAGCTGTGAGTGCTGGGCAGCAGCTGGCATAGGTTCAGGACACCCGCTTGGAGGGCAGCTGGGCCCGAGCTGTTACAGGAGCCTCCCTGGGAGCTCCACGTAGGACCAGGAGGAGCCAGTGTGGAAGTCAGCTCCCATTCAGTCCACCCTGAGGCTCATGGAGCCCATTTTTATCTGAGGATCAGAGAAGTAAACTGATGTGCCCATGGTCACACAGCTTGGCAGCTGGGGAACTGTGCCTTGATTCCGTAATCCTGCCTCCCACTAGTTGGGACCTGCCCCACAGTCTTACATCGCCTGCCTACATGGGAAGGAGCTCGCTTGAGGCCATGAGTTGGAGAATAGCTTTGTTTTTAACCCCCACATGCGTCAGTCCCTCAGAGTTCCAGGACCCTCTGTGAGGAGACACCCTTCACTGCCACTCTCATTAATCACGGGTACACACCCCTGAACCCTGCACCCCCACACACACACCCCACTGTGGGGAGGATGCTAACGCAGCCAGGAAGGCCAGAGGACAGGGTTGTGTGTGGCTAGGGCCAGAAGGTGAGGACTTCAGGGCCCCACACTCAGCCTCTAGAAAGATGGAGCCTGAATTGTGATGCCTGGGAAGCAAGAGCTCAGCAGCCACACTGTGCTGGGCGCCCTGTGTTCTGTCTTCACCTTGCTCTTCTCCACCTCACAGGCAAAGGTCACAGAGGAATGCTCCCAGTACGAGTTTGAGAATTACATGCGACAGCAGCTGCTGCTGGCTGAAGAGAAGAGCTCCATTCACGAGGCCCGGACCTGGGTACCCAAGCGGCAGTTTGGTAGCATGCCACCCGTCCGACGGCTAGGCCACGATGCACAGCCAATGACCTCCTTGGACACAGCCATCCTGGCACAACGCTATCTGCGGAAATAGTGCCCTCAGCTAGGGCACTAGCCCAGCACACCTCTCCTCGGCCCGCCTGAGGCCCAGCCATCAGGCCTGCCTGGGCCCGGGCCCAGCAGTGCTGGACTGAGTCTCCCAGGCTGCAGTAGGGACAGGGCAGGGATAGGGACAGCCCAGGTCACAGCCAGGGTCAACAGAGGTACCACAAAGCTACCTTTTGGGATGATTGCTTGATTGTTTTTTTATCTGAGAATTCTAGATAGATACCTAATCTGCTTTTAATCATGACATTTTAATCTACCTCTGTCTCTTTAACCACGCTGTCTCTGGACTGAACGCTGGGAGGAAAGAGGGGAGCCTACGCTCATATCCCAGGCACTGGAACAGCCTGGCTAGGCCACTGACCCCAGTCCATATAAGCTGACCACGCAGCTCGCTGCTGGCCCCCAGTAAGCACCCCTTCCCACCGTTCACAGCCCCTCCCTGGGGCTGCCCTCAGTCTAAGCTTTGGAACACTCTCACCTCACTTTCCACCCAAGTCAAATATATTTATTTTTTTACTGAACCCAACTTGTATCTCTAGGTTCAGCCCATGGCCACTCTTCGCCCCTGAGCCTGGCTGAATAACAGGGCCCAGGTGTGTAGGCTCCCTTCTCGCCCCAGGCACCCAGGAGCCCTCTGGCCAGTTCCTCTGTCTGCTCTCAACCCCCCAGGCCCTCTGTTTCTAGCCTTGGCGCTTTCTCTGTCCTAGCAGCTTCTCTGAGCGGCTGCACATTCGCATTAGTCCTGCCCACCTCCTCCATCTTTCATGTGGTACCCAGGTAACGCGGACGTAGTGTGAAGGGACCTGTGGCCAATTTCGGAGGATGCTCTGGGCCTACGGAGGACAGGACTGTGCTCAGAGACCCTCTCACCCTGCGCAGAAGTGGTGCCTCTCCCAGAAGACTCTGGGCAGATACCTACTTGAGGGTAGGACTTGGAGGGACTCTGTAGGGATCAGGGACCCACCCACCTTCCTGGCTTGAGAACAGCCCTGCTACCCCTTTTTGAGCCGAAATTTTGAAGTGGATGCCCGTCTTGCCAGAAACGCTGTTCTCTCCAGAATGCCCCTCCCTGCACTGGACTTGGCGCACCCAGAACCAAGCAGAGACCCAACTCTGGAGGCCTACATCCTGTGTACCCTCAGGAAGGGTGATGTCACCCTCCTGGTAGGTAGTCCTAGACCCTTCCTGCCTCTTGCTCTCCTATGGGGAGACCATGTTTCCTAGAGTGTGAGCTGCCCCTCACCCCCTGAAAAGCTGACTCACTGTGAGTGACCTTGGGCAAGTTCCCAAACCTCCTTGTGCCTCAGTTTCCCCATCTGGAAAAAATGGGGCCACCTCTTGCCAGCAGTAGCAGGGCTGCCCGTGCCCCTTCCTCCCCGTGCCCCATATCCAGCCCTGGGCACCTGTGCCTCTGTTCTGCTGGGTCTGTGGGAGCCCACCTGAGCCCAGTGGTTACTCCCCTGGCACTCCGCTCTGCTTCTAGTTCAGCCATCCGGCCACTGAGAGTCAGGGCATGGTGCTGGGGCGGGGTGGGGGAGGAGGGCTCTTTTCTATATTTATTTCATAGCGATAAGTCTCCGAAGGGAGCAGAAATGCAGTCAGCCTGGGCCCCTAGCCCATGACTGCCCTCCAGTGAGGCTCTGAGGCCTGGCTAGGGCCCTCCTGGGCAGAGCCCCTGCCTAGCCCCTCAGGCCTGATTCCACTTGCCCCCCTTTTAAAAGCAATACCTTCAGGTCTGCAGCGCCATCAGCCAGCCTGGTTCCTTCTTAGGGTAACCTGGGTCTGCTGGTGTTTCTGGCAATGCAGATGAGAGGAGGGTGGGCCTGCCCTCGCTGCTGTCAGGCACTGAGAAGCCCTACGGTAAAGAAAAACAAAAACAAAAAAACAAACAAAATGGAAAAGTCACAAAAAAGTTTGTATAAAGACGTATTTTTGTACTACATGGGGACTCTTCCTGCATGTCAGCAATAAAACTTCCTGATCTGGAGCCACCATGGTCTGTAGCCTGCTTCTGTTCCTGTTCTCACTCTAGTCCACCATCCCTGCCCACAGCCCGGGCATCTGCCATTTCAGCAAGGCAAGTCCTGTGCCTCTTGTCATCACAGCCTCTGGGCAGCAAGCAAGGTAGTTAAGTCCAAAGTGGGAGGGGACCCAGGGTGTCCTGGTCCTGCTAGGGTCGTGACAGCTAGAGAGCCCTCTGCAGTGTCAGAAGCTGCCGTGCACCCATATGCCTGCTGTTCCAGTGAGCCGGGGTAAGGAGCTCCCCTTCTCTACCCTCCGGAAGCCCAGCGGTGCTGCCTGCCTTCCTCCTTCTGTTGCCTAAGTTTAGACTACACATTGTATTTCCCAACGAAGCCAAGAGACAGAGCTTCCTGGAGAAGGGAGAGGTGGGCTAGGCATCCCACAAATGCAGCCCCTGGGTGCACTACAATGAAGGGCCCTTCGTCTCAGCCCACCACTGCCAGCTGCTGCCCTGGGACCTGGGCTCCATTTACAACCTTTTTCTTTGGGTACAACTCTGTCTGGGGGTGTGTAGGTCTCTCTCTATGTCCTCAGCCCTCAGAACTGGTCTGGACTAGTTTGTTTTGATTTTTGCTTTTACAGGTTAGACAAAACAGCCCTATTTCCTTAGACACTAAATTTCTTTTTTTTTTTCCCCCTTCCTTCAACACAGGGTTTCTCTGTGTATCCCTGTAGCTTTTCTGGAATCCTGTAGACTGGGCTGGCCTCAAACTTAGAGATCCACTTGCCTCTGCCTCCTGCGTGCTGAGTTTAAAGATATGTATCTAATCCTTCATGCCTGTGGCTGTTTGGCCTGCATGTATGTACGCCTCTGTACCACGTGTGTGCCTGGTTCTCACGCAGGTTAGAAGAGGGCATCAGATCCCTAGAATCGGAGTTACAACCTCTCCAGCCCCTGGTTTACTATCAGTACCAGGGCTATGTATCCTTTACCAATTATCAGATTTTGGGCTTTCTCCTCGACTCTATAATAAGCAAGCTGAAGTGTCTCCATCCAAGAGTACAGACTCTGATCCCAGCGGTCTGTCCATCTGTCCGTCTTCATTCCCTTGCTGTCTACCCCTAGAGCTGTGCTGGATGAGGCCTGCCCCACCCCTCTCTCTTCCCTGTAAACCCCACCCCCAGTTCTGCCTTGAATCTGACCGGCTGAGAGTGACAACACTTGTCCCCAGCCCTGTCTCCTACCCCTGACAGTCCAGGTGCCACAGGGACCAGAAGGAGCCATCTACAACTTAGGAATAGCAGGTGTGGTGGCATATGCTTATGATCTCAGCTCTCCAATCTCTGCAACTTTGAGACTAGCCTGGTCTACATGGTGAGTTCAGGCCTGTAAGGGTTTCATATAAGGGCTATAGCTTGTCTGGCACATAGGAAGAAGCCCTGGACTCAGTCCCCAGAACTGCATAAACTGAGCACATGCCCATAAGGCCAGTATTGGAAGTGGAGAGGGGCAAGAGGAGCAGAAATTCAAGGTCATCCCCTGAGACCATGAAACTGTCTTAGAAACAAGATCAGTTGTAACACACTATATTAACATGCATAAAATGTCAGAGAAGGGACCAGAGAAAGGATGGCACAGCAGTTACAAACACTTAATGCTCTTCCAGAGGACCTGATTCCCAGCATCCACATCAGACGGCTCATGGCTGCAAGGGAAGGAATACCCTCTTCTAGCCTTTGCAAGCATTCCCCCACACAGCAAACATAGGTACACACAAATTTTTTTTTTCCAAAAGGTAATACAGGGCTGGAGAGATGGTTCAGCAGTTAAGAACACTTGTTTTTGCCAAAGATCCAAGTTTGATTCCCAGCACCACAGTTGTCTAAACTCCAGTTCCAGAGGGATCAGACCCACCCACCCCCTTCTGACTTCTTCAGACACCAGGCAGGCATGTGGTACACAGACAAACATGAAGGCAAAGACTCACACATAAATAACAAGCCTCAGGTTTAGGGCCTGCCAAAGTGAATTTTTTAAAGATTTATTCGATATTGTTATGTACATGGGTACACTGTCACTCTCTTCAGACACACTGGAAGAGGACTTGGGTTCCCATTACAGATGGTTGTGAGCCACCATGTGGTTGCTGGGAATTGAACTCAGGACCCCTGGAAGAGCAGTCAGTGCTCTTAAAAGCTGATCCAACCCCAGCCATAGTGATTTTGAAAGTTAGGTTTTTGTTGCTATTAAAAAAAAAAAAAAAAGACCGTGATCAAAAGCAACTTGGGAAGGAAAAGGTTTATGTCACCCATCGCCAAGGGAAGCCGAGGCAGGAACCCGGAGGCAGGAACTGAAGCCTCGGAAGAATGCTGCTCACTGGCTCTCTCAGATTGCTTTCTTGTCCACCCAGGACTACTTGCCTACGAGCGGCACCGCCCATGATAAGTTGGGACCTTCCACATCAATTCATCAATCAAGAAAATGCCCCACTGGCTTGCCTACAAGCCAATCTGATGGAGACATTTTCTCAGTTGAGGTTCTTTAAATGATTCAACTTTTGTCAAGTCAACAACAAAACCTAACCAGTGTAACTAGCTCCTTGTCAGCTTGACACAAACACATCACAACCATAACCTTTCTTGTTTATCTCCAAGATCTCAAGTTAATATAATGTAAAACACAGTCTAAACTTCATTGTTGTTTTTTGTTTGTTTGTTTGTTTTATTATTTCAAAAGGGTCCATCCATGTATGAAGCTCTGCTCTCCCACAACTCACTATGTAGGCTAATCCAGCCATCTTAAACCCATAGAGGTCTGCCTGCCTCTGCTTTTCAAGTGCAGGGATGAAAGGCGGGTATACCCATGGCTGGCTGTTATTTTTGAGATGGTCTCACTATGGAGCCCTAGCTGGCCCAGAACACACAGAGACTCATCTATTCTGCCTCCTGCACTCTGGGTCTAAAGACGCGAGCCACCGCACCTAACCCAACTGTACAGTGTTTTTTGTTTTTTGTTTTATGTTTTTTGTTTTTTGGTTTTTTTTGTTAAGTCCCACAGTCTTTGCAATTTTCAAGATTTTTAAAGCTTCGTCTCTGTAACATATCCATTTCTTTTTTTTAAACATCCCAAGTCTCTGTGAACTGTGGGCTCCTGTAAAATAAAAAAATAAATATTTTCTTACTCCGAGAGAAAGCTAGGGCATAGTCATAGTCAAATTAAACAAACAAAAAACAAAGGTTCAGTGATTATCACCTGAGATCCACTCCCGATCCTCTGGGCTTCGAAAGGGCCCTGGCAGCTCCATTCCCCAGCTCCTCACTCTGCTTGTCTTGATCTGCTCTCTGCTCTGGCAAATGCCCCACGATCCTGACATCTCCAATATGCTGGGGGTCTCCTCGGGCTGCACCTTCACCCCCTCCTGGATTCTATTCAGGGACTTTGATATCAGGGACACGGTGCCAAGCCTCAGCCTCTCTCCATGACCCCTTCAATTCTGGGGTTTTCATTGTAACTGAGGCTGAATGTTTGTTTGTTGACCAATGGCCTTTCCTGGCCTCTCCCAGGTGGAGACTCAGCTATCCTCCACAACCTCTTCGTGCCTTCAAAACCAACCTGAGAGACTCTTACACGTTACCAAGTCCAGCCATCGTGAAGTACAGCTGTTTCCCCGGCTCTGACTGACCAGCATCACTACCTCAGTAAAATGAAGGTTTCACTTCAGTGGTTCTGGTCTCTTGCTAACCATGGCTGACTCTCCGGCTCCAGCTGACAGGAAACCAGTTTGGACTCCTAGTTCAAAACAGCACACGAGGGGCTGGGGATTTAGCTCAGTGGTAGTGCGCTTACCTAGGAAGCGCAAGGCCCTGGGTTCGGTCCCCAGCTCCGAAAAAAAAAGAACCAAAAAAAAAAAAAAAAAAAAAAAAAACAGCACACGAGGGCTGGAGAGATGGCTCAGTGGTTAAGAGCACCGACTGCTCTTCCAGAGGTCCTGAGTTCAAATCCCAGCAACCACATGGTGGCTCACAACCATCTGTAAAGAGATCTGATGCCCTCTTCTGGTGTGTCTGAAGACAGCTACAGTGTACTCATCATATATAAAATGAATAAATAAAATCTTTAAAAAAAAAAAAAACAGCACACGAGCAGTCCCTATTTTTTTTTCCGGAGCTGGGGACCGAACCCAGGGCCTTGCGATTGCTAGGCCAGCGCTCTACCACTGAGCTAAATCCCCAACCCCAAGCAGTCCCAATATTAAGAGACTCTCAAACCTCCCTCTGAAACAGTCAGTGCTCTTAGCCGCTGAGCCATCTCTCCAGCCCAAGGCAACTCTTACAAAGATAACATTTAGTTGGGACTGGCTTACAGGTCCAGAGGTTCAGTCCGTCATCATCATGGTGAGAACAAGGAAGAAGGCACGCTGAGAGTTCTGTATCTTCATCCAGGCAGCTAGGACTTAATGAAGTGCCGAGGCCTCAATTCTCCTCTACTTACCCTCACCTACTCCACTCCACTGCAGCCTCTCTTTCCTCAGCCAGCCACATGTGGTACCCCTAACACTTTGCCTGTTTTGTTAAGCCCCTCCCCAAAGCCTTCACTCCGTGTGCTCTACCCTTCTTGAACAATTCCTGGTTCCTGCTCACCAACACTCGCGTGTTCAGCTAGTGACCACCTTTCTCCTACTCAAATGTCAAGACCCATAAATGTCAGTCGGATCCTTTTTTTTTTTATTGTGTCTACTGTGGAGTGGGAGGAGTTGGGGGGTTGCCGTTAGCATTTAGAGAGTAGGGGCCAGAGACCCCAGACAATCCAGAAGCAGGCAGATTCTACGCCATGCACAACAAAAAATAGAAAGGATTTATCAGAGCCCGGAATTCCATTTCATACACAAACTGAAAGAATTTGGGTCTACATGGTGCATGGTGAATTTTCTGAGAATTTTTGTTTGCTTTGTTTTTTTTTCCCCATCTTTATTAACAGGTATTTCTTATTTACATTTCGATTGTTATTCCCTTTCCTGGTTTCCGGGCCAACATCCACCTAAGCCCTCCCCCTTCCCTTCTATTTGGGTGTTCCCCTCCCTATTCTCCCACCATTACCGCCCTCCCCCCAACAATCACGTTCACTGGGGGTTCAATCTTGGCAGGACCAAGAGCTTCCCCTTCCACTGGTGCTCTTACTAGGCTATTCATTGCTACCTATGAGGTTGGAGCCCAGGGTCAGTCCATGTATATAGTCTTTGGGTAGTGGCTTAGTCCCTGGAAGCTCTGGTTGGTTGGCATTGTTGTTCATACGGGGTCTCGAGCCCCTGTTTTGTTTTTTTCTTTGAGACAGGCTTTTCCTCTGTATAACAATCCTCGCTGTCCTGGAACTCGCTTTGTAGACCAGGCTGGCATCAAATTTACAGAGATCCACCTGCCTCTGCCTCCTAAAAGCTGGGATGGTGTGCCACCATGCCCAGCTATTTTCTGGGACTGTTTTAACTTCTGTATAAGGTGGAGGAAATTTATACTTTATGCTGTCCTGAGCTTTACTAATCACAACACACACACCCCCTTCGCTGTGATGTTCTAGCATCGGTCACAAGTGACTCTCACGTTCCTGGACCACTGGACAAAACGACACATTTTACTTAGTTGTGAAAGTTGGTACTAGCTAAGTTTCATTTCCGAAGCATGAACAGCGAGCCCGATAGGACACAGCCAGAAAGCAGCTGAGTGTTCTTCATGACAAACTCCTCTATGGAACTCTGTCTCCAAACAAGTTCATTCTGGGTCTCACTGCCTGTACCTTATGTCAGCCTACAAGCAAGGTAGCGAAATCTCATCCTCCTCTGTCAATGGGAGCCACATTACAAACTACACAGGGAATGCCAGGGTCGGGGGGCAGTTCATATCTAGTACACTTCCCCAAGCAGATTCTATCCGGGATCCCCTTCCTAGCCAGTGGACTAGTGCCGGGGTAATGGGGACACGGAGCGACTTGACAAGCCCTAGGAGGCCCTGAGTGAGTCCCCTTTTCCCTACTGACTAAGCCAGGGCCCTGAGGCCTCTTCCAGGCTGGATCTCTCAAACCCAACACCCCTCCCCCACCAGCCCACCCCTGACCTGCCAAGACCTACCTTTCCTGTTTCCTCTCTGGGCCTTTCCAAGATGACCAATCCCTGATCTCACAGATATCACAGTTAGGAGGGCAGAGATGGGCCAGCCAAAGGACAAGTGATCAGGCAAGCAGAGGAGCTCTGGTCAAACAAGCAGAGATCTGCAGGTTGCAGGATGCAGACAAAACGGGCAGATTAAATGGATGATTCCAGCCACCAGCGAGAAATGAGAGGCTGCACAAAACTATGGCTGGCAGGGGCAGCCACTGGGGACAGCCATCTCAGCTGAAGGCTTTAGGTACCTTCTCCAGAACTTTGACTTCTTCTTTTTTAAATATTTATTTATTTGTTTTATGTATGTGAGTACACTGTCGCTGTCTTCAGACACACACCAGAAGAGGGCATCAGATCCCACTACAGATGGTTGTGAGCCACCATGTAGATGCTGGGGATTGAACTCAGGACCTGTGGGAGAGCAGTCAGTGCTCTTAGCCGCTGAGCCACCTCTCCAGCCTTCTCCGGAACTCTGAGTAGCTCTCTGCTTCTGAGTCATCAGGGTCACAGAGTCACTTCATGTGCTTAACCACCAGTAGCCGGCTGAAGGAGATAGCACTCCATTAGTGTGCATCAGTCCGCAGAGTCCAGCGACATCTCAGACATCTCAATACTCCCTTTGTTTCCGTCTCTGTTTCCCCAAGGATGAGTCACATCTAATCTAGACTGTCACAGAGAACAGGTATGTGCCAAGTAAAGTAGGTACGGTCTCCTCAGTCCAGTCAGTCAGCCGCACAAGCGCACACTGATAGGTAAGTGGTTGGCAGGGCCACGTTGGTCAACACATTCCCAGTACTAGTTGTTCTGTACGTGTCTGTAAGTCACTAACTAGTTGTTCTATGTGTACCAGTCACACACATGCCTTGGAGAAAGAGGGATGGGCCTTGATCATTCACAGGCATCCCTGACTATATTAAAATTGTTGACCCCTCCTGGGTATTGATTCTGGTCCTATCTTTACCTCATAGCCTACTATAACCCAAACCGTCACATCTTTGCTCCTGCCTGGTTCCCCCCAACCCCCCAACCTTGTTGGTCTGCTGCTGAGGATTCCTCTTCCAGGAGGACCCTCAATGTCAGCGTTCAGGGCTGGGGTTTTTAGACAGATTTAGACAGATTTAGACAGATTTCCTGCCTGGAAATGGTAGGCTGGGGCTTCCCCTGGCCTCTCTCTAACACCCATACCCAGGTATGGAGTGGATATTATGAACCCAAATTTGATGTATCTAACATCCAACTGTCATTTCCTGTCCTCCCCTCCGGGGGTTAGGGGCAGGTGCTAACCCGGAAGACTTTCCCCAGTTGCACAGGCCCAAGATCAAGCCTAAAATCATCTTCACTCAAAACCACCTCCACACAGAAACTCCCTCAGGCTACCAGTCCTGCAGCCCCGTTCCCACCCCTCCCCCTCCCCTTCCTCTTCCTCCTCCAACCCAGACCACTACTTCCCTAAATATCTGCAACTCTTCCTTCCTCTGCTTCCACTCTTGCCCTGCTGTGGCCAAAGCCCACCTTGAGCCACTTAAGGAGTCTTTCCAATGTGTGGAGTGGTTAACGACACTCCCTTGCTAAACCTCCAGGGGTTTATCAATTCACCTCCAATTAAATCCAAGCTCCTTAGTGATCTGAAAATCTGTGTAGTCTCCAATTACTTTGCCCTTGACCCTCTCATGTGAGCTCTTTCTCTACAAGCCAGGAACTCCACTCAGGCTTCCACTCCTTGAATCCTGCCTTAGACACCCTCCCTGAGATCTTGGTATGGCTGCCCTCTCCTCAGGACTCAGCTCTTACCTGGGCTGTCCTTGTGAGAGCTGCCCAAGATGTCCCCTGTCACATTAATGCATTCCACCACCTTCACAGCACCTCATGAGGCCCTTGAAGATGCCTGCCTCCTGAGGGCTTCTAACCTTCCATTTTTAGGAGAGGCCAGGCATCTACTACTGACTGTACTCGTCACACACTAAACGCTGAGAAATCGTTATAGTTATATGCAAATAGGTAAGGACACATGGGCCAACACATGCTGGCAAAGCAGACTAAACAGTCACAAATATACCCAGGTCTGAGCCAGCCTGGTCCTTTCTCCAGCTCCTCTTGACCCCTCCTTGAACCCAGGCTGGCTTGGGGGAGTCGGGGTCTGCAGCTTCAACAGGGAAGGGGTTAACAGTCTTCAGGCTTCAGGCAGCGCCTACAGCTATGCCTGCAATTTCCTCTGGCCATTCTTTTCCCTCCTCCTTCCCAAGATTCCCGCCAAGAAGGCCTCCCCCTCATCCCAGCTCCAGCGTCGTCGGGAGGGGAAGGGGGTTAGCCAGGAGACAAGGCAGAAAGAAGAGCCCAGCTGCAGACCCCTCCTGCGCACTTCGGTGCAAGCCTGGGGCCCAGGTGGAAGCACACGTGTGACTCCGGGCAGGTTCAACGGGCAAAGCAGCTCGGATGTTCCCTAGGGCAGAGGCCCCCGCTGGGGTCTGCAATATGCTGGGACCTGGCTCACCGCCGAGTCCAGCAATCATTAACCTTGGGTGACCACAGCAGCTGGACACACTCAGCCAGGGTACTGGGAGGAGGGACTGAGAGATCTTTTCTCCGAGAAAAACCAATAAGGACGCCGTGGGTGCCGGTTGCCTCCACTGGGTCTAGGAAGGGCTGGAAGGGGTGAGCGAGGTTGGACCCGCCCCATCACAGGGAGTTAGGCACAGGAAAGTAGTTTGGAACCTGCGCGCTAGAGCCACAGTTGTGGGTTCAAATCCTGACCGTGTAGCAAGTCTTCAAGCTCTTTGACTCAAGTTTACTTCATTTGCAAACTGGAAATTTAATGGTAGCCACATTCCGTGGTTGGTAGGCTGAAATGAAGGGACGTCTGTCTACAGGAAGAGTGAGGGGAGGTAACCTCCCGCCAGGAATCCCAGGCCTTAGGGATGTTTAGTAACTAATCGTTGTTAGTACTGGCGGGGGCGGCCCCTGTGAGCGGCCTCCCCAGCGGCTTCCTGTAGGGGAGCAGGGGCCGCCCCCTCTCCCCTTCCTCCAGGCGCTCGCTCTTCCTCCCTCCTCTTGGCCCCGCCCCGCCCCGTCCCTCCTCTTTCCTCGGAGGAAACTTTCCGCCCGCTGGTCTGTCGCGGTGTCCGACAGCACCGCCGCACGAACCCGGTAAGGCGGACGGGGCGGCCCGGCCCGGGTATATGCGGCGACCGGGAAGACACCAGTGCCGGAGCCAGGCTGCGGGACGCTGACGGGTGAGCGAGCCGGGCCGAGGCCCCGCGAGTGGAGGGGTGCAGGAGGGAGGTGGAAGGGGAGTCCGAGGCACCGCCTCGCCCTTCCGTGCGCTGGGCCTCGCCTGGGGACCCCACGAGGGGGCGGAGCGTGTGCTGCCTCTCCACCGCTCCCGGGGATGGAGGGGCGTCTGCGGGGGAGCAAGGACTGAGAGTCCAGATCTGTGACCAAGTGAGGCGCTCCCCCCAGGGTGGAGCAGCTACGGGAGGAGCGAGCGCCTTGTGCCCTGGAGGACCTGACCTGGGTAACCTCGCAGGCTGACAGGCGAGCTGCGCCACAGCAGCATGGATGCCCCGAGAAGGGACATGGAGCTACTCAGCAACAGCCTTGCAGCCTATGCGCACATCCGAGGTGAGGGCCAGGCCTGGGGGCACGGAGCTCGTCCATCATAACCCAGGCAGCCCTCCGCTCCCAGCTGCTCACCCTGTCCTTGCTGCCCTTCCGTTCCTTACCCCAAGCCTAACTAGACCCTGGATTTCTCCCAGATGGGATGACTCCAGCCTGTCAGGGCCCCCTGTGACCTCCGCTCCCTGCTCCCTAGCTAACCCTGAGAGCTTCGGCCTCTACTTCGTGCTTGGCGTCTGCTTCGGCCTGCTGCTGACCCTATGCCTGCTGGTCATCAGCATCTCCTGCGCACCTCGTTCGCGGCCCCGGACCCCTGCCCCGCACCGGGACCCTCGCAGTAGCACCCTAGAGCCGGAAGACGAGGACGACGAGGATGAGGACACCATGACCAGGCTGGGTCCGGATGACACCCTGCAGGGCCAGGAGCTGTCCACAGAACCCGACGGGCCCCTTAGCGTCAATGTCTTCACGTCAGCAGAGGAGCTAGAGCGGGCACAGCGGCTGGAGGAGCGTGAACGAATCCTGCGGGAGATCTGGCGCACTGGGCAGCCAGACCTGTTGGGCAGCGGCACTCTCGGGCCCGGAGCCACGGCCACGTTGGGCCGAATGCACTATTACTGACACCCGGTCCCACAGAGTGGGGCCAGAGTACTGGATACAGGACTGCCTCAGGGCTTTCAAACTGCCTCTGCCCCAACTCTCTTGGTGCTATTGGGCATTGGATCGCCACCTACTAAGCACTCTTCGTGGGGCAGGTGTGGGTGGGAACAGAATGCCAGCTCCCACCTTTTCCCGATAATAATGACCAATGAAAGGTAATCTCAGCGACTCAGTCTCTCACTGGTTACTGTAGCTTTCGGCAGGCCCCCAGGCTCCAGCCTTGCAGGGGAGTTTCCGGGGCTGTGGGAGTAACTCATTCCTTTTGCTGGTTGTTACCCCCTCTGGGGGTCCACCCAGTGCATGCTTGTGCTCACTTCACAGATCAAAGAAACAGACCGAGGCACGCCTCTTCCACAGAGGGCGGGTATTATGAGCATTCCTCACAAATTTCGTCCTTTCGAGCCGGCATTTGGACAAATAGTCACCTAGTCCCCTGCCCTATGACCTGCACTGGGATGTCCTCACCGCAATCAGAGGGAAGCCTGAGGCTCCGACCTTGATGCAGATTCTATTAGATTTAGTGCCTGAGCAGATGCTTCTAGGCCAAAAATTATTCCAAGTGAGTGGACATAGGAGTCCCTTTAGGCAGAGGCTAATTGGGAGGAGCTGGGCCCAGAGAAGGCTGGCTCCACCCCTCTAGCACACAGCTGGGTTCCTGAATCCAGCCCAGCGTCCAGGCAGGCCCCTCCACCCCCTGCCTCTAGCATAGGGCTGTGGCGTCCGAAGGAGATTACCCCTGCCCCCAACCATCCGGTGGATAAAAATAGCCTTGCACAGGCCTTGAGAGGGTAATGGGAGCCACATGTTGGCCAGATGTGCCCTAGAGAGACTGCCAGGAATGCAGAAGGCGGTGTGCTGACTGGCCCCGCCCCACAAGGACCAGGCTGGTCGGAGGGTTCAGAGTTTTTTTGTTTTTTTGGGGTTTTTTTTTTTTTTTTAACTTCCATGGAGTTTCTCAAAGTTGTGTGCAAGGACCGGGGTGGCCCAAGCAGGATAGATGTCCCTCCAGGTTGGGCTGAGGTTCGGTCTGAACCTGCTCTCATTCTGTCTGTGTTTCCGTCTGTGTCTGTGCGTGTTTGAAGGATTTCTGGTTCCTCTGCGTCATCTGAACCTAGTTGGGAAAGGGTTATCACGGACCAGAGCCACCAACTACTTCCCTCCTCCCCTCCTGCATTCCTGTTCAACCCACCTCTGGCGACTGGAGCTTCTCCGTCTTCAGCTCCTTCCAGACCTCCCCCATCTTCTGTCTGTGTATACGGGTTTCAGGTGAAACGCTGGATCCTTCCCTCCTCCTGCCCCACCCCGCCCCATCCCACATTACTGCCCGCTTACTCCAGCTTCAGCTCCAGGAGCGCCAGTCTGTTCTTGAGGGAGTTCACCTCTGCCTTTAACAATTCCAGTTCATCCACGCTGTCGTTCTTGCTTTTGGGAGAGGTTAGTGGGACCGAAGGCTGAAGTGTGGGAGCTTCAGGGTCTGGAATCTTCTTGACAGTATGTGGCACTTGGGGAGTGGGGACTGACTCTTGAGGCAGCACCTGCTTTTGGGGACCCGCCCCTTCAGAAGGCAGCTTTTTGGGGAGTGCACTGTTTGGGGTGATCTCATCTTTGGCTAGTGGTTTCCTTAAAAAGTTGGCCTCCTCCATGGCAGACACATCCTCAGCCTTGGACTGGGCTGGAGAGCCGCTGACCTGTTTGACACCACAGCAGGATGGATCTGAGGAGTTCGGCTGTGGGGAGTACTCTCCCTGCACCTGGATGTCATTTGGGGATATGAAGGACTCCGACCTCTGCGTAGTTTCTTCCTGAGGTGAGTGCTGGTACTGAATGTTGTCTTTAGAAGGCTCCTCTTTAAAAATCATGTGCTCTGGGGTCAAGATCTTTACTAATGCAGGGGCACTGTCCACATGAGGGGCCGTCTTCAGGTCAAGAGCTTCGTCCTTAGCTGGCTCATCCCCAGAAAGGGCGCTCTCTGGAGTGACAGCCTTGACCAGAGTGGTATTCTCTGTAGTGGGAATTTTGTCAGAATCCGGGGCTTTCTCTGGAACGAGGTCCTTTGGAGTGGACACTTTGTCAGGAGCTGGGATCGGCTCTGGGTCAAGGGCCTTCTCTGGAAGCCGAGACTTCTCTGAAGTAGGGGTTTTACTCCTGGAGGGACCCTTTCCAGGGCTTTTCTGTTCATCCTCCTGTGGTCATGGTTGGATGGGATCTCGGTTGAACGCTGGATACCTTAGAGGAGTTCCCTTACCCCCTTGGGGTCTTTTCACCCTTCAACACACCTGTGGGAACCATCTCCTCCCAGTAATGCCCTCCTCCATGTTTCTGGCCCCTCACCTGACTGGATGCAGAGTGTTGGAGGGTTCTGGATCCCTTTCTCCCAGGCTGCCTGGACCCTGCGTTGAGGCAGCCGCCATTGAAGCCTGTGAGAGTAGACCTTCAGGGACCCACGTTCACCTCTATCCCTCCACACAACCGCCCCCATCTTCCACCGTTGGAAGGAAGCCCTTACCAGAGTTTCGGGAGGGCCGTTTCTGGCTGTCCACATTGAGTGTTGAAGGTGGTCTGGAACACAGGAGCAGCGTAAGAGTCGGGCAGGAGAAGCTTCTCCTCTGCACCTCCTCCAGGCTCAACACCCCACCCTCCTTACTTGGCTTTGCTAGGTGCAGGGGCCGCCGCTGCCAGCTTCTTTACAGTGGGTAGAGATGACTTGGGCATCAGTTTTTTTGTTTCCTTAATAGGAGCTGGGAAGAGAAAGATGAGCAGTGTTCATCCGCCCGAGTCCCTGGCTGTGTGTGTGTGTGTGTGTCTGTGTGTCTGTGTGTGTGTCTTGTGCTGTGCACAGAAGACTGAACGGGAGATGGATTCTGACTTTGGGAGATGACCCTTAGGGAACTGTGAAGCACCCCATCCGAACACAGCAGGGAGCAGGAGAGGCTGTATGTGGGAGAGAGCACCCTATGCCAACAGGTTTTAATTCAGTGTTTGAAGTTCAGTCCTGACTTCTTTATAGACCACCAACAATCCCCCCACATCTGCAACAGAGCTGCCCCCCCACCCCCCACCACGACAGGGTCTCATAGTGTAGCGCTGCTATCTTGGAGCTTACTATATAGACCAGGGTGGCCTCAAATACCTGCCTCTGCCTCCCAAGTGCTGTGAGTAAAGGTGTACAACACCATACCCAGCCGTAATTTGCCCCTTTCTGATCTCACTTCAGCCTCTCATGCCGTTTCACGCCTTCTAAGTGATCTCACACAGTCTTAAAGAGTTTACTCTCCATCAATAAACCAAGATGCCCAGCCTCCCCCATTGTTACCACCGAGACCTCAGTCATGCCCCGCTGCCCTCTTGCCCGTCCTTTCAAAGGATGACTAGAGAGACTCAGTCTCAAAATCAAAAACCAGGTTCCTCCTGGAGAGCCACCAGTAGCTGCAGTGTATCATCCAGATGCAGGTTCCGCTTCCCAGACCCTGGCGCCTTCCTCTCTCCTGTTACCCTCAGGTCCCACTTTGCAAGGATGAGACAATGAAGAACTGGCTTTTGACTCATCTTTCTTTTTTTTTTGAGCTGAGGACCGAACCCAGGGCCTTGCACTTGCTAGGCAAGTGCCCTACCATTGAGCCAAATCCCCAACCCCTAGACTCATCTTTCTTAATCCTTACATTGTACTTCTAAAAAATTCAGCAAGAGGGCTAAGACAGATGGATCGGGGGTTACAGTAGGGGTTAAGTCCTATCTCTCCACCGTGCACCAGGGATCAAAGTCAAGGTCATGAACTTGGGTAAGCCACCTTACCAGCCCTACAGTATACAGTCTTTAATGAGGTGATCTGGATGCTCTGTAATCCCAGCCTCCTGGAGGTGTAGAGGTAGTTGGAATGTTGGGAGTTGGAGGGCAGCCTGGCTATGTTGTAATACCTTGTCTCAAAATAAGTATTAAAAGAAAATCCCAGGGCTGGAGATATGGCTCAGCGGTTAAGAGCACTGACTGTTCTTCCAGAGGTCCTGATTCAATTCCCAGCAACCACATGGTGGCTCACAACCATCTGTAATGGGGATCCCCTCTTTTGGTGTGTCTGAAGAGAGCAACAGTGTACTCACATACATGAAGTAAATAAATAAAATCTTAAAAAAAAAAAAAAAAGAAAAGAAAATCCCAGGCTGGAGAAATGGCTCAGTGGTTAAGAGCACTGACTGCTCTTCCAGAGGTCCTGAGTTCAAATCCCAGCAACCACATGGTGGCTCACGACCATCTGTAGTGAGATCTGATGCCCTCTTCTGGAGTGTCTTAAGATAGCTGTACTGTACTCGTATATAATAAATAAATTTAAAAAAAAATCCCAAACAAAATGGTCAGAGCAGGCCACATAAAGGTGACAATGACATTGGAGGGAGCTTTGAAGGCAGCCACATACACAGTGGTGTCCACATCTCCAGACAAAGTCATTCTGATCCATGCACACACACTAGAACAAGTCCTTTGACAGCATTCTAGTAAGTATAGGCTTTGATTAGCTAGCTTTGTTTCTTGCTAGTGGCAGAAGAACTTGGGCAGGTGAACCCTGAAGTCCAGTGTCCTCGTCTTCGAGACATGGATATCAGTGTGCACCTTGTAGGACTGTGCTGAGGCCTGAGTGACTCGATACTTAGGTGCCCAGCTGCCTGGCACACAGAACTCAATATAGTTAACCCTGAATTCTGTTGCTTGTTTTTTGGCTAAGGACTCTATAGGGCCCTCCCACTAGATAGCAATTATATACTCCTTAGGATTGTTTCCCAACACTTTGGGATTTAAAAGAGGCTGAGAGAGGCTCTGGAGAGATGGCTCAGGAGTTAAGAGCACTGGCCGCTCTTCCAGAGGATCTGGGTTTGATTCCCAGTACTTACATGACAGCTCACAACCATCTGTAATTCCTACTAAGGAATCCAACACCCTCTTCTGGCCTCATGCACCAGACACAAACATGGTGCAGGTATGTGTGCAAAGAATACATCTGGGGGTTGGGGATTTAGCTCAGTGGTAGAGGGCTTGCCTAGCAAGCACAAGGCCCTCGGTTCGGTCCCCAGCTCCGAAAAAAAGGAAGAAAAAAAAAAGAATATATCTGTACACATAAAATAATTTAGGCAATTAAAAAAGAGACAGCAGGGGGCTAGAGAGATGGCTCAGCGGTTAAGAACACTGACTGCTCTTCCAGAGGTCCTGAGTTCAATTCCCAGCAACCACATGGTGGCTCACAACCATCTGTAATGGGATCTGATGCCTTCTTCTGGTGTGTCTGAAGACAGCTACAGTGTACTTATATAATAAATAAATAAACCTTTAAAAAAGAGAGAGACCGTGGACATGCACAAGGACCTGGGCACATGCCTTTAATCCCAGCACTTGGGAGGCCAAGGCCACCCTGGTCTATAGAGCAAGTTCCAGGACAGCCAGACCTATGTAGAGACCCTGTCATGAAAAAAATAAGTCCACAAATAGAGAACAGAGGCCAGAAAGTGGCATCCTGCTTTCGTTTCTGTCGCTGTGACAAAATGCCTTGATAAAGGACACAAACACGGGGGCAGGGCTGATTCAACTTCCCATTCCAGGCTACAGTTTATTACTGCAAGGAAGTAAAAGCAGGAAATGTCAAATCCGCAGAGGAAATAAATACACAGGTCCTTCCTTCTTGTCAGCCAGCTCTCTCTTATGCTGTCCTGGGCTCCCTTGCCTAGGAACAGTGTTACCCACAATGCACTGGGTCTTTCTATGCCAATTAATAACCAAGACACAGCACAGGTAGTAAAGTGGGTGTGCTCTGGCCCCAGAGCTTGGGGCCAGTGATGTGGAGCAGGGACCCAGGTTGGTGTCCTCTGGCTGCTGGCAGACAGGAAATCAAATCCTACTGGAAGTCTTTCTTCCCTAAGGCCTGCAAGGCTCCCACAGGTAAGATCAAGCCCTAAGCTCATGAAGAAAACACACACATCAAGGCAGGCCGCTGTGAGCAGAGTCACCAGGCCTAACTCAACACACACACTGAAATAAATCATCAGGTAAAAGATGTCCAAGCAACAAAGGGTTTGTCAGGAAGAGTCATCTAAGCAAACAAAAAAACCTGACTACAGAAGACGGCATTCCTGGAAAAATACACCGTGCAAGCCCATGACCCGCGTGTGTATAGACAGATGTATGCATGCACATACATGTCAAAAAGCAAACACAGCTAGAAGTTAGAGAATTAGTGAATGATAAATGGGAGAGCGGGAAGGCTGAGAGGGTGGGGGTGCGGGGAGGGGATTGCAGACAGTCCAACGGATGTTCTCAATGGAGTAGTGCCTAAGTCCTCTCCTGGAAAGACAGCTAAGAGGAAAGACAAGAGGAACACTGTTGTGTTCCAGACACCACCCAGGGCGTCGGTAATTGGGGAAGAGTCTGTGCTTGATAATGCTCCTCCCTGTGGGTGGAAATCCCTTCCCCTGGCTTGGTCCACAGAATGGATACGCAGTGCAGGGTGGGGGAGGGGTGTGAGGAACACCAATTTCACAGCAGCAAAGGTAGCTCGCTCGCTCGTGTGAAGCCCCAGACACAACCAACCCAAGAGTAGATAAATGGTACACTTTACTGGAACACAAAATTCTATGCATCAGGGGTTGGGGATTTAGCTCAGTGGTAGAGCGCTTGCCTAGGAAGCGCAATGCCCTGGGTTCAGTCCTCAGCTCCGAAAAAAAAAAAAAAGAAAAAATTCTATGCATCAAAGGACAACTTTAACAAAGGATGACTAGGGGCTGGAGAGATGGCCCAGCAGTTAGGAGCGCTTGCAGTGGCTGCTCTGCCAGAGGTCCAGACTTCAATTCCCAGCATCCACAGGGCTCACAAACACCTGTAATTCCAGTTCTAGGGGATCTGGTGTCCTCTTCTGGCCTCCGGAGGCACTGCATACATGGGCTGTACAGACACACACGCATTGAAAAAAAAGGAAGTGGGGTGGCACTCTGGGAGGAAGAGGCAGGCAGATCTCTGTGAATTAGAGGCCAGCCTGGTCTACAGAACAAGTCTCAGGACAGCCAGGGTTACATAGTGAGACCCTGTCTCAGAAAAAGTGTGACAATAAAATGAAGACATTTCACTGGATAGGAAAAAGTTTTACAAGATGATAGACATGGGCTGGAGAGATGGCTCAGTGGTTAAGAACACCGACTGCTCTTCCAGAGGTCCTGCGGTCAAATCCCAGCAACCACATGGTGGCTCACAACCATCTATAATGAGATCTGGTGCCCTCTTCTGGTGTGTCTGAAGACAGCTACAGTGATGATAGTGATGTTTATCACCATCATCAATCACATCACTATCACCATCATCACCATCCCCAGCTTTGGTGTACTGGGAGTTGAAGCTAAGGCCCGCCTCATGCTTGCCAGGCAAGGGCTCTATCACATGGCTGCAGCTCCAGCCAGCCTTTCATCTGGAGCATAAAGAACTCCTATAACTCAGTAGTAAAGAACGCAGCCTAACTGGAAAATGCCCGCAGTGCCAGCAAACACACGAAAAGCTTCCTGACACCCTTAAGCTCCAAAGGAACACAGAGAAAACCACGAGATGCTCTCCTATCTGCCTGCCTGCGTGGTTCTAATGAAGACATTAACAAGTCCGGGGGTCACTGTGGAGAGCCTAAGATCTTCATGCACTGCTGGGGACAGGCGGGAGGACCATGAGTTCAAGGACATCCTGGCCTATGTAAGTGAGAGCCTGTCTCAAAGATTCAAAGAGTAGGGATGTAGCTCAGTGTCAGAGCTGAGCATGTGCAGAGACCCATGACCCCAGCATCGAAATGGGCTGTGTGTGACTGAAGAGATGGCTAAGTAGTTAAGAGCACTGGCTGCTATTGCAAAGGACTGCAGTTCAATACCCAACATCTACATGGAGGCTCAGAACCTTCCATAACTAATTCCAGAGGATCTGACACCTCTTCTGGCCTATACAAACACCAGGCACATACATGTTGAACAGACATACATGCAGGCAAAACGTACATGTAAAATAAAAATAACAGTCTTTTGCGGGGTGGGGAGGCTGAGACAAGAGTTCTTCTGTGTAGGCCAGGCTAGAACTCACTCTGTAGCCCAAGCTGTCCTGGAACTCACTCTATAGACCAGGCTGGCCTCAGACTCAGAGATCCACCTGCCTCTGCCTCCTGAGTGCTGGGACTAAAGGTGCATGCCACCACACCCAGCTCAAAATAAGTACATCTTAGAAAGAAAAAGGGCAGAGGAACCAGAAAGCCAGTTCGGCAATGTGCTTGCTTGCTACATGAACAGGAGGACAGGGCAGTAGACCCCAGCCTCCATATACAGCATTGTGAATGCTTGGGATGTGAGATGGGATCCCCTAGGGTCACTGTTGGGCTTGCCTAGCCCAGTTGGCAAGCTCCAAGGTGATGTAGGAATACACCCAAAGGAATAGAACCAAAATCAACTGCTGGCCTCTGCATGGGCAAACAGGTGAGTACATCTTCATACACACACACACACACACACACACACACACACACACACTCACTCATATACACATACACACACACACTCACATTCACACACTCACACACACATGCCATTACACACACTCATGTACACACCACACACTCACAAGATAGACTCATATACACCACACACATACCACACACTCACACAAACATGCACACACCACACGTACACATACACACACGTACAAACACATACCTACTGAGGCTAGGAATATGGCCATGCAAGGGTGAGGACCTGACTCTGGACCCCCAGGACTCACATAACGAGCATCTGTAATCCCAGGACTCAGGGGCTGGAGAGATGGCTCAGTGGTTAAGGGTATTTTCCACTCTTGCAGAGGACCTGGGTTTGATTCCCCACCCCCATATCAGGTGCAAACACACATGTGCGGGCATAAATCTTAAGCCAGCATTCCTACATCGAGACGGAAGGCAGAGACAGGACCCTGCCCAGAAGTGCAAGTAGCTCGTCTCAAGGTAGGTGAGGACGTGCAAGGCTCCACACATGCCATGGCGCACTTGAACCCCCCCCACACACACACAAATGTGCACAGAGGTCAAGTTCCATTGATCTCATTCATAACATTGACACAGTAGTGAGGACACTTACACTCCTTTCCAAAGATGGAGGTGAATAGTTTGGGAGAAATCAATTTTTGATCGAATCACTAAGTACGTAGGCTTGGGATACAGCTAAATGATAGAGTGCTTGCCTAGCACCCAAGAGGTCCTGGGTTCAACACGAAAACCAACCTCACGGATAAGCAGGATGAGACGGGACAAACCTGCTACTGGAGGGGAAGAGCTGCGTTCATTTGCAGCCAGGTGTGCTGGTTCCCACCTGTGATTTCATATTTGGGAGGCGGAAGTGGGCGGATTGAGAGTTTAAGGTCAGCCCGAGGCTACACGAGGCCTTGTCTCAAAAGTAAGTAAGAATAGAAACAGACGGAAGCCAGCCATAAACCGAAAACCCGGAGAGGCAGATTCATGGGTCTGGGGAGGTAGGGTCTTGCCACGTATGTAGTTCTAGCTGACTAGGAACTTACTGTGCAGACCGAGCTGACATCAAACTTGGAACAATCCTGTCTCTGCTTCCAAAAGTGCTTAAGATTGAAAACGCAACTGATGAGTTTCAAGGAACTCAATTTTAAAAAAATATTTTTAAATTATATGAGTGTTTTGCCTGTATGTATGCATGCCTGTGTGTATGCATGCATGTATGTATGCATGCCTATATTATGCATGTATGCATGCGTGCCTGTATTATGCATGTGTGCCACATGTGCGTACAGCGACTGTAGAAGTTAGAAGAGGGGTCAGATCTTCTAGAACTTGGAGTTATAGATAGTTTTGACCACCATGTGGACACCGGGACCCAAACCTGAGTCATCTACAGTAACAAGTCCTCTTAGCCAGGTGGTACCTTTAATCCCAGCACTCCAGAGGCAGAGGCAGGTGGATCTCTGTGAGTTTAAGGCCAACCTGGTCTACAGACTGAGTTCCAGGACAGCCAGGGCTACATAAAGAAACCCTGTCTCCGGAGGGAAAAAAAAATTGAATGTTCCTATCACTTCTTGGTTTTCTGGCTACGATCAGGTTCAATAGCGAACACGCTAGAGAGACATGCTAGAGAACCACTACAGCGGTTAAGAGCACTGGCTGTTCTTCCAGAGGACCAGGTACAGTTTCTGGTACCCACGTAGTGGTTCACAACCATCTGTAACTCCAGTAACGGGATCTGATGCCCTCCTATGGCCTCTGCATGCATGTGGCACACCGGACATACATTTCAGTGAGAAGAAAGCTAAGTATTAAGTCATGTTTGCAAATAGTGGATATGGTCATTTAGGGTAATTGTCCCGACTTAAAAAATCTTACCTTATCAATTTTTTCCTATCCAAAAAAATTGTATTTTACTTGACATACTTTGGTTTTGCTTATTAAACAATAGCTTTGTATTGCTAATATTTGAAACAAATATACAAAGTTTATTATACGTGTAAGCAAGGAATGTCAAGTAGATACTCTGTTCCGATGTATTTCTTGGATGTGGACTTTGACATCGTCTACAAAGCTTCCAGACGCTTCTTGTTCTTTATGCGAGAGTCTGATATAACAAACATCCAACCAACTACAGTGGCCCTATCGAGTTCTGCAGAGCTCTGGTGCATGCTCCAGCCAGTTGTACAGTTGCAGGTAACTCATGTTCATATTGACCTGAAGAGCGCATGATGCTCTTGCAGAGGACCTGGGTTCGGGTCCCAGTACCCACCTAATGCCTTACACTATTTGTAGCTTCAGTTCCAGTGGATCCAGTGCCCTTTTTTGGCCACCAAAAGGTCCAGGTACACATGTGATACACAGACACACATGAAGCAAAATATTCATACACATAAAATAAAAATCAATAAACCCACAAAAAAAAAAGTTTTCCTCATGTTACTTTGTCTCTTAATGTTCCCCACAAAGTTGCACGGTTATTCCCTCCTGTGATCTAGATCTTTGCCAACTGTTAGGTTTTACCATGACCCTCTTCTGAGGCAGTCGAACTGCCACTCACCCTCCTGTCAGCCGTGAAGCAGTTACGGAAGGTGACTCCCAAACTCCTATCCGCCGTTCAGGTGACCTCCAAAACGTCTAATCTACCCACTTCCACATCCCAAATGTTGTTTTGGGGCCCAGAACTGAAACAGCTCGACCGAAAGCCTTGCAGGCCTCAGTTAACAGAGCAACATCTCTGCAAAGAGCCTTAGAGGGTGTTCTGTCAGCTTCAGCTCCCCGGCTACTACAGTGTGACCTCTGCGCCCTCCTCCCGGTTGCCTCCACACCAGCAACCCCTGAGTGCTTTAAGATGAAGCCCAGAGACAGACACCAGGGAAAATTCAACCACAAGCAGCCTCCTGTGTGTGAGCCTCTGATTTCCCCCTCCCCTACCTCTCCCCTTCACTTACTCTTTTCCTCACTATTCTCACCCCTGGGCCTTCCCCTTTCTTTTTTTTTTTTTTTTTGGTTCTGGGGACCGAACCCAGGGCCTTGCGCTTCCCAGGCAAGCGCTCTACCACTGAGCTAAATCCCCAACCCCTGGCCTTCCCCTTTCTTTTACAGGTTTTATTTCCTGAACTTCACCCTATGTCCAAGCAAGATGTTCTACCGAGTTCTCCAAGAGCTCTCTGTGACAGCTCCCTCCATTGGCTCCCAATACAGCTGCAAAAAAATTACAGCATCTAAAAAGCTATGCAGAAACTCCGGCTCAAGGGGACCATCACCCCTTTCACCTCAGGCCAGATACAATTCTTTCCTCTTTCCTCCTGTTCCTTTCCTCTGATGCTTTGAAGCTCCCTGCTACTTGTGAAAGCTCATTTAAGTGCAGCAGCCCTGGCAATGGGACCCATTCCCGTTACTCTGAATCCATTCCATGCCCGCTTTCTCTGAGACTCGCTCCGCCCGAGTCTCTCCCACCTCAGCTCCTCCCTTCCTCAACATTCCTAGAAAAATCTCTCAGTTCCACTCTGTAACCAAATGGTCTGCTTCTGGCTCTCTCAGAATCATTTTCCAAGTCTCTCCAGAAATACAGGATGGCAACTGCCTGGTTAATCAAAGCTGACGACCGAGTTAAGATTTTTCTGCTGCTACAGGACCAGAGGACACCCCTCTTTAGTGGACCCAGACTACCCGCTCCAACAAAGGCCCTTGCTGTGGGTAAACATGGTCCTGGGAAGTGGAGGGATGGCTCAGTGATTAAGAGCACTGACTGCTCTTCCAGAAGATCTGGGTTCAATTCCCAGCACCCACGTGGCAGCTCACAACTGTCTGTAAACGGTGTTCCAAGGGACCCAACACCCTTATACAGACATACACACTGGTCAAAAGCACCAATGCACATAAAACTAAAACTAAATTACAAACCCCCCCCCGTGGTCCTGCATAAACAGCTTCCTCACCTAGCCATCTTCCAACCCAGAATTTATCTGTAGGGACTTCAAGGTTTAGATCCAGACTGCACCACTCAGTGGTAGAGCACCTGCCTTCTTTGTGCAAAGCTCTGGGTTTGATCCTCAACACCACCTATACTAATAGGCATAGCACAAGGGGCTCTGTGATCATCACAGTCCCAAGAGGCACACGGCATTTGAACATGATCTGACTCACCCAGGATTCACATAGTTCTTGCAAGAGCCTTGACCCTTCCCTCCCCCAGGGGAGGGAGGTCCTATGGTGTACCAGACCAGGGGGAGAACCACAAGTGTTTATGCTCAACTAGAAACAATGGCTCGCCTGTAGAACAGCTTCCTCTACCCCATGCTCCCCAGGCACCCACCTGATTCCCGAGAAATAATTTTCCGTGGGATCAGCTTCCTGATCTAAACGAGAAAAAAAAAATTAGACTACAAGGACAAGTCCCAGCAGTTTTAAGTCCAGCCTCATCTAGGGGTGACCCTCCAGCTGGATCCAAGGAATTCCATAACCCCTGTTTTAGTGTGTGTGTGTGTGTGTGTGTGTGTGTGTGTAAAATGCATACACTCATGTGTAAGCAGGAGGTTCAAATAGGAAATCTTTTTTTTTCTTTTTCTTTTCTTCTTCTTTTTTCTTTTTTTTCAGAGCTGGGGACCGAACCCCAGGGCCTTGCGCTTGCTAGGCAAGCGCTCTACCGCTGAGCTAAATCCCCAACCCCCCCTTTTTTTTTCTTTTAAGAAATGGAGTTTCTTTTCTTTCTTCTTGATATATATATTAGCCACATCAGAAAAGAGCATCAGATCCCATTACAGATGGTTGTGAGCCACTATGTGGTTGCTGGGAATTGAACTCAGGACCTTTGGAAGAGCAGTCAGTGCTCTTAACCATTGAGCCATCTCTCCAGCCCCAGGAAATCTTTCTTGATCACTCTTCTAATTCTTTTTTTTTTTTTTTTTTTCTTTTCGGATTTTCATGACATGGTTTCTCTGTGTCGCTCTGGCTGTCCTGGTACTCTCTGTAGGTCTTGAACTCAGAGATTCACCTGCCTCTGCCTCCCAAGTGCTAGGATTCAAGGCCACCATGCCACACTTTCTACCTAATTTTTTTTTTAAGGTTTATTCATTTATTATATATAACTACACTGTAGCTGTCTTCAGATGCACCAGAAGAGGGCATCGGATCTCTTTTACAGATGGTTGTGAGCCACCATGTGGTTGCTGGGAATTGAACTCAGGACCTCTGGAAGAGCAGTCAGTGCTCTTAACCGCTGAGCCATCTCTCCAGCCCTCTACCTAATTTTTAAAGGTAAAATCTCCCAGTCAAACACAGAGCTCACCGGTATGGTCTGTTTTGCCTCTCCCTTCCTGAAACAGAGGCGCTGCCATGCCCACCTGCCGTTTCTATGTGTTCTGGGGGGCTGTCTGAACAAGCACTTTAACCCTGAGCCATATCCCCAGCTTGTCTCTTGTTTTTAAGAGTGTTATATGTGCCTTTCTCTAGTGATCCAGCAAATCCATGATCCCTGATTTTTCATTTCCCTATCTATACTTCTGAGACAGGGTTTGTCTGTGTAACTCTGGTTCTCCTGAACTTGCTCTATAGACTAGGCTGGTCTCAAACTCAGGGATCCGCTTGTCTCTGTGTCCCGAGTGCTGGGATTAAAGACATGTACCACCATATCCATTTTCCCGATTTTTTTTTTTTTTCCGGAGCTGGGGACCGAACCCAGGGCCTTGCGCTTCCTAGGCAAGCGCTCTACCACTGAGCCAAATCCCCAACCCCCCGATTTTTTAAAAACAGCCTTTCCTCTCTCCTCCCCACACCTGGTTCCATACTCACTGGGGGCGGTGGGATGACAAAGTTGTCTGGAAAAACTCCTCTTCTGCCTTGGCATTCTCCTTCCCACCAGCCCTTATCCTCGGTTGTCTGGTTGGGAAACAAGCCAGTGGGGAGGTGAGCATCACTCAAGTTCTTGCCTGGGCCCCTACTCTTCTGTACCCCTAATCCTCTCGTACCTTTCTCAGAACTTTCACCAGGTCGCCCTTCTGCAGCGCCAACTCATCGGGGGCCTCGGGCTGGTAGTCAAACAGGACCCTGCAGGTCTCAGGGCAGGAGACTAAAAGAAGGTCATTCTACTGTGTAGCCCTTCCCTCAGCAGCCAGTGACTCCCTCCAACAACCTAGCTGGTTCACCTCCCACAAGGCAGGGCGAGACCTGGTACCGTGGGAGGACCTCCTTGGCGAGATGCTCACCTGTCCGCAGGTAATCTGGAGGGCTGTCATAGGTCAAGTTGCTCAGCTATTAGGGGCAAAGGGAGGGAGAGTAAGACTAGTCTCAAGCCATTTTAAGATTTCATTGGCCGTGCCCATCATGACCCAGTTTACCTTAGGAGGCCTCTGTGAAGTAGGAATGATCGAAGGCATGTCTGTGTTTCCAAGGCCTGTGGAGGGGCAATTGATGGTGTTAGGGAGGTGCTAATTTAGCCAGGTCAAGGGAGAGGGTCAAAGGGGCACAGGGTCAGGAGGGTCACTGGGAAGATCACTGAAGATTGTTGAGTCTGGTCCCAGGGGATCACAGGGTCACGGTCTCACTTGGGGGCCCACTGTCCAGCAATTCCACAAAGTTGGATGGGAAGGCTCCCAATTGCCCGTTCTTCTTTCCCAGCCACCAGCCGTCCTCAATCTGGGGAGGGGGAAGGATGCGGGAGCATCTGGTTCTGCCCAAGAGTAACTGAGGTGTCCATCCTCGGTTCTACCCAAGGACTACCTCCTCCCCAGTTGTCTTCCTCCCATTGCCTCCCCTTACGTTACTCTCTTCTGTGTGAAGAAATCCAGCATCACTCCAAGTCCCCTAGTACCCCCTCACCTCCTTTATCACTTCCAAAATCTCCCCAATTTGAAGCTTCAGCTCGTCTGCCTGCTCTGGACTGTAGTTGAAATTCACTTTGCACCATCTTTGGGGGCTCTGAGAGTCGATGGGGTGACCTAGGCCAGATAAGCAGGGAAGCAGCTCGAGCAGGGAGCCCCGTCTGCAGCACTGGGGAGGAGGTGAACCCCAGAACTCCCTTTAGTAGCTTCAGGCCCCGCCCTCGAGCGGAGCATTGTACTTCGAGCCAATCAGAGGGCTGCAAAATAGCCCCGGGTGCCCCACCCACAGCCGTCACGCTCCACGCGGGCAGTCAGCCCCCACCCGCCGGCCCAGTTCCCGGCTCACCGCGACGGCGCGGAAAGCGCGGTCTGGACTCCGTGACGCCCCTCAGGGCCTCGGGAATCTCCTGGGAAAATCACGTGGGGGTGGGACTCAGTACAAGGCCCGAGGCTGAGGCCGCTCCTGCTCCCCTGTGCCGCCTTACCCACACCGGGCCTTACCTGCACCAGGCGCTTGGGGAAGAGACCACGGCGGCCCCGCAGCTCCCCAAGCAGCCAGCCCCGAGCGGGCACGGCACACACCTGCTGGATCACGTCCCCCGGAGCCAGACTCAGCTCGTCCTCCGTCTGCGCACGGTATCTGGCCAGGACCAGGACCTCTGCGGGCGGAAGCGTGCTAAGAAAGGCTGGGGGGAATGCTGCCCTTCGGAAAGTTGGGTACAGAAGAACCCACCCCGAACCCCACACACACATACCCATGATTTCTGGGGCGCCCTGCACAGCCTGACCGTCAGACTTGGTATTGGTGCGCGGAGGGCGGGCGAGGCCGCCAGGTAGTAGACTGGATGTAGATGAGGCGGAGACTCGAGTCATAGGTCAGAATCCAGGTACTAGGAGTGGGCGGCCTGGCTCAGCAGGTTGGGCCCCAATTCTTGGAGGAGGAGTCCAGGGTCTTAGCCCAGGGCTGGGGTAACAGCTCCCCCAGGAGCTCTACTATTAAATAGAACTATTAAGTTCTACTTTAGCCAAGCCTCCCAACCTGGGCCAACTCTACGTCTTTTATACGTTTCCTAGCCCACCCTCTTTTCTGGCTTGCAAGTTCTTAGCTGCAGGGGAAGGTGGGAGAGGTACATACCAAGGTGGGGCCATTGCTGGGAAAGTGGCCCCAGTCTCTTAAAAGCTGTGGCGGGTATATTCCAAACTTCAAAACAAAGCTGGTTGAGCTTTGACTCTTTCGGGGGTCTAGTTGGATTTCTGACAACTACTGCAAATTCTCTTTGGGGAAAGGCAGGAAGAACCAACTTTTATTAAGGCCTGGCAAGAGTCTGAAGGTTAGAGTACACCCACAAACGGTTTACCAGCTGGGCTAGGCTCACCTGAAAGTCAACTTCTAGGTGAACATACAAAGGCCGAGCCAGCTGACTGAAGCCTTGACCCCTGCCCCACCACGAAGGAAGCCAAAGTCCTGGCTTCTGGCATGGTAGTTAGGTTTGGCTCTTGGAGGTGTCAAAAGCACGGAATGCAGACTCCAGACTCCACTGAGAACAAGAGGTGCTTCTTCCCTGAGAAGGAAGAACTTCTCAAGGACCCACCTACTACCCCAGGGTCACTCACACAAGCAACACACACAGTCCATTTACATCTGCCACTTCATTTATTGTTTTTATTTGCAGGAGGAGTTGAAACAAAAATTTAAGGGTGTTTTTTCTCTCTCCCCTAAACATGAATCATTCAAGTAAAACCAATTTAACTATTGAAATTAGCAAAGTAAAGGGCAGTATGCAGGGCAACCTAAGAGCAAAGGCTGAGGGAGGAGGGTGCAGTGGGTATCCAACAGATGCACGGATGCAGTGGTTCACCTGCTGGGGACCGCGACGCCACCCCGGAAGGCAAGCACAAGAACCCTTTAATGAGAATGCCCCCCAACATCTGAAAATGTTTCAACCCAAAACATAAGGTTAAAAAAGAAAAAAAGGAAAAACCCAAAAACACACAACCCCACAGACCACCCAGCCATAACCACCATCCTTAATCATAGGCGTCTTTTCATTTTATAAAAAGATTAATAAAAAATATTGAAAAAATTATTTTCTCATCTTATATTTGTAAAGATAATAGAATTCAGAAGTTTCTTAGAAAACCCCGTCCAGAAACTGCCCTCCAGTTTCCACTCCTTTTGCTGAAGACCAGCAGGACTACAAAGTTCAGGATGCTGGAGCTGCTGGTGAGAATGGGAAGCCCAGCCCAGGAGAAGTCAGACAAGAGCAGGGTGCACGGGGAGGCTGGGAGCAACTCCATGTGATACATGGCTGTGTAGAAAGGGGGACACGAGGTGGTCAGAAAGGCCTTAAACTCCTCCTTAACATACAAAACCGGCTGTACAAAGATCCAAGCAGTTTGGTCCCAAACTGAGGTGAACACTTCAATTTTTATTCACATGCTTTGTTTTCTCTTAGGAATCAAAGTTGCCCAAATTAAAATCTTTATGCTAATATTACTACATATCCCCCACCCCCCCCCAAAAAAAAGGAAAAAAGAAAAATATAAGGACTTTTAAAAACTCAGGACAGGAAGAGATTGAAAACCAAATTCCCATTTAGTTCCAAATGAAATGAAATTAAGAAAACTTGGTTTCTAATTGGGGGTGGAGTGGGGATGGGACGACAAAACCAACACAAAGTCCAAGCATCGCATCCTTCTCCCCACCCTGCCCCACCCCACACAAACAGCAGCCGGAGCCCAGTGTGCTCTGCTGGAAACATGGGCCTGATGTAGGCTCGGTGGCAGCGTCCTGTCCAGTGAGACAGCACCAGGGACACACTCTGCTGTAGTGGGATTCTGTGTGGCTAGTGGGTTGTGGGGTGGGGTTTTCAGGATCTTCTTGAGGCTCCTTGTTTAGCTCGACCAGCCTCTCCCAGTGCCTTTCTCCCCGGCAAGGGCTCCATCAAGAGTGGCCCCTACTCAGCTGAAGGTTGTAAACTGTCCTTTTCTTCTCTGTTCTCTGTCCCACTCTCATCGTCTTCAATCTCCCCCTCCTCCCCACTGAACTTGTCATGGGCCCACTTGGGGCTGGTACTGGATTTCCTGAACATGAACCGGCCCCGCCCCCGGGGGAAGGCTCCTCGGCCGCGGCCTCGGCTCATCCACTTGTCGCTGCCCTCGCCTTCCCGGTCGTCATGCTGCAAGGAAAGAAGACGGGCATCAATCAGTGCTAGCCTCTACTCTGTACCCATCCACAAAGGCCAGAGAGCCCTCTCAGCCTCCTTTTCTGCCCTTCTCCCGCTCAAAACTCCCACAGGCTCAGATCCAAGAATATCATTGGTGTACCTAAGGAGCTCTGAGGACTAAGGCAATACCGTGAACATCGCAACAGTAATAGAGTGATGGAACGCCTTAAAAAAGCAGGAAGACCAAGAGGCATCTCATTTAATTTTGAAAGTCAATCATACTAACATATGAAATGGAACCAGGCCATTAGATAACAGAAGACATACCTGGGGCTCTAGCACTTTCAAACCTTCCACCCCAGGTTGCCCTCTTGTAGCACACCCCCTCTTCAGCTGTATTAAGGAGGAAAAGCAGCCTGCACCTTTAACAATCCCTGTTCCGACAGTCTCCACAGCAGAGATAACAAAGAGGTGAGTGAGTGAAGCATTCTGAAAACCTGTACAAACCACCCCATCAGTCTACTGATCAGACTTGGTACTTCCCAGTAGAGTGCCACACCCAAGAAAGTCTTAGCTCCTGAAGGTCAGGGAAGCTGCCAGATGCCTCGGTAAAGAACAGAGCAGATTGGCAATGCTCCTCCCTCAAGTGGCAAACAGAAGCTGGGACTGGCCTTTATAGGGCCCCTTCCTTTCACAACAACCCCACACCTAGGTTTTCTAGAAGCTTCAAATTGGCTCCAAGCAACTGGGCACAACCGTCAAGAGCCACTCGGGCTTGGATGAGGCTGCTGAGTCACAGCGAGGCTGAGTTACTGCCTAGGTAACCGTCCAGAGGGGCGTGGGAGCGATCCACAACTTAGGTGAGGAAAAGCCTAGACCTGCCTTTCTTATCAATCCACCAACGGAGGGTGACAGAGACTGTGGGTAAGTGAGGAGTCTAAGATCACAGGATAAGAAAGGCAACAATAACATCTCTTGTTTGTTCTGGAATCCATAAACTGACTTAGCCCTCCAAAGGCTGCACTATACTAACATATCCACAGTGCTCTAAGCCCCCACACAAATTAGACAGACCAATTAGAGCCCTCAAACGAGTCACTGTGTGCAAAAGGCTCTCTGCCCCTTGCTGGTTAGTCCCAGACACCTACCAAGTAATACTTCTTGCTCTTGGGTGTGTACTCGGGATCCCATTCTTCTTCCCGGCTTCTCTTTTGGAAATCATTGTTGCTGTTGTTGTTATTGTTACCAGAATAGTTTCCTCTGCCCCAACCTCTCCCTCTTGCTCGAAATTGCTGTAGAAATAAAAGAAGCAACAGGAACAGAGGTGAGCAGTAGAAGGTCCCTGCGTTCTGTTAGAACATTTCCGGACAGGGAATGGAAAGTTGTCTCCCAGTTAAGTAGTTAAACTAGTTTCTACCTATCCCTTTCTCCGCTCCTCCCAAGTAGACAGTCCAGGGGCTATACATAGCCAGAGGCCTTCCTTTAAATAAGAGCTAAGATACAGAGGAAAATTCTGGGATGGGAAGCTATAAAAGGCTTTGGAGGTAATTACAAACAGAAGCAAGTGAATGGAGAAGCTTAGGGAACCAAAGAATCTACAACTGGATAGCTCATATCAGAGGCAAAAGAACGGATACTCTACTGAGATTTACTAAGGCCTAGGAGGAGCCGGAAGTGTAGAGAAAGAGGGAGGGAGCCCTTACGAAGGTTCCCCGAGCTCTGCCGCCTCTTTCATTCGGACCCACAAAGTCTTTGGTCCCCAATCTGGATTTGTCAAAACCTGTGGTGCTCTCCTCCCTGTCCTCTGCTTCCTCAGGGTACTCCTCTGCTTTGTAGGAGTGAGATGACTGGGAAGAGGACGAGGAGGACCTAGACCGGTCTCTTGCTCTGCGGTGCTTCCTACACAGACAAAAAGAAGGAAATCAAGACAGATAACCACTGAGCAACCAAGTCATCGCCAACCTGCTCACCCCACCCAAGTAGACCTGGGGCCTCCTCCCGTTCTCCAGTCACTTTCAGTGATACAACAGTTTCGAGGCCTGTGGTAAATATGTATCACACATACAGAACACAAAACAACCTTGGCCTCCAGTGTGGTCTAACACATGAATCAACAGAGAAGGCTAGCAGGCCTGGGAGTCACAGCGGCTGGCTCTGGCTCTGCAGCAAAGCCCCTTTGTTGTGAGCTGTCACTACTAGTACTCAAAGGGACGCTGTGTTGTGGGTGGGCGCAGGGGGTGGGCGGCACATTTAAGGATGAAACACCTTACTGGTAAATCAAGTTTTCAACAAAGTGACCAGGGAATTCCACATTACTCAATTTATAGGTGACAAAGCTGAGCAAGAGCCTTGATTCAAACCAAATCGTAATTAGCCCACTCCTCACCACCCTGTACTGATCTCAGATAGGCTGTGTTGTTAAGCCCAGAATTGGCAGCAACTTTTTCTGGAGTAATTTCTCTTCTTTCCCTTCATCTGGGGGGGGGTGGGGGGAGGATTACAGACTAGACAAACTAGATGACGATGATGACTAAGTGTCTATACACTACAGAATGGTGCCAACCCTGCCAAAGGTAACAGGAGTCTGTCTACTAAATGACTCTAAAGTGTCAGAACCAAGCTTCCAGATAAAGAGACCACAAAGTATTTCTCAGTTCTTCATTTATGAAAAGCACTTTGGGACTGGAGAGTTGGCTCATCTATTAAGGGCACTTGTTTGATTCCCAGCACCCACATAACTGCTCAAAACCACTGATAACTCCAGTCCTGGGGAGCCAACACCCTCCCTTGGCCTCCTTCAACACCAGGCATACAGTTGAGAAAAAAGACTCATACACATTAAAAAATAAATAAATAAATAAATAAATAAATAAATAAATAAATAAAAGGCACTTTGTCCTCTGTGACTGGCTGGTTTTGTGCCAACAGGACACAAGCTACAGCCACCACAGAAAGGAGCCTCAGTTGAGAAAGGCCCCTATGAGATCCAACTGTAAGGCATTTTCTCAATTAGTGATGAACAGGGAAAGGCCCAGCCCACTGTGGATGGAGCCACCCCTGGGCTGGTGGTCCTAGGTTCTATAAAAAGGCAGGCTGAAGGCTGAGTAAGCCACGGGAAGCAAGTCAGTGAGCAGCACCCATCCATGGCCTTTGCATCAGCTCCTGCCTCCAGGTTCCTGCCCTGCTTGAGTTCCTGTCCTGACTTCTTCCAGTGATGGACTATAGATCTGGAGAGTAAGCCAAATAAACCCTTTCCACTCCAACTTGCCTTTTGGTTGTGGTGTTTCATCACAAAAATAGAAACTCGTGACTAAGACATCCTCCTACTTCCTTCAGCCCCCACTTTAATATCTACTTATGAAAAGGAGAAGCTTACATTGTTGTTGTTCTCATGAACAGAATGTGAAAATCCAACCACTCCAAAACTCAGTGCTATTGCAAGAAGTTTTGAGAAGTTGGGCTCTCTCAAGAGGTCCCAATTTGAGCCAGGCCCAGCACTCAAGAGGTAAGACGCAGGTGGGGCTCTGTTAAGTTCAAGACCATAGGTCTATCAAGGATATAAACCCTACCTTGAAAAGCTAAACCCAAACCAAAACAAAAAAGCCAAAATAAACAAAGTTTTTACCAATTGTACAGAAACACAGTAATAAGAAGAGTCATGTAATCAAATCATTTTCCTTTGACTCAGCCACTCAAGCATTCTGTGCCCAAAGGAAGCCAAAGAGGGCATTTGTTGGCTCCTCAGGACTGGATGGTTCGGAGTTGTCATATGGGTATTGGGAAATGAGTAAGTGCTTTCTGTACAGTGGGGGGCTAGAGAGTGGCTTAGTGTTTAAGAGCACTGACTGCTTTTCCAGAGGACCCAAGTTCAATTCCCAGAACCCAAATGGCAGCTCGCACAGGTCCTTAACTCCAGTTCCAAGGGATCTGACACCCTTACACAACAAACAGAGTCAGGTAAAACACAAAGGCATATAAAATAAAAAAGTAAATAAACAGAAAAACTATGGAATACCTGAGGTCTCTACTTCTGAGAGCTTAGTTCTTCTGACACCTTAGAGTCATTTAGTAGCCCACTGTTCCCTTTCATTGGTAGGGCTGGCATTGCCCTAAAAAAAACCTGCTTAAGCAACTTATTAAAAGTTACACTGCAACTCATGGGTAGGCATACTTCAGAAAGAGCCAGCGTAATTACTTATTTACGCTCAGTCCTGAGGTTTTTGTGGGAATTCACCCTCTTCACCAATAAGAATGTAGTGTACATTTATCATCCCTACCTTGGGAGGTAAATGAGGACCAGGAGTTCAGGCCACCCTTAAGCTGCTCTACGGTGAATGAAGCCAGACTGAGAGACCCGAGAAAAGCCTGCCAGTTCAAGTTTAGAACAGCAGAGAGGCTGCTTTTTGAGAAGGAAAAGGCTACAACTCTGCTGTTTGATGAATGCTGACCAAACCTGTAGAACCTTCCACAGTGCACTAACGCTGAAAGCAGCTCAGCTGGAAACCTGCACGGTATTCGGAGGCCCAGGACTTACTCCTCAGCAGCACCAAGAAAGGCAAATAGAAATTTCATGGCACCGGCACACTGTTGTCCTACATAACTCAACAATGACTACTTTAAGAAATATTTGGAGGGGCTGGAGAGATGGCTCGGCAGTTAAGAGCACTGACTGCTCTTCCAGAGGTCCTGAGTTCATTTCCCAGCAACCACATGGTGGCTCACAACCATCTGTGATGGGATCTGACGCCCTCTTCTGGTGTGTCTGAAAACAGCGTCAGTGTACTCACATAAAATAAATTCTTTGAAAAAAAAATATTTGGAACACTTCTTTTAAACTGTCTGTGAAACTAGTTTAAAACAACAATCCTCTCCTATCTAGTTCTACCTGGTTATTATTTTTGTTCAGCAATAATGACTTCCTAAACGGTAAGTCCATTGAGAAAATGTTTAATGAGAAAAACCATGTCCAAAAGATCTGTCAAACAACCTTTCCCAATGAATCCCCATAACATCCTTACCAGCATTAGTTTCTTGCACAAAGCCTTCTTTGGACTAAGGTAACAAACATTACCTAGATATAGAAGTTCTATTTGCAAGTTAGAAATCCCCTTTGACTATCACATGGTATTTAAGACAAAGCTGCAAATGCTTACATTCCTAACCAGTGTACCACAAGAGCCCAAAGGAACATGTGCTCTGTGCTCTCAGGTAATCTCAACACTGGAGGGCAGAGTGTTTTGTTCCACATAGTAACTTCTAAGCCAGCCAGGGTTTTGTGTTCAGACTGTAGCAAAAGGCAAAACCAAACCACTACCACTAAGACAGTGTAGTGTGGAAAGACTTTACTCCAGAATTTAAGGTGTCAGACAGGGGTATCACATACTTCTGCTTCTTTGATCCTTTGTGGGTTTTCTCTGTCTTTTCAGTTGATCTTTCTCTTGAGTGGCTAGAGTCTCTGGAATCCACCGACTCTCTTGATTTACCTCGCTTAAGATCTCTCTCCTTATGTTTTTTACGGCGTTCAATATCAAGGCGAAGATCAACAGGATCATCTTTGTACTTTCCTTCAGCCTGCCAAAAAAATGTCAAAATTACGGTTTGGGGATCCAGAACTGCTGACTCACTCATTCTCAAATGTGGTTTCTACTAATGGAAGCCCTGGGGATCTAAGAGCCTCGTCCCAGCCAGGTTTTGTTTTGCTTTTCAAAAGAACAATCAAGGTGCTATCTCTTGAAAATGCTGTATGTGAATTTTTGACTGGCTAGGTGTTCACGCTGAGATGGCCAAAATCAATTCTGGAAGGTGTTTCTATTAGTTTTATAGGAAATGCTTACTTCTCTCTACCTAAAGCGGTTACCAACTACTGTGTGGAACTACCTTAAGGTATTTTAGGAATAAGAAAAGATAAAAAAGCAACATTGGCCAGATCACCTCTGCAATGGCCTTCAATAACACCCAGGGAAAATTCAAGAGGGCAAATGCCTAAGATGGCTTCAAGGACATCATGCACTGGGACTGGTCTAATAGAAACAAGCCCTCGCTAACAGGAAGCCGTCTACTCTATATTAACATCTTACACACATGAACCATAGACTTCCCAATGCAATAATATTTCACTGAAATTAATAGCAAGAATGACAGGAAGGTTTATTATTTTATCCACCTGTTTCTGAGAGGATCTAAGCCAATAAATAGACAAATAAATGACAACAAAGGACAAATGCAGCCACCGCTCCTAGGCCACTAGACAGCATCACTAAGAAGCTGGCTGTTGGAGGCATGGAGCACAGATTTCTGCTGCTTCACTAGGGCCAGGCATGTGGAGACAGGGGTAAGGGGTCAATACTTTCAACCAAAAAGACAAATTTGTTTGGAAAATTTTAAAACAGCATTTTTAAAAAAAGGTTTCAGCAGCACAGAACAGCCATCTTTCATTTCAAATTTTAAACTGTATATATGAATGATGGTCAATAAATATTAAGATCTTAAAAATTCCATCTATTTATTTTACAGTAAGAGACTGCATGAGTTTAAACCTCTTAGTAACAGTGTTATGTGCACATCATTGCAAATATAGCCAGGCCATTTTAAAGTAACAGTAATTGACAGATGATATGGTACAATGTTAGGAAAAAAAACAAAAAAGCGCACCAGCTGTTGAACACAGTCTACTGAGTTAAGATATGAATATTTCACTCTGCTCTGACATGCATGTCTTTCTGAAATCATGGTTGGAAATAGTGCATGTAGACAGTTGATTTGATAATACTTACAAGCAGAAAAATATCACAAAAAGTTTCTTCTCTCATCATGGGCACTTGTTCCAAAACGCCTCTCTTTTTTTTCTCAAGCTCACCTCAATAGACTCTGGGGTCATTTACCATATTCTAACCACTTCACAAAGGTTGTTGATACATTTTAATAAAAATTAACCCTTTGTAGTTCATTTTTAGAATTATGCCCATCCTTAAAAGAAAAACACAAACTTAAGTAGAGAGTAATTTAAACAAACACATTTCTGTCAAGTTCATGCCCAACGCACTCATTTTGTTGGAATTACTGATCAAAGCAACAGTTCACCTTGTAGCCAGGTTCCCGTGGACTTTTCAATTCCTCATGAGTCAAACCATGCTTTCTGAATGTACTGGGGGAAATGTCTATCCTCCTAAAATTAAAAGTACAGTAATTGCATACTATTCTACACAACAGTATTAGTCAACATTCTAGATCCTAAGGTATGTAATGGAGCCATAGATGGACATAATTACTTTTCATAGTTTATCTGTTGCCATGTATATAATCCCTCACTCATTCTCTCTCTCTCCCCCCCACTCTCTGGGATTAAGTGTATATGCCTAGCTGCACTCTATCATTAGACCTGTAGCAAAATTACACCCTCTCACCCCACACAAAATAAATAATTTAAAAATAAGTATTCATAGCCAGGGAACGCATGCCTTTAGATCCAGCACTTGGGAGGCAGAGGTAGGCAGATGATCTGAGCCTGAAGCTACCCTAATGAGTTACAGAATAACCAGGGCTACATAGAGAAATTTTGTCTCAAAAACAAACAAAAAGAATTTGTTTTTATTTGTGTGTGCCTGTGCTGGCCTCAAACTCAAGAGATCTGCCTGCTCCCGCCTCCCAGTGCTGGGATTAAAAATGTGTATTGCTGGGGGCTGGAGAGATGGCTCAGTGGTTAGAGCACTGACTGCTCTTCCAGAGGTCCTGAGTTCAATTCCCAGCACTCACATGGTTGTCCTTCTGGTGTATCTTAAAATAAGTGTGTACAGTGGTTTTTTTTTTTTTTTTTTTTGGTTCTTTTTTCCGGAACCCAGGGCCTTGCGCTTCCTAGGATTTACCACTGAGATAAATCCCCAACCCCCGTGTACAGTGTTCTTACATAAAATAAACAAATAAATCTAAAAAAAAAGTGTATTGCCACGCCCAGCAGAGCTCTGTTTCTTCCCAACAGTGCTACTTACTAGTTTGCAAAGTAGATTCAATCTTAGATTCGCTTATAATCACGTCTACTACCCTGACTGCATATGTATGTTCTGTTTAACTCAAAGAGCAGTTCCCATCTTGAGAATCTAAGTACATGGGTCCATTAGTTCTCTGTAAGACTGGTAGTTCTAGTGAGCTGACAGACCCCACCAGATGCTATTCCTAAGACTGTTTTTACAAACTTGGTCTTACCCGGTACTTATCTGATTGACTACTAAGGACTTACAGGTATGATCAACTTTGTTTCTACACAAGATCTCCATGTGCCTGACAAATCCCCTAATACTCATCAATGTGAGTTTAGAATCAAGTGACAATTGTTTTACCACAACCCCAGTGTAAGGTTGAGGACCTCACCTGTGTATCTCTGGGCTTTTCTTAGTTTTAGCTGCTTCTTGTTCATTCCCTCTCTTTAGGTATTTAGTAAAGCGCTCATGCAATGTCATTCCAGAGGATCCAAAGTGATGCTCTGTAAGATTCAAAGAAATACATGAATAGGCTATCAGAGGCAGGTATAATGGTCAACTCCCCCAAGAACCTGTAGCCTTAGAGATAAACACAAGTACTCACACCCAAGTAATACGCTGGGAAAAGGAAGAAAGCAGCGGGTTCACAAACAATCCCATGCTGGGTTTCTAGTTTGTTCCGGTATCTTGGGAACAGGACACAAGGACAAAGACCCTGGTGCTCACCTCCCTTTGGGGCACAGGCTCAATGACTACTTGACTCTAACTCTAGATTGGGCCTGTAACCAGCCCAGTTCAGCTTTCTCAATCATTTATTGCTCTTGGCATTTCTCAGCCTGACCACCTCCATTTTCTCAGGAGACAATAGAACTTGGCAAAGACAGGTTGCTGTTCTTCCAGAGGACACAAGTTTGCTCTCCAGCACTCTTCTCAGACAGCTCCAAACCAACTGTCAATCTAGCTCCCAGGGGATCTGATGCTCTTTTCTGGCCTCCATAGGAACCTCCCATTCCAAACACATATATAAATCAATAGAAAAGAAGTCTTTAAAGTCTTCATACTTTTTTTTTTTAAGATTTATTTATTATATATAAGTACACTGTAGCTGTCTTCAGACACACCAGAAGAGGGCATCAGATCTCATTACAGATGGTTGTGAGCCACCATGTGGTTGCTGGGGTTTGAACTCGGGACCTCTGGAAGAGCAGTCAGTGCTCCTAACCGCTGAGCCATCTCTCCAGCCCTAAAGTCTTCATACTTTGTGTTGAGAATTTTGTAATCATGACTACAGATTGTTAGCATTTCAAAACACTCATCTCTATTAAAATATGGAAATCTCTCACTGAAAGTTGTTCCTTTAACCTAACCTATAGCTTTAAAGATCCTGGAGGCTTCCTCATTCCCTTGTCATCCTGTTTTAGAAAGACAAATATGCAGAAATCAACTCACCTTTAACATGATGAACAATGGTCACTATGTGCTGGGCAAACAATTCTGAGGGGCTACGCTGCGACTGAGCTGACTGTATGTGCTGGAAAATGGAACGGAATTCCTGCTCCTTTTTGTTGCTATGGACTAGATCCCGACAAAGCTTTCGTTCCTGAGCCAATAAGCCACTGGGTCTGAAAAACAAATACATGGAGATTTGGTGTAACAAGAGATACACAGAGTCCAAATTCTTTAACCATAAAAATATTCTAATTCTCAAGATAGCCCTCCTCCCGCCCCCAATGTAACTCAAGGCTGGTTGTGAACTTGTGATTTTCCTGCCTCAGCCTCCTGAGTACTGGAACTGCACAATTGGGCCAGCCTTTATAAGCTTGGGTGAGGGTATAGAATGCAGGGCATCAAAGCCAGGGCCTTTGTACATACTAAATATCTGAGTTTTCCAACATGGAACCACAGCTTCCTCTTATTTTGTGCCAGGGAGGGGAGGATGAAAGAGTGTGGAATACATAAGTAAAAGTCAGAAGACAACTTGTAGGAGTCATTTCTTTCCTTCCAGATCACCAGGCTTAGTGGATCTTGCTAGCCCCTCCTTCCTTTTTTCTTTGAGACAGTTCCAAGGTTTTGTTTTGTTTTGCTTTGTTTGTTTTGGTTTTTGAGATAAGGTTTCCCGGTGTAGCCTTGACTGTCCTGGAACTAGCTCTGTAGATCAGGCTGGCCTCAGACTCAAAGATCCACCTCCCTCTTCCTCCTGAGTGCTGGGATTAAAGGTGTGCAGCACCAACTGCCCGGCAATTCCAAGTTTTAAGCCTATCCACAAATGTTCCTTTTGTTCTCTATCACATTACAACTAAGGAAAGGTTGGTCCAAAATTCACTGAGAATCTTCAAGTGGGGAAGTATTAAACCTTAGTGACCGTACTTGTTTCAACACATACATCAAACAAAAATACTGTAAACGATCAACTAACTTGGCTAGGAAGGTCATTCAACGAGGCAACATAAAGAAGTGGGGCTGGTGAGATGGTTCAGTGGGTACAGGTGATGGCCACCAAGCCAGGGCCCACAAGGCAAAAAGAAAAACTCATTCCCACAAGATGTCCTCTGACCTTCTCGTGCATGCTGTGGCATGTCTGCCCCCTCCCCGCTTCTTAAACAGAAGTAGCAAGAGTGGATGGAACATGTGGCTAGAACACCACTCAGGCAGAGTTCCAACTAACTGGGTAGATTATACTAAGTCAAAAAGCAGTCAGTCTGGGTTCTACCATGCTTTCCTGAAGTTAGAGGAAGAACGGAAGAGGCAGAGTCCATCAATTTGAAGTTTTCTGCTATTTAATGGTGGCAAAAAATAGATTCTGGTGACCCACGTAAAATGGAGACACGGTTCTCAAGTGTCTTCATAGGTAAAAGAAACAATGTGGGTGTGAGTTGGTTTGGAGGGAAAACAGACCAAAATAGTTGCTCCAAGTTCCCAGAAACAAAGAAAGCCAGCCACAAAGGGCTGAAAGATCCTTTATCCCCACAATGCTCATGGGCCATCATCATTCTGTAAGCCATAGTCACTCTCCACTCCAGGGACAGATATAAAGGTGCTGGCACTGACAGGTGGCAGCAAGGAAACTTTCCATCCTCAGAAAGACTGGGTAAGGAAACTATTTAGGCCATTAGAGCCCTGGGGGTCAACAAGGAGCACTCCTCACCGTGCAAGGTCCTCATCGAAGGAGTCCATCCGGACATTGACCTGGGCCTCCCGAGTAATGGAAAAGGAAGACTTCCCTGAGGAAAAGTCTCCTTTGTTTCCCAGCTTGTCACGGCTCTCAGAGGTCTTCCTTGGGGGAGGCGATGAACTTTTCTCCTGGACCGCCTTGTATGCAGTCACCCGGAAATTCTTTTCTGGCACAAAGCCCCTGTGCCCACTTTCGCTCCTCTTGGACCCTCCACGTTCCTCCTTTCGGGATCTCTCTGTGAAAGGCTCCTCCTCCAGCTCCTCTGCTTTCCTCTGCTTTTCCTTCCCTGCATGCAGGCTCTCCCACTTGCCTGACTTCTCTTCCTCCTGGTTTTTGCTTGCACCGGCTATGACTTTAGATATAAATTTGGGCTCATCATCAAACTCAGGTTCCTTCCTTCCCTTACATTTGTCCTTATCTTGTTCATCCATCTCCTCCTTGTGGAAGTCAGCCATCTTTTTCTCAAAGTCATCCCGGAGCTTATACCTTTTGGGTGACTGGCTGCCTCGGAAGGGCTTCTCAGTGTCCGTCTTGGGAGCAAATGGATCAGATTTCATTTTGACATCAGCATCAGAGAAGCCCCCTTTCTCCTTCAGCTTCTCTTTATCAGTATTTGTTTGTTTCTGCTCCTTATCCTTCCCATTCTCCGTCTTCTGCTCTTCCAGATACCTAGTTATAAAGACACAAGGGAGACACACAAGAGACCTAAGCCTCCTGCTCTGGTTTGAAGTCTCTGAGCAAGCATACCTATCTTTCAGTATTATCAGAACTGTCTACCTGTTCTTTTCTAAACATTTCTAACAATTTATGAGCTCAGCATTTAAGAGTCAGTGGAACTGTGCCTTATAAAAACAACCAAAAACCCAGAAGAGCAAGTTATTTAGGATACTGAAAATTATTTTTTACTTACCTGCAATGTGGTCTAAGGGGAAAACAACTAAAGTCTTACCCCAACTTTCACTCATTCATTTAAAAATCTGCTTTCAGCAAAGCAAACAGAATGTTCAACCTTGGACTGTTTTGATTTTATACAACTCACATTTGGAAATACAAGTCTCAAAAGAGACTTCAAATTTGCTTCAAGTCACCTAGAAGATCTACATAATGAAACATACTGTGAACACATAAAAACAAAATACTTGTTAATGGGGGAAATTATGAAGGGAGGTGGCAAAATCATTATTCTCCTAATAGAAAAGCAGGGACCAGACTCAAACCTACACTCAGTGCTGTCAAGGACTAAAACATATACTGCAAAGCAACCTAACTGCAGACTTAGGTAATTATGGGCAATAAATGGTCAACACGAATGAACATGGCAAAGAGCCACATGACTGCCAGCACCAGAGAATGTGCTACCAGGAGTAGAGAACTGAAGAAGGAACCTCTCGCTGAGTCTCTCCTGACTAAACAGTTCTGGCACCTTTCCTATGACCTCTGACTCCATCCAATCCACACAGAAACAATTCCTTATCAAACTCACTATGCTCCCTTCCAGGGTAACACAAAGCTTGCAACTTCTACTAGGACATACACCTGCCCTGTGTTTTTAAATAACGGCTCTCCTGGACTAAGCCTTGGCCTTTCCTATTTTGCTCATTCTCTTCAGTGTGGCTCTTTATCATGATGGACCAATGTGTATCAAACACGGCAGATGGTAGAACCTAGAGGTTTACAGTTCCAGTGGCCAGTCATGTTAGCAAAGACATATTTTTGGTAGCTGACCCTCAAACCTCTACTATTTCCTAGCTTAGATTGGTAGAATCCAAGGCAGTGTTTAATGAAAACACACCATTGCAGACGAGTCTAAAGAAACTTGTACTACACTACATACGCAGGAAACCTTGAGTTAGGCTGAAGGTTTCCTGAGGCCTTTAATGAAGAGTCAAGGAAGCAGGTATTACCTTATTGCTATTAATCAGAGCAGTAACTCAGGCATTATTATTGCACTAAGCTGCTGGCCACTTGGGGATGCGGAAATGAGAAACTTACCTTTTTGTGTAGGCTGCTCCTCCCGAAGCAGCGCTCTCCTCTTTCTGAGATGAACCATATGCAGAGCCAGTGGCTGGTGGACTCTTACCCACAGGGCTCTTTTTGGATGGACTCAAAGACCCAGAGCCATGGTCAAACGGACCTTGGTGTGCTCCAGACTGATATCCAGCACCGCCTGACATAGATGAGCCCATCTGGGATGCATTAGAAAGAGGAGGACTAGGTTTGGGCACAGGGCTAGGGCGTGGTGACCTTCGCCTAACCACCACAGACTGGAGGGGGCTTTTGAGAGCTGGGCTTCTCTCCCGGGGACTCAGATCAGAAACCGAGGCCCGTGATGCAGAACCAGTGCCATAGGTGGTAGCATCTGGCCATGGCTTTGAGCTCTCAGACCCTTTTATATCTTGAGAGGTGCCTCCAGAAAATGTCTGCTCCTTAGCCTCATCTCCCTGGTTATCACCAGCTGCCTGAGATGGCCGGCTATCCTTGGAAGAGGACTTTTTCTCTTTTGTAGACTTTCGCTTAGATGATTCAACTCTGCTGTGGTTGGAGGACGACCGGGAGGACGAAGAGCGTCTTGACCTGTCAGAGGATGACTTATCCGAGTTCCTAGAATGGCTCCTGGACCTTGGTGAAGGGGACCTTCTCTTGGGGGACCGAGATCGGGATCGGCCCCGACGAGGGCTGTATGCTTGCCGGTAGTTCTGCCAATTAGAACGGTAATTTCCATAGCCACCTCGGTTATACTGGCCCCATGGATAAAAGCCTCGGTTTCGTCCACGGAAGTAATAGGGCCTTCTGTAGCCTCTGTTGTGACCTCGGAAATCTCGATTCTGATATACTCTGGGGTGATTCCTTTCTCTGTTATGAGCTGGAGAGTATGATCTGGAACGAGACCTAGAACTGCAGAGGAAGGGAATGGGGAAATGTTTTTTAAAGAGCATTTTCAGTTAAAAAAAATAACTGCCAACAAAAGGTAACACTCCAATCCATATGGTTCTGTATATTTGTTTTCAGTTTTGTTGTGGAAGCAATTGTTCCCTCAATTCTGTAAACTAAAGACATACAGGCACAGGACACTTAGCAGGTAGATAAAGGTCTTACATATGAGACCTGAGGTTGTAAAGGCACAATTGTAACAGCTTGCTGTCAAACAAAGAACACAGCCATTGAAAAGCTCAAAAGAATCTGCCAAAATTAGATCAGAAAAACACAAAACACTACTTTTGTTCTAGAGACTGGAGATGGTTTAATTTAGGTCAAATTTCTGTGGCTGAACTCGATGATCTCACTTAGGTACCACAAGGTGGCACTATCTGACTGTAAGGCACCCAAGCACAGGGAGAGTCACCTCCCCACAGTGTGAACATCTTTCAACTCAGCGGCAAGGCCAGAACTGTTTTTTTATTTAATACAGGAGGACTGTGACAGAGCCAAGGTCCACTGAGAGAACCACAAGAACTCAAAAATAAAATGCCTTAGACAACCAGGAACCATCAAAAAGGCCAAAGCCAGGGCCGGTGTACTGGCTGGTTTATGTCATCAGAGAGCAAAGAGCCTCAATTGAGAAAATACTTCCCTAAGATTGGGCTATAGGCAAGTCTGTACTATGTAAGACATTTTCTTAAGTAGTGATTGATGGAGGAGGACCTAGCCCGTTGTGGGCAGGGCCATCACTGGGCTGGTGATCCTGGATTCTAGAAGAAAATAGGCTGAACAAGCCACATAACTAACACCACTCCATGGCCTCTACATCAGCTCTTGCCTTCAGGTCCCTGGCCCATGTTAAGTTTCTGTCCTAATTTCTTTTAGCGACGAACAGCAATAGAAGTATAAGCTAAAAATAAACCTTTTTGCTTCTCAACTCGCTTTTGGTCAAGATGTTTCATCATGCAATAGTAACCCTAACCAAGACAGCAAAGAAGTCAGAAATGAGGGTAGTCAGCAGGAAGTCTGACAACCTGAGTTCCATTTTTGGTTTGATCTGATCTCAAGGGCCCACATGCCAGAGAACCAACTCCCACAAGTTGTCTTCTGATTTCCAGCTATGTGCTACAACTAACTAACTAACACACTAACACACACACACACACACATAAATATAGTAATTTTAAAAAGTGGTTTGTACAAATTCACTTAGTTCTCTCCTCCCAACCCCCACCCCCACCTTTGGTGCGGCAGGGACTCAGGGTAGCCCTGGCTGGCCTGGAACTTGCTATGCAGATTAAGCTGGCCGCCTCACATTTCCAGAGAGCTGCCTCCGCTGCCCACTGAGTGCTAATATTTAGGACATCTGATGAGATTCTTTTTTTTTTTTTTTTGGTTCTTTTTTTTTTTTTTTGGTTTTTTTTTTTTTTTTTTTTCCGGAGCTGGGGACCGAACCCAGGGCCTTGCGCTTCCTAGGTAAGCGCTCTACCACTGAGCTAAATCCCCAGCCCCGAGATTCTTAAAATACCATTTTTTAAAAAGATTTATTCATTTATTATATATAAGTACAGTTACTATTTTCAGACACGCCAGAAGAGGGCATCATATCTCATTACAGATGGTTGTGAACCACCATGTGGTTGCTGGGATTTGAACTCAAGACCTCTGGAAGAGCAGTCAGCTCTCTCAACTGCTGAGCCATCTCTCCAGCCCCCTTAAATACCATTTATTCTGCCAATCATAATATTACTATTACTATTACTAGGGGATACTAAAAAAATATGATCTCTCAAGATATAAAATAAAATCCCTTCAGAAACAATAGCATAATCAAGGTATATGGTATTCATGTATGGAAATCGATAATGAAATTCACTATTTTGTATTAATTAAAAGTCTAGCCAGCCATGCTACTGCACACCTAGTAATCTCAGCACTGTCAAGGTAAGGCAGTAGCATCAGGAAAAAGAAACAACACTCAAAGCTACACAGCAGGTCTGAAGCCACTCGGACACGTGAGCTACTGTCTCAGGAAACAACACAACGGACCAGGGAATGGAGGACCGGTTCAATGGTTGGTTAAAAGGACTGGAGAACTGGCTCAATGGTTAAAAGAACTTGCTACTCCTCCAGAGGACCATAATCTGGTTCCCCACACCCACAGCATTTCACAGCGGGTAAGCTGTCATAGCTCTAACTCCAGCTCCAGAGGATTTGGTGTCCTCTAGCCTCTGCAGGTGCAGGCACAAACACAAAACAGAAACCTTCTGTCAAGCATGTTAATATACATGTGATCTTAAGTTAACCTGGGAGGCCTGGGCAGGAGAACTGAAGCTAGAGGATAGTCTAGGGGATTTAGCAAGACCTGGTTTGAAGACAAAATTTAGAAGGGATTAGGGATATAGTTCACTGGTACAATGCTTCACTTAAAAACATGGTCTTTCTAGACCGTAAACTTGCCTGAGAGGCTTTTGTGTGTGCACAGAACCTTACACACACTCAGCAAGCACTCTCCCATGGAGCAACACTGGGCCATGTTTGCTTTTGTTTTGTTTTTGAGACAGGTTCTGACTATGCAGCCTTGATTGGCTTCAAACTCTGAGATCTGCCTAACGCTGCCTCCCAAATGTTGGGACTAAAAGAGGACATGTGCCAGAGTTCCTGGCTACATGTGCTTTTAAAATGATAGTTCCTGAGTCCTGAGGCTTGCCAGATGCCCGATAGCTCATCAGATAACCATGCCTGTCACTAAGCATTTCAACCCAGGGTTCAATCCCTGGGACACACATAAAAGGGGAGTATCAATTCCTGCAATTTTCTGACCTCATACTAATTGTGGCACTGCTTGCCCATTATATATATATATCAATCATCTGCTCTTGCAGCAGACCTGGGTCAAAGCATTCACATGCTAGCTCATAGCTATATATTAGCTTCAGTTCCAAGGAATCTGTCACTCTCTACTGGTCTCCAAGGTCACTGTATGTATATGATGCACAAACACCTACAGGCAGGCAAAACATTCATACATATAAAGTAATAAAGATAGTGTCTTCTCTCCTATCTTTTTCAAGGTCTTGTTTTACAAAATCTCTTATGATAATTCAGAATCAAAAATATTAAGTGGTAAATTAAAAAAATAACTAATTCTTTAGTGCCCCATTTATTTGTTGTGTGTTGGATGTGCGTGCCAAGTGTATTGTGTACAGGTGGTCAGAGGACAACTTGAAATCAGTTCTCTTCTTCCACCTTGAGGATCCCAGGGATCAAACTCCTGTCTTCAGGTTTGATATTTATCCACTAAGCCACCTAATTCTTTAGTTTACCACATTTCGGTCCCCCCCCCCCCCCCCGGGGCTGGGGACCGAACCCAGGACCTTGCGCTTCCTAGGCAAGCGCTCTACCACTGAGCCAAATCCCCAACCCCTAGTTTACCACATTTCAACAGCTTTTTTTTTAAAAGATTTATTCATTTATTATATATAAGTACACTGTAGCTGTCTTCAGACACCAGAAGAGGGCATCGGATCTCTTTACAGATGGTTGTGAGCCACCATGTGGTTGCTGGGAATTGAACTCAGGACCTCTGGAAGAGTAGTCGGGTACTCTTAACTGCTGAGCCATCTCTCCAGCCCCCTCAACAGTTCTTATTATGGTAAAGTGTTATTAATATTCTACTTAGTTATTCATTGCTATTAATCTCTTTCTGTAGTTAATTTGTAAATTAAGCTTTATCATAGATGTATATACAAGAAGAAACATAAAACTAAGTATAGGGATCAGACCTAGCTGTGATACAGGATCCCAGATATACACAGAATCTTGGAGACAGTAACTCCCTTTAGGAAGTGTTGTTTTAAGGATTTGATAACAGTATCAGGAGAAGCTGAAGTTCAGTTCAGAAACTGAAGATAAAACAGAATTGGTTTTCTAGTATTGTCCATTGTTCTTAGATCTATCTACACCATAAAGAAAAACAACTAGCAAAGATGCATCTAATTGTCAATTAACAGTTGCTATCTAAGCAAAATTTAAAAGTCAAGAATAAAAACTTACCTTCTATATTTTTCATTCAGAAACAGTAACAATAAAAAAGGACAGGCAGAGGCAGGCTATGAGAAGGAGTATGATCCCACTGAAGGAGATCCATCACCAGCCCTAAGGAGGGTGTATAATTCATGTTCCCATACTTAGGTCTACTGCTGCTCCTGTTACCAATTACTAGAGTAAGGGAGGACCCTGTGGCTCCCTGCAGCCAAAGCTGTAGTCACTAAGATGCAGAAACATGAGGCTGGCTCTGCAGACTGCAAAAGTATTTAAAGTCACTGAAAAGGATACAGTCTGAAATAAAGGGGGAAAAAATGAACTTTCTCCAATTCTGTAGACTCAGCAGTTAGTTAATTTAAAGGCATGGTTTCTCAAACTCTCAGGATACTTTCCTTATAGGAGAGGGAAAACAAAAAGAAACAACAAAAGCAAAACCATGAAACAGATAAGCCAGAAATAAAAAGCTGAGCATACAGTGGCAAGCTTAATCTGCTTCTTAAAAACAGAAGTCAGGCAATAGTCAAGACAAAAAGCATTATTTTCTAGGGACAAAAAAAAAAAAATTCTTCCATAGTTTACAATCTTCTAGGTAACAAGATAGCACTTAAATTGGCTCTAGACCTACCCAACAAATTGCCTGTTTACGACAATGCTCCTTCATTCTCAAGTCAATCGCCACGACAAATGTGTAGATCAGGAGACAAGATCTGCCCAGAATTCCCGCTGTTTCAGAGTTGGTTGGCATGTTTCGATTTGGTCTGTATCAGTTCAATTTTGTTGTTTAGCTTTGGCTGTTCAGTCATACTTGGCTTTGAACCACTTATTTAGCTTCCATTTACCGAATTAAATTTTAAAATGGTATCTTTCAGAACAAAATGAGCTGAAAATGAAATTTAAGTCACCTAAATCAAGACTGTGTGCAAGGCAGGACTCTGTTCCATCCCAGGCCTGGACATTAATCTCTTGAGGGATAAACATAGAATCAGTAGGTTTCCCGTCCGTATTCATACATCCCCCTTTGTCCAAGCTCTGATCTAAAATTAATTTTGAGGCTGACTTTTCACAGATTTCACTAAGATTTAACTTACTTTTTTGTTAGGAAAAGGAAGATTTTTTTTTTTTGGACCAATTACATGTTTAATGTTTAAGTACTGTAGAACTACAGAAGTCATCAAGAATAATGACTTTATGTAGAAAAGGTTTAGTTTCATAATAAATTGCCAAGAAAAAGATTCTAGGTACTACTTACTAGAATTTCTAAGATGGTAAAAATGATACAGTAATACCTTGCTAATTCAATTTGGGGGGAGGGGGGAGGAACTGCACAAAGATCACCTTGAATATTTAGTGGTTCTCAAAAATTCACAAGAGGGGTTGGGGATTTAGCTCAGCGGTAGAGCGCTTGCCAAGTGAGCGCAAGGCCCTGGGTTCGGTCCCCAGCTCCGAAAAAAAGAAAAAAAAAAATTCACAAGAAAAAACTATAAGCATTAAAATCAATCCTTAGAAGAAAATTTAAACCTTTTAACCCCAGGATTCAAGAGGCTGAAACCTAAGGCTCTCACATTCAGTTCCAGCCTGGATTACACCATCTGTCATGAAAAGAACAAACCACCATGCTTTCAATGAATGAGAAGCCTGCCTTAACAAACCATTCAAACAAGATGCTGGGCATCTCCTGGAAACATAACCGAAATGGAGATGCTTATTGAAGGTTTGAAAACTAAAGTATTCATTTAAAAGTATTTGTGAAAACTAAAAAAAAAAGTCATTTTTATATTTAGCAAAAGAAAACTGTTGGTGTTTATAACTGATTCTCAGTTTTAAGATCTGTTTTGCTAAATTAAATCAATTTGTTAGTGATCAGCACATTAGATATATACCCATGATACCTGGTAAATCTCTAAAGTTAACTGAGTTTAGTGGATTATGGTTTCTCTCCAAGGCAATGCTATTAGTAATATTAATCCTTAGTTGTCCTTTCATTGCTGATAAATAAGTTTGAAATAAGCCTTCAAAATCACTTTAACAAAAGATAATCAGCTGCATGACTTTAACCAAGGAGTTTAGACACAAATGCTCTCTTCTAAAGTGAGTGGAAGTATAGGACTGTCAAACAGAAACGAAGCAAACAGCCTCGAATCCTACCTGCCCCATGACAGGAGTCATTCAAAACCCAAATCAATACAATCACCATTTCAGCACACAAGACCACACCCCCTTACCTCAGCCTGCGCTTCCTTGAACGAGAGACAGATCGGCTTCGGGATCGAGACTTTGAAAACGAACGAGACCGAGATCTGGATGCTGATCTTGACCGAGAAGAGCGAGACCCAGACTTGGATTTGTTTGTTTTTGACATCTTGGAAGAGTTTACACCTAATGTTAAGAGAATTCAGTCAAACAAATTCACCAGTTCTGCAAATCTCAACTTCTCTAAGCATTTGGGGTCATAGGGGAAGACACACAACACAATTATTTAAAGCCAACTCCTTAACAAGGAATTTATGGCTATGTTCATAATCCAAGGACCTGGGAGGAGAGGCAGGAAAGGATGGTTTATGTAGTTACAGGCCAATCAGAGCTCCATACTGAGACTCCAACTCAAAACCCAAAACCTTTCATGTGTAGATGTTGGGGGCTAGAGAGATGCATGAGTGCTGGTTAAGAATACAGAGGACCGGGGCTGGGGATTTAGCTCAGTGGTTAGAGCGCTTACCTAGGAAGCGCAAGGCCCTGGGTTCGGTCCCCAGCTCCGAAAAAAAGAACCAAAAAAAAAAAAAAAAAAAGAATACAGAGGAGCGGGGTTGGGGATTTAGCTCAGTGGTAGAGTGCTTGCCTAGCAAGCGCAAGGCCCTGGGTTGGGTCCCCAGCTCCGGGGGGGAAAAAAAAAAAAAAGAATACAGAGGACCTTAGTTCAGTTCCTACCACATTGTGGCTCACAGCCACATGAGAACCAATCTTTGTATAAATGATAGAGGATGTGAAATTCCCTAAATTACAGTAGACTGTTTTAAGTTGCTCGATGAAGATGCTGAGAATCTATCTCAGGTCCCCTACACAAACTAGTACAATTTCACTGACTAGGCCATTCTCTAGCCCTAGACTAGATTTCTAGCAATTGGAACTCCAGGCCTCACACTTTCATGACAAATACTTTTTTTTTTTTTTTTTTGGTTCTTTTTTTTCGGAGCTGGGGACCAAACCCAGGGCCTTGCGCTTCCTAGGTAAGCGTTCTACCACTGAGCTAAATCCCCAGCCCCGACAAATACTTTACTGATTCAGCCGTCTTCCCAACCTTACTGATTTCCTAGTATCCATATTCTTTCTGTCTGTCTCTGTCTCTCAGTTCTCCAAGACAGAATTTGTGCAGCCTTGGCTGCCCTAAACTTGGCTCTGTAGACCAGAGTGACTTGTTGGAATTAAAGGCATGCGCCAGCTAGTCTCCATGTTCTTCAGAAGAGTCACACTCACGGCCAAGTATAGTAGTATGTACATAATTTAATCATCACACTCAGGAAGCAGTCAGATCTCTGTGAATTTGAGGCCAGCCTGGTCTACATACAAACTCTAGATCAGCTATGGCTACAAAATAAGACCCTATGTCCCCCTCAGGCTGCAAAAAAAGACACGGTGTCAAAAAAATAAAAAAATAACTTGCATATCACATCTGGCTTTTATGTGGATTCTGGGGAGCCAATCTTAGGTTGATAGGCCTGCACAGCAAATACTTTCCACAATCAGCATCCTCCTGGCCTCCAATATGTTTATGATTTATTGAATGTGTTGGAGTGTGTTTTGCATACATGCCTGTATGTGTACAAGGTGCATTCCTGGGTATCAAGTGCCTTTGAAACTCATGATCTGGAGTTATAGATGGTTGTGTGCGACCATGTGGCTTCAGGAAACCAACTTGGTGGTGTATGCTTGTCATCCCAACACTGAGAAGATGGGTAAGAGGTTCAGAAATCAGGTAAAGGTAACAAAATCCTGCCTGCACCAGGGCAAGCCTATAAAACAGAAACCCTACCTCAAAAAAAAATGAAGGAACAGAATGGAAATAAAAAAGGGAAAGAACCCACCAGCCAAAGAGTTATTTTTTGTTATTTGCCTATTTTTGTTATTTGCCTCAGGGTAGTTGAGTAGGAAAGCAGAGCTCAGGTGAAATTTTAAACATGTTTACTATTTTCTTTGTCTCTCCTGAGACTGTACTCTTACTCTCCAGAGTAAAGGGAAGAGGGGAAAAGGGGAAACAAGAGCAGGAACAGCTGCGGCACCTCTAGGGAACACTTCAAAGAAACACACCTAATCAAGAGTCAAGTTACAGACCTTTCTGACACTTCTGCAATTAAGTGGATGCTATTTTGTACTCTAAATCATGTAAAAATGTTCAATTCTAGGAATTTACGATTTATAATATTCACATGTGCATTAAAGAATTTCCTCAAGGCATCATTCTGGCAATTTTACTGCTGCACTTTTAAAAATATACATATATTATAAAAACAAAATCACAAGCTGGGTATTGGTGGCGCGTGACTTCAGTCCCAGTACTGGGGAAGCAGAAGCAGGTAGTCTCTGTATTCTGAGTGAAAAATGTGAGCTTAAACCCAAGTACCAGTCAGCCACTAATAACTGATGTTACTCCAGCCTCTTGTTTAGCTACTGGGAAAACAAAAACAGACAAAAAAAAAAAAAAAACAAAAAAAAAAAAAAAACAAAAAAACAAAAACAAAAAACAAAAAACAAAAAAACCCTCTTTCCTTCTTTTCTTCTCCCTAAAAAATATCAACGCTCATTTGGATAGGTGAAACAATCTTTCTCACTGCTACAAAAGGGTAACTAAAGGTTGAAATCCCTAACTGGTACCAAGCAAGAATCTTGGCTCCCCAAATGAGAGCAATTTTCAGAAACAAATGTTCCACCAAGGGTTCCTGTAACCCTGGCTGTCCTGGAACTCATACTGTAGACCATGATGGCCTAAAACTCACAGGTGTGCAGCACCAACCACTGACTGGCTTTTCCTGCCTTTTAAAAATCTAGCCAATCTACCTAAAAATAAAGACACTAACCATCTAGGCCACTCATCTCCTGAATGCCCTGAAATGCATGTGGGGCAATATACCTACAACAAGGGCAGGAGACACCAAGCTCCTGAGAGAAGTGGTAAGTCACAGCTCTAAGATCCCACTGGTGAAGGACACCCTGCTGGCTTAGTTTCTGGTTCTTTCACATCTTAAACAACTTTTTCCACTGTTCACTTTTTAAAGGAAGGGACTATATCACTTCTCAGTAACTAAAAAGGTAGAAAAAAATTCTCATGTATTTTTCATGGAGCATACAACAAAGGCAGAGGAGAACTAATTATTTCAAGGCTGATTTTCTCATTAGAATCTAGGATTTGTATACCTTAATGAAAATATTAAACACCTTAACTGATGGTGAACCTTGCCAATTGGATGGATTTTAGAACTATCATGGAAACAACTCTCTGGGTATGTACGTCTAGGAGAGATTTTTCTAATTAGGCTAGCTGAGGTGGCAAGACCCATCCTAAATATGGTGGCACAATCCCACTGCCTTCAGTGAGATAGAATAAAAAGATAAGCACAAGCACTCATTTCTCTGCTTCTGACCTACCTACTATGCACTAGACCCAGAGCATCCTACTCCTGCTACCACATCTTCCCTGTTTAAGATGGTCTGTATCCCTGAGAACCATGAGCCAAAATAAACCCATCTGCTTCCTCCAGTTGGTGTTCTTTTATGTTATTAACAGTTATTCAAAAACTAAACTAAGAGCTGGAAATATATTGTTCAATGAGAAGAGTTCTTGTCTAGTATACTTAAGTCCAATGCCCAATATTACCAAACATAATAGTATCGCAAAGTATGGTATATTGTTAGAGGCCCAGCTTTATTATTCTCAACATTCCCAATATCAAGGCAAGAAGGCTAGGCAAGTTTGAGATCAGCCTGAATACAGAGATTATCTTAATCAATCAAACAAAAAACAATAAAACAAGCCAGATGGTAGTGGCACATCTCTTTAGTCCTAGCACTTGGGAAGCAGAGGCAGGCAGATCCTGAGATCAATGCCAACTGGTCTACATATCCAGTTCCAGACCATCCAAGAATATAAACACACAGGCACATACAGTTTAAAATAAAATACATCTAAGCATTCTTCTCATCAATTTACCCAGACTCACTGAACACTTTCTGTCCTATGTATGGCTTATGTTTAAAATAAAACTGGCAAAGTTCTCTGCCCCACTGTCATTTAGGGCAGAAAACTGGTTTTGGCAATTAAGACTTGTTTTGGCAAATAGTGGTAAAAACACCAGAGATCTTTTCCAAATTGCTTCATTTCTTTTGGAGTTTTGTTTTGTTTTTTTGAGACAGGGTTTTTCCTTGTAGCCCTAGCTGTCCTAGAACTCACTCTGTAGACCGCTTCTGCCTCTTTTTGCTGTTAAAAAGAAAACACTAATTGGTTCATTGTGACACAGAATACTAATTGTGGGTCCACTTACTTTCCCAATTACCAACAAAGAAGTTCTTGGTTTCCAGCACCCCAGAATGTTATCTTTAGGGTATAATATTACTGAGGAGTACAGTGATATCTCTAAAAACAGAATTTTGGAGACAGATATATGCAAAAAAAAATGTAAGACATAGGGACATGGGGGGGGGGGGGGGCGACAGGACTGACCATCCAAAAAACAAGAGCAAACAATTCACTTGCAGCTCTCAGAATGAACCAACAACCTGTCAATACCATGACTTTGAACTTCTGGCCTATAGAACTACCAGACACCAACAACATCTATTTAAACCATATTTTGTTACAGAAGCCATAGCAAATTCAATAACTCTGTACTACCTATACAATTTTCTGGGATTTTTGTTTTTGTTCTTAAATGATTTATTCTTTTACTTTTTTATATCCATGCATGCCTGTATGAAGGTGTCAGATCCTCTGGAACTAGAATTACAAACAGTTGTAAGCTCCCAGGTGGGTTGTTGAAATTGAACCCTGGTACTCTGGAAGAACAGCCATGGTCTTGACTAAATAGAAGCTTTGGCAAGAAAGGGAGGAGGTCAGGGGTTAAATCTTCCCTCTGTGAACTGGATCCTAATATCATCACTGTGCAGGAAAATCAAGGTAATTAAAGTATCTATAAACCCAGTTGTGGTAGTATATACCTGTAAATTCTAATACTGGAAGGTGAAGGCAGGAAGATTTAGAGTTTAAAAGTCATGGTATGAGACCTTGTCTCAAAAAAAGAAAAGAAAGGAAAAAATAGAAACAAAAACTGTAGCTGGTCTTTGCTACTTTGTGGGCTGTCCTTTTTCTCACCCTGTATCCTCTTGGTTTCACCTCCTATCACCAGATAGGAAAGAAAGGATCGGAGAGAGATCCTTGAATCTAATTTTTCTTATTTTGTTTCTTCTTTGAATACAACTAACCACAACCTACCACTACCACCACCACAAACCAGCCACCTGCGTTTATATACCCTCTGAAAAGTCCCCAGAATTCCAAATGTCACACAATCCCAGAAACTATATCTACAGTTGGCTTAAAACCATGCCTCTGCTAGAGCACAAGGGAGATCATAGTTAGATCATAGTCAGCTGGTGCAAAGCAGTCCCATAGCCCCCCACACCTGGGATTAAAACAAAAATACATTCTTAAAATGCTTCTGTGTTGGTTTTTCTTTTTGTTTTGTTTTTTTTTTCGGAGCTGGGGACCGAACCCAGGGCCTTGCACTTCCTAGGCCAGCGCTCTAACCACTGAGCTAAATCCCCAAGCCCGCTTCTGTGTTTTTCAAGGAAACCAAAATTGTCACTATACAAAACAAAGTAACAGGAGCTGGGGCACTGCTTAGTCGATAAAGCATTTGTCTTTCAAGCATGAGGACCTAACTTTTAGCCCCAGAAACCCAAGTTTAAAAACAAAGAAACTGAGAATGACTGTTTCTTGCTCCATCCAAAAGAAATAGCAAATAACATATAAGTTAGGTCAATTTAAATAATAAAATAATACCTGCATAATTTTAAGGGTTTTTTTTAGTGTATTTGTTTTGCTTTTGTATATATTTATGCTTGGGGCCCTTGGATGCCAGAAGGCATAAGATTCCCTAAAACTGGCATAATACTTTGTTATGAGTTGCTATGTGGGTATTAGGAACTGGACCAGATCTTATTACCCAATTTTTTTTTAATTTTTCTGTATGTGTGGGTATTTTGCCTATATATACGTCTGTGTACCGTATGCATACCTACTGTCTGTGGAGGCCAAGGCCAGAACAGGGCATTGAGTTCCCTGGAACTAAAGTTACAGATGGCAGTGAGCCACCAGTAGGTGCTAGGGATCAAACCCAGGTAACTGCAAAAGCAACAGAAGCTCCAAACTACAGTCATCTCTGCAGTCCCAGAACAGTGACTTCTAAACCGAGGAACCATTGCGCTAGTTCCTGGCACCCAGTACATCTTAAACTAGGTTTTGTTCTAGGGTGGCTAGAGGGCATATTTAGAAACTTCCTTGAGGGGTTGGGGATTTAGCTCAGGTAGAGCGCCTACCTAGCAAGCGCAAGGTCCTGGGTTCGGTCCCCAGCTCCGGGGGTGGGGGTGGGGGGGGGAGACACTTCCTTGAATTTCAGAGATCTTACTTTTATTGTGATTTACTTGTTTAAGTAATAAGTGATCAGATATCTTCTTATACAAAGTAAACTGCTGTGTTCTTTATTGGCTAAACTGGCTAGTATTAAACAGAAGAAATATACTAAAAGAAAAGACCTGTATTACTAAGACAGATCAAAAATATTGATGGCAGCAGTGGCCCACACTGTGAATCCCAGCACTTGGGAAACAGATAGATCTCTGAACTCAAGGTTAAGAAACCTCCAGGACAGCAAGGGCTATAAAGAGAAACCATCTCAAAAAAAAAAAAAAAAAAAAAAAAAAAAAAAAAAAAAAAAAAAAGAAAGAAAGAAAAAAAGAAGAGGTCTGATGTGGATGGGTAGAAATCAACAGCAAGCTAAGAGGTCATTCATTTAAAACTTTCCTTACAATAATATCCCCAGTGTAAGCAGCTTGTGTATCTTCTCTAGATCTTCTCTAGAGAATTTACTCAATATAAAGGGTCTACTATATGATATGATCATCTATGCAATTAAATTTTTCATCAGTAGGGAAAGAGAATGAACTACAGAGGTGGTAGTTTAGACAATCTTTGACTCGCCCCAGAGGCTCCTCTCTATGTCCCTCAGCGAGAGTGATGGCAATTTCAGTATGCATTTTAAATGAGTATGCATTACCATGGGAATATTTCCTCACTCAAAAAAACTTAGCTTTTCTGACTTAACTAATGGCCTATGGTGTCCTTCCAATTTTCATTATTAAACTAACTTGGCAGCCAATTGTTATATTAGCCATTTAAAAAAACTACACCGTGTATGTATACACATGCACCTATTGCACGGTTGCCTACATAGGTCAGAGCAAGGTATCTCAGATCCCCTACAAGTGGAGTTACATGTACTTATGATTTGTCCAATATGGATGTTGGGAACCAAATCTGATTTGTGCAAGTGCTCTTAACCACTGAGCCATTTCTCCAGCTTTTCTTAAATAAAACTACTAGATTCAGATGCAGTGGTGCAAACCCAGAAATCCAGCTATTGGGAAGGCTGAAGTGAAATATTCTAAAGGCCGGTTAGGTCCTGGTCTCTACAGTATATAATCATGCCCCTGAACATTGATATACATAGCCATTCATTTCTGTGGATTTTTATACAAAGCCTATTCACAACTGTATTAGGAGTGATAATATGGCAACTTGAATGAGAATGAGCACCATAGGCACAACTTTGAACATTTGGTGTCCCGAGCTGGTTAAACTATTTGGGAAAGATCAGGAATGTATGGTCTTGTTGAAGGAAGTGTGTCCGTTGGAGTGGAGTTTAAGGTTTTAAAAGCCTGAGTCATACCCAGTGTTTGTGTGACTCTGCTTTTTGTTTGTGGATCTGGGTATCAGCTCTCAGCTCCTATTCCAGTGCCATGCCTGATAGCTTGCTTGCTTGCTACAATGTTCCCCACCATGATAGTCATGGAATGTACTCTAATCCTTTGGAACCTGTGAACCCCAAATTAAACTCTTTCAAGTTGCATTTGAAAATTTTATATTTTTCCCTCCAGATAGGGTTTTTCTGTGTAGCGCTAGCTGTGGCAGTGCTGGAACTCTGTAGACCTGTTGGCCCTGAACTCAGAGATCTTGCTGCTTCTGCCTCCCAAGTGCTGAGATTAAAGGTGTGCCCAGCAGCTTCACATTTTATACATCCATGTTTTGTTTTTAGGGTTTTCAGGGTACTGGGATTAGAGGTATACACCATCATACCTGACTACACTTTTTTAAACATCAAGTCCTCTTCCTACAAGTTTATCACGGAGATTTAGAACAAGAAAAACACGTAAGTGTATTTATTTTTATTTTGGTTCTCTGACACGGGTCTAATCTGTCTAGCTGAAGCTAGCCTTGAAGACCTTGATCCTGCCTACTCCCACCTCCCAAATGCTTGGATTAGCAGGCATGTATGATAATATCTGGTATGAATGTATCTTGTAACACTAATTTATCATATGTTTGTAACATCTCAACCATACTATTATCTGGTCCAGTTGTATTTTGTCCTTATCCAATCTCTGTACCTCTGTACTCATCACCAATCCCTTCCTTCCCAAGCAGGTCTTGTTTTTGTTGTAACACTGGGGATGAAGGATTTGTACATGCTATATACATGCTCCAACACTAAGATATAGGCTTGATTCCAGCAGTTTGAATTTGTAAAAGTATTTTTATTACTTTGTGGGATTTTTTTTTTTGGTCTGCATGTATGTATATGCGCCACATGCATCTCAAATTGGAGTCACCATATGGATACTGGAAACCAAACTCTAGTAAGTGCTCTTCACCACTGAGTCATCTCTCCAGCCCCAGAGCAATAGTATAATCTCTTGGAGTTGTACTTGCTACCCAACTTTCTTGTGCTTTCTCTGTTCAAGAAACTAACACCAAAAGGTGGTCTTAAATCAAAACAAACAGGGGTTGGGGATTTAGCTCAGTGGTAGAGCGCTTGCCTAGCAAGCGCAAGGCCCTGGGTTTGGTCCTCAGCTCCGGAAAAAAAAAAAAAGACAAAATCAAAACAAACAAACAAAAAAGAGAAAAAAACAAACAAAAATACCCAGAATTAAAAAAAAAAAAAAAATATACCGGAGTTGGGGATTTGGCTCAGTTGGTAGAGCGCTTGCCTAGCAAGCACAAGGCCCTGGGTTCGGTCCCCAGCTCCGAAAAAAAAGAAAAGAGAAAAAAAAAAAATACCCAGAATAACCACGGACTGGCAAGACATGGCTATAAAATTCCATACTCAAAACAGATTAAAGCAAGAAGATAGGAGAGTTCAAGTCCAGCTTGGACTACAAAAGATCCATCTCAAAGAAATCAGGAGAGAAAACAAAAACAAATCTGTGCTTATAGATTTAGTTTCATAGTTCTAGTTGACAAAACAAAGTTTTCCTTTCTGCATTTTTTTGGAGGATGGGGGAGTATATATAGTCTGTAACCCAAACTGACCCCAGAATCTAATCATTCTGTCTCAGTTTTTTTTTTTAAAGATTTTATTTATTTATTATATATAAGTACACTGTCGCTGTCTTCAGACACACCAGAAGAGGACATCAGATCTCATTACAGATGGTTGTGAGTCACCATGTGGTTGCTGGGAATTGAACTCAGGTCCTCTGGAAGAGCAGTCGGTGCTCTTAACCGCTGAGCCATCTCTCCAGCCCCTGTCTCAGCTTTCTAAGTACTAGATTTACAGGATCATATAAGCCATATCCTGACTTTGATTTTTCTTTTTCTTATTTTGGTAGAAAGAGATTGGGTCTCCAACTCAGGCTGTCCTAAAACTCACTATGTAACTCTTACTTTCATTTCCCAAGAACTCAGATTATCATTATAAACCTAACCCAAGACTTCTTAAATTACAGGGCTGGGCATGGTGGTTCATGCCTTTAATTCCAGCACCCAGAAAGCAAAGACAGACAGTATCTCTCTGAGTTTGAGGAGAGACTGGTCTACAAAGAAGTTCTAAACAAACCAGGGCTACATAGTTTAACACTGTCTCAAAACAAACAACTATATAACCTAGGGGCTAGAGAGATGACTTAGTGGTTAACAGCTCCCAGCACCAGTACTAAGCTGAGCATCCCAACAACACCTGTAATACCAGTGTGGGGAGGTGACAAAAGAACCTTTGAGGCCTAGTGAAACAACAAGAGCTCCAGGTTCAGAGACTCTGCTTCACAGGAAGAGACCGAGTAAAAAAGAGAGACACCCAATGCCTTCTCCTGGCCTCTGCATGAACACAGGCATGTGCAGACACATGTGTACACACACATACACATTACAACATAGAATTGAGATTTAGAAATCTTATGGATTTAGAATGCTAAAAATTCAATATAACAGGTGGGTGGAGGTATGGGTGTGTTTTGAGACAGGGACTCACTATAAAGCCCTGGCTGGACTGGAACATAAATGTTCCTTAAAATGAGTGTGCTTATTAAGATTCTTTTACCACAAGCATTTACCTTAGAATTAATGATTCAACTTCAACTGTCTCCAAAAAAACACCAGCAGCACTACTGGCTTCTCCAATTTACAGTCAGGGTATAACTCTGCAATGACAAGAAATGATAAAATGTTTACTACACCTTAAAGAATCTATTATTGCTTAAAACCCACAGCTGGAGAGATGATTCATTTATTAAGAGTGCTTGCTGTAGTCAGTCGTGGTTAACATATGTCTTTACTCCTAGTACCTGGAAGGAGAAGACAAATAGAGCTCCAAATTTAAGGTTAGCCCGGCCTATACAGTGAGTACCAGGACAGTCAAAGCAATAAATTGAAACTGTATTAAAACAAAACAAACAAACAACAAAAAAACCCACAAAAAACAAACAAACAAAAACCAAAAAACAACCTATCCCAACTGTTTGCTATTCAATTGTGGGAACCTGAGTTTGAATCACCAGCATGCAAATAAGATCTGGGTGTGTGAATGTGTGCACCAGCATGCATGCATGTGGGTTTCCCCAGCGTTAAAAGACTATCTAAAAAAAAAAAAAAAAAAAAAAAAAAAAAAAAAGGAAAAGGATGAGGAGAAAGAAGTATTACAGCACTAATAGAGGGATATCTATCTGCTGGTAATGCTAACTCTGAGCTGATGTTAAAATGGAATTCTATTCTTAAACTGGGAGGGGTGGTACCTGCCTAGAATCAACATTTAGGAGGCTAAGATAAGAAAATTGTCAATTTAGAGTGAGCAAAATTCTGTCTCAAAAAAACTGGGGAGAGGAGTATACCTTCACAAGATGTAAGGGCACTGGATATCAAGACTGGCCTGAACTCCCAAGATCCACAAAAGACTCCTGAAAGTTGTTTTCTGACCTCAACAATCTCTAGTCCCCCTTTCATACATACAAGCACATATAATAAACATTTTCTGTTTCAAAAAAGTGAGGGGGACTAGAGAGATGGCAGTTAGATCTCTGTGAGTTCCAGGACAACTATGGCTATACAAAGTACCTTGTTTCAGAAAAAAATAAACAAAAAGATGGGGAGAAAGATGACTGAGAATCTAGTTTAGTAGCCAAGGACATAAGCAGCAGCATATTCAATCCCCAACAGTTTAAGCCAGGTAGATATGCTTACATGCATGCCGATAAATCCATCACTATGGAAACAGAGACAGCAGAGATCAGACGTTCAAGGTCTGGGCTGGTGATATGGCTCAGAAGTTAAGAGCACTTGCTGCTCTTCCTGAAAACCCAAATTTGGTGCCCAGTTATGACCCACACACACTATGTAGTCTGAAACAAGAAAAGTGGTTCAAGATCATCTGCAGCTACCTAGTTTGAGCTAACCTGGACTATAACACTATCAAAACAAAACAACAACAAAAACTAAAGAAACAAAGATTGAGAAAGCTGTCTATCTTAGAAAAATCAGACAACAAAATTAAAAATGTGTTTGCCGGGCTGGAGAGATGGCTCAGTGGTTAAGAGCACTGACTGCTCTTCCAGAGGTCCTGAATTCAAATCCCAGCAAGCACATGGTAGCTCACAACCATCTGTAATGGGATCTGGTGCCCTCTTCTGGTGAGTCTGAAGACAGCTACAGTGTACTTATATATAATAATAAATAAATCTTAAAAAAAAATGTGTTTGCCTATTGTGCAGGATGCATGTGTACGTCAATCTCTATTAACATACATACACAATTCTTACCCAGAAAAATCAAAAGCCCATGTGTGATGGCTGTTCCTGGCTATCAACTTGACTACATATATAATTAACTAAAACACAACAGCTGAGCACTCATGTGAGGGACTTTTTTCTTTTTTAAAATTATATATTTTGTATTTAAAGTTATGTTGTGTCTCCAGTCAAAGACAGCAGCAAGCCACCAACTATGTATGTAGGTATTAGGAACTGAACCTGGGTTCCCTGGAAGAGCAGTCAGTGTTCTTTTTTTTTTTTTTTTTTAAAGATTTATTCATTTATTATATATAAGTACACTGTTGCTGTTTTCAGATACACCAGAAGAGGGCATCAGATCTCTTTACAGATGGTTGTGAGCCACCATGTGGTTGCTGGGAATTGAACTCAGGACCTCTGGAAGAGTAGTTGGGTGCTCTTAACCGCTGAGCCATCTCTCCAGCCCGCAGTCAGTGTTCTTAATTAACTTAATTAACTTAACTAGCCAGCCATCTCTCTAGACCAGAAGAATTTTTTAAAACAATTAAGTCATTTAAGTGGGAAGATCCTCTTCTGATCTGATCTTTGAAATAGTTACACTTTTAATCCAGATCTTTTTTCTAATCTCCCTGCTGCACCCCCAAGACAGAGTCTCACTTTGTAGCTCTGGCTATTCTGGAACCTGATCTGTAGACCAGACTGGCCTTGAACTTAGAGATTCACCTGTCTCTGCCTCCTTAGTGTTGGGGATAAGGGCCTGTACCTCCACTGCTCAGCCCTGGTTGGAAAATTATTCACTGTAATAACTAAATCTAAATGCAGCACAGGACAAATGCATTTGAGAAGTTTTAGTGTGGTCCACTAGCACTACTTAGTTCTCTATCAAACAAAGTAGTAGGGGTTGGGGATTTAGCTCAGTGGTAGAGCGCTTGCCTAGCAAGTGCAAGGCCCTGGGTTCGGTCCCCAACTCCGGAAAAGGGAAAAAAAAAAAAAACAAAAACAAACCAACAAAGTAGTAAAAGTCCTTACTGCCATTTACTATTAAAGAGACAGAATGACTAGTAAGTGAAATGAGTAAAGTATGTGGCTGTTTCGTTTTAAGCTATAGTAAAGTTTCAATGAAATATTGATTTTTTTACAATATACATGCATTATTTCTATTACTGTCAATTGTATACATATTATTTTCAAAACAGAAAAGAAATGAAAAATATTTCTTCTAGAAGTTCCAAGTAATTTGTATTCAAAGGTCTATTGAAGCTAATAAAGTTCGGTCAGTTTAATCCTAGCACAGAAGGCAGAGGCCTTCTTCTCTGAGTTCCAGAACAGTCAGGGCTACACAAAGAAACCGTATCTCTAAAACAAACAAAAAAAGCTGGAAAGATGGTAAAGTGCTTGCCCTGTAAGAAGATGCCCAAACCCTTAGAGGCAGTTATGTGCAGTTGTGAACCACCAAACATGGGTGCTGAGAATGTAACCTGAGTTCTCTTAACCTGAGTCATTGCACTGGTCCCTTCTTTTAGATACAGACTTTCACTGTGTAGCCTTGACTAGCCTAGAACTCACCCTATAGCCTAAGATGGCATTAAACTCTAAAAATCCACTTACTTCTCTACCTGTGGAATGATGGGACCAAAGGCATGGACCACTCTGATCAGCAGAATCTCATCATTCTCAAAGTTTTGTTTTTCAAACACACACACACACACACACACACACACACACACACACACACACACACACACACACACACACCCAGAGAACAACTTGCAGAAGTCAGTTCTCTCCTTTCACCATCTGGGATTTGGGGATCAGACTCTGATCATCAGATTCACTGGTAAGCACATTTCTTTCTTTGCTAATATTGGTTAAGGCTCCAAGATACTAGTTTTACTATCTTTGGTGCTAAGGATGAAAGCCAAAGTCTCCTGAGGTAATGCTGGCTTTCTCACAATGAAATTTCCTGAATAACTTTAGGAGCACCCTCATCTCAGTGAGCCACTCTATCAATTCTCCATAACTCAACTCTCTACTAAAATAGAGGGAAGTCAGTTATTAATCATTAACCTCAAAGAAAAAGAATTACTAAAAGCAAAACAATGGCTTTCACAGATGTGTAGTAATTTTAAAAATGAAAATTCTCAAAAAATTCTCAGTGTCACTTAGAAGTTACCACCACTCCTGAATGTGTCTACTTTCTTTCATAGGAGCTTCCTACCCCTTCTCCACGTAGTCATTCACAAATGATACTGTTTTTCCTTTCCTATCACCACCCCCTTCCTTTGGGTAGTTGCCAAGTCTTATGGCTTACCTGCCCAGTCATTTCTCTCATATTAATAAAGAGCAGTGTGAGCTGGGTAGCAGGGACTCACATCTTTAACCCCAGAGCCCAGAGGGGTGGCGGATCTCTGAATTTGAAGTCAGCCTGGTCTAGTCTACAGAGCCAGGACAGTGGGCTACAGAGAAACTCTTTCTCAAAACAAAACAAACTCTAATTCAAGGGTTTTTGTTTTGTTTTATGCAGTACTAGAAATTGAGCCTAGAGCCTCTGAATGCTAAATAGGCTTTCTACATCCCAGAGACCATTATGTTTTTTGTTTGTTTTGGGTTTTTTTTTTAGGGGGCTGTCTTGCTATGCTTTGCTACCAGGACTTACTTCAGACTTGCTATGGAGGGAGGGCTACAAAAGGCCTTGAAAGAGATCATGACCCTCAGCTTCAGAAGCCATTAGAACTAAGGCTATTCCCGCACAAGGCAAGCTCTGGAGAGTCTCAAGACAACCAGTCCAAACTCTTGGACGTGGCCTTTCCCTTTGTTTGGCCTTCTGAGACAGACCAAACTTGCAGTTACATTTCAGATGCTACAAAGCAAAGCAAAGCAAAGCAAAAAAAGGAGACTTTGAAAATAAGTCAGCTAGGGCACATGACTATCATTTTAAAGGCACTGCCTTCTAAAACTCCTTGTGCTTCAGTTCCAAAACAAAGTATTTCCATGTTTTAGGGGACCCTCCCTTAAAAAAAAAATCTTTCTAAAAAATGTTATCAGGCAAGATAGCACTTAGGAGGCAAGTGGATCTCTATGAGCAGGCCAGCCAGTTCTACAAAGTGAGCTCTGGGAGAGCCAGGGCTTTGTAGAAACCCTGTCTCAAAGGGCTGTTATCAAGATACATTGTGAAAAAAAATTTTTTTCAACAAAAGAAAAAATTTCAGAAAACAAAAGTTAAGGTAAATAAAGCCCAAATAAATAAAAGTCACCAAGGAAATAAGGCTGAACTCCTGATCCTGCTGGTACTTCTGCCAGGATCCAAAGCCAGCCCCACCATGCCCAGTCACAGAACATTCAGAGACCTGCATCACAAATGCAAAATGGGACAGCAAATTAAAATGCTTGTAATAAACAGACAAGTAGGACACTGCTCCAGTCAGGGATGCCCATCAGGCTGTGCTGAGAAGGTCTGTGGCAACCAGGAAAGACACGTCTCAATCACAAGAGAACTAATTTTTAAAGAGCTGCCCGAATCTGTATGTATGTATGTATATGTATGTGTGTGTGTGTGTGTGTGTGTGTGTGTGTGTGTGTGTATATATATATGTATATATATATATATATCTTTCCAAATGCTAACAATTCAATTTTAACTCCATGTAAGCCAAACAAAACCAATCTAGAGACTGGATTTAGTCCAAGAGACTTAAATGTTCAACTACCACCATAAAAGAAAAACAGGTTCCACTGGCACCTAAGGCAGATGTCTATCCTATGCTTCCAATAAAGCACACTTTTTAATGCAAACCTGAAAACCACCTGTTCTCACACCAGACTTTCCACTTCTGCCACTAAAATAAGATCTATAAACAAAATCTAAAAGGAGCCAGTTGAGCTATCCTCAGACAGTTGCCAAGTTTAAGGACAGCCTGAGCAACCAGGCAGTCTTTATAAAAATTAAAAAGACAACAGGTAGAGGTGGCACATGCCTTCTTTAGCACTCAGGAGGCAAAGGAAGGTGGATCTTTGAGTTTGAGGCCAGCCAGGTCTACGCAGAAACTGCCTCAAAAAAAAAAGAAAAAAAAAAAAAAAAAAAAAAAAAAAAAGGGAGAGAGAAAGGGGGAAAAAAACACAACGAAAACAAAACAGCAAATTAACTTATGTGAACTAACTTTTAACTTTTAGCTTCCTCACATCTTCAGGACAAAATGAAACTAAGCATATCTAATTTCTGTGGCACATCATTTAATTATTTCTTCAAAAAAAGAAAAGTTTCTTTAAAGACTAATAAGACAAACTTTTAGGCCTTTATATTTTTATAGGTTATAATCCTACACTACAGGGTCTAAAGCAAGTGTTCTTTGGTGTTTAATTAGCATTTACTAGGAGTTTCATCATAATTTTTTGGGGGTCAGGGAGTTCAAAACAGGGTCTCTGTATCGTTGGCTGTCCTGGAACTCTATCTGAACCTCCTTAGCCTCTCACAAACCTAAACTTTTTGATATTCATAACTATAATGGAGACACTTCTAAAACTGTGCACACTGCATAAAAATTATACAGAGATCTTGGCCTTCTTGAACTCTGAATCATACAGTAATGTCTGGACTCTAGAGAACATAAAGCTAATCCCTAGTCTATGCTGTAATTCTATCCTACACCTCCACCCATTATTCTACACCAGGCAAGTGCTGTCTCCAGCCTCTATTACCCTACAGTGCACTACACCGAGCCCTGCAATAATGATCTAACCCACAACCTAAGTCACAAATCTTTCCTCTTCATCTGTACCAGTGAGAAATCCCTTCACCAACCTCCGCACCTCTTAACTTACTTTAAAAGTCATGCCTGTCCGCCGTACTTGGCCTTCTTTAAAAAAAAAAAAGAAAGAGAGCAAGAAGGAAATCTATCCATTCCTATGTGAGCACCTACTACTCCTTCCTCCTGAATACTCTCTCTGCAATACCCCACAAAGCTGGTTCCTCAATTGTCTCCCAAACAACTCAGGCCAGGCATTCGAACTCTAGTCCAAGCGCTCAGGAGGAAGAGACAGAGGCCAGCCTAGTGCACATCAGCTGCCAGGGAGGCAACTGGTGACCACACTGCCTTGGCTTCTTGCACGGTACTCACAAAGCCTAAACACATGCTGGGAAGATAGGCTGCCAGGCACTACTGAATCATTCACCCACAAAGAGTCAATTAGTTGGGGCTGGGGATTTAGCTCAGTGGTAGAGCGCTTACCTAGGAAGCACAAGGCCCTGGGTTCGGTCCCCAGCTCCGAAAAAAAAGAACCAAAAAAAAAAAAAAAAAAAAAAAAAAAAAAAGAGTCAATTAGTTCACTGACCCTAGAGATTTATGAAGCAATCCACCAAAATCTAGTATTTAACCGAAAACATTTACATTTCCTTCAATTTAGATCTCATAATTCTCCAAAGAGCCATGGTAGCATTCTAAAAATCTTTCCAATCTAAACTATATAAAAGCCAGGCATGGTGGCTGGTCCTTGAGACATCACCAGGACAGCCTCGACTCAGAGATCCTGTCTTGGGAAGGGGGCTCTAAAATAAACTTTAGTTTGAGCTCCTCAGACAGCCTAGTACCTCTTTTGTGCAAATCTTAGACACACTCCATGGGTTTCTTCCAAAAACTAACTAATACAAAGCAGATCACTTTTCATAATCTAGTTTTGGTTTTTGGAGAGAATATCTCTGCACAGGCCCAGCTGCCCTAGAATTAAGTAAACCAGGCTGACCTTGAACTCAGAGATGCATCTGTCTCTGCCTCTCAAGTCCTGGGATTAAAGATTCGTCCTACCTAGCCCAGCTCTTCGAAGTTTTCCTTTCTTCTGCTCGAAGGAAAACCAATATTTAAGAGTACTCAAAGAAGGGGGTTGGGGACTTAGCTCAGTGGTAGAGTGCTTGCCTAGCAAGCGCAAGGCCCTGGGTTCGGTCCCCAGCTCCGAAAAAAAAAAAAAAAAAAAAAGAAAAAGAAAAAGAAAAGAAAGAGTACTCAAAGAAAGCACTCAATCACGGAACTACACCCCAGGAATGTGATCCCTGATTCCACTAACTAATCCAAATTCCAAAATGCCCATACTTGATAGCAAAGAAATATACTGGAGCATTAACAATTACCAGCACCCCATTCAAACAGAACTGTACTTAGTCTGCAGACTAAAATACCAATCTTACTAAGTGCGATTATTGATCTCATCAGTCACCAACACTCAGGAGACAGAGAGGCCCTACATCAGTCAATCTCTAAAACTAGAGATCCTACATGGGTACTAAAAGAATTGAAAAACAAAGAAATGATATTTTTAGTAAGTCTCTCCCAACCCCCAAGACAGGTTCTCACTATGTAGTTCCAGCTGGCCTGGAACTCAGAAACCTGTCTACCGGTGCCTTGGTATGATTAAAGACAAGAACCACCACACCCAGCCATTCAGCCATATAGTAACCTTCAACCAGTTCTTTTTACAAAATTTAATCACACCGCAGAGTGGTGGGCTCACCTTTGGGAGGCAGGAGGCTGGGATCTTCTCCAGCCAGCCAGAGATAAACAGTGGGCCCCTGTCTTTAAAAAAACAAAACACACACAAAACAAAATCAAACAAATAAAAAAACCAATAGGGGGCAAAAGCCCATAAAAAATCAGCACTGAGGTAGAGGCAGGAGGCTCAAGAGTTCAAGGCCAGGATCAGCTACATACAGAGTTTAGAGGCCAGCCTGGACTTGTTTCAGGGGAAAAACAAAAAGAAAAAAATGCAATCATGCTGAAATACTTTAACTACTTTTTAGCTCACTAAGTACTAACATTAATTCAGGATACATGTTTGCAAAGAAAGAACCAAAAAAATACAAAGAACTGTTTTTTTTTTTCACAAGTTTCAAGGTAACAGCTGTCTAACATTTATACAGAATAATATATATTTAAGCTGTCTAAATAATAGGATTGACTACTGGACAGTATTTCCACAAACAAAACTAGGAAAAATCTGAAAAATGACAGTATAATACAAGCCTTTTGACTCAGGACCCACAATCAAAACTCCCATACACGCTAACAAGGGGCTAATCTTCAGTTAATTTCATTGAATATTTACAATAACCCACTAAAGGTAGCCAGAGCTGTGCACTGCCATTTGGGGGGGGGGAGGGGGAAGGTACGTGGAAGTAAAAACTGAAATTTAAAATCAAAAGCTGGTAAAGCCGACTTTATTAGCTCTGTCCTATTGCGTCCTTGCCATATCCAATTAGCAACCTCCCCGTTAACACAGTACTCTCACCGATGGCTTCCAACTTCTGGGCCACCAATGTTGCCGCCACGCTCCACCCGTCAAGATTCAGAAGAGCGAATAGAGAAAAGTTGTTTAAGTGTGGGACACAACTGTTTCTCATAAGCAGGGCACACGCCAATCACCAAAGGAATGCAAGTCAGCCTCACTTGCAACCAAAGGAAGAAACTGGGAACTATTTTTCCGATAGGAAATAAACTTGGACTATGTCTCTTTCGGCCACAAGGTAGGAGAAAAACAAAACAAAACAAAACAAAAAAGCAAACAAGAAAAAAAAAGAAACGGAAGGAAATATTAACATTTAGTGTGTTATCATCCACATGCGCTCTAAAAGACAGAACCAGGCCAATTGAGACTAGGTGGGGGAAGGGCGTTCAAGAGTTCCCGAAAAAAAAATTTTTTTCAAATAATGGGGTTCGCCCAGCCAGGGGAGGGGGGGGGGAAATGTAGAGTTGGTGGGAGCCGTCGGTTCCGCACAGTGCACAGAAGTGTGCAAGAGAGAAGGCGGCCGGAGCCTGGAGAACTAGGCCGGAGCGGAGGGAAGCGCTGAAGGGCGGGGAGGGGGAGGAGCCGATCGAGGAGGCCCGCTCAGAGCAGGCCCGGGCTGAGCGTGGGGGAGCCGCCGCACGCTAGGCCTTCCCCTCGCCGGGAAACAGCCGGCGCCGAGAAAAGAGAAAAACTCCAAAACACAGAGATTAGTTGAAGTGTCCTAACTCCCATCAGCTGCGTTCACTCACCTTGACCGGCCGAAGCGACTACAGCTGCAGTCTCGCAACGGCACAACCGGCCCGAACCTCGCCCCCGCCCGATAGCGCGCCCCGCGTCCCCGCTCCCCGACGACGCCTGCTACCGCCTCGGTCTGCTACCTCCTGGGAAATGTAGTCCTATGCTCCTCTCTCCTGGCTCACCGGACGTCCTCTCGAACTCTATTTCCCACAAAGCAAAGCGAGCGTTGGGCCCACCGCTTTGCGTCACGCGCCCGAAGATCGGCGATCACGTGGGCAGCTGCGTTGTGTCTCCATCCCCCTCCCCCCACTCCAGCTTGGGTGGCCTGAGGAAGAGGGAGGGAGGTGGACGGAAGAGGCCGGGGCATTGCTGACGCCACTGCCCCCACCATTTTGGAGAGGCCTCTCGCGGGGACTGAGGGAGGGCCTGAGCCCCACCCACTGGACTGCTTGCTTCCGTCCCCGGAAATTCTCTGGTTTTGTGGCTACCAACCAGCCCTCTTGGCTTTCATTCTGTACCCTACCCTTTCCCCGCTTTCTTGACCTTGAGCAGATCATTTGTGTATAGAGTGAGGTTCATAATTTGTACCTCACAGAGTTGTTGAGAGGCCCGGATAAAGGAAAGCACGTAATGATCACCCGGAATCCAGAAAATGCAACGCAAAATGGAGAAGAGTTCTTGTTTTTATAGTGTGACCTCAGGGGACCCAGAAGCCTGGTGGATCTCGCTCTCTCCTACAGCCGCTTCCCATCCCATTTAATGACAATAAAAGCCCAAAGAAGTTTATAGTTTTGGTTTTTTGGGGGGCGTGGGGAACAGAGGTTCTAACAGGGTTTCTCTCTGTATCCCTGATGGTCCTAAAACACTAGACCAGGCTGGCCTCAAACTTGGTCCAGAGAGGTTTTTTAAGAGCATGGGCCCAGGAAGTATTTCAGTACTCGTTGAACCACAAATGTCCTGGAATTTGTGTCTTCTTTTTTTTCCCCCCCATAACTTTAATTTTTAGAATAGAATCTCCCTTTGAATGTCCTGGAAATCACTAGGTAGCACAGGCTGGCCCCTAAACCCAAGGCAGCCTTTCAGTCTCAGACTCGTGACCGCTGAGATTACAGATGTAAGTCACTAGGCTGTTTCTCACATAATCACACCAGGTTTTACAGCAGGCTGGTTTTCTCTGCAGTTGCTTGCCCTAGTGAATCCTGCACTTATATGCATTCAAATGTCACCTTTTCTGTTGTGCATTTACTAGCTACTCCGATCTCTATACTGTTGTACGCACTGAAAATGTTCCTGCTCAGATGGATGGGTATCCTGGGATTCAGAAAACTCAGGAACCACACAGCTCTGAGAGGAAGCCTCCTCAGCAGAGGTGGTGCAGCTCGGGAGCCTCAGCCCTGATTCTTCTTCGCTTTTTCTCTTCATTGCTTCTTTTCTCCTTGGCTTCTTCCAATGAGAAAGTCACACCAGGCACTAAATCTCATAAAAGAAAGTTATTGGGAGGGTTCAGGGTACAGAAGGACGAATGCCGAAGTGGCTGTCTCTGCTCCTGGAAGTGACCAGCAAGCAAGTGAACAAAGGGCAGGGCTTATATAGGATTTATTTGGGGGCGGGACTTTTCAGGGCAGAGATTTCCAGAGTAACGATTGGTGGGATTTCAAGTCCTGGAGCACAGGGATTGGTGGCTTTTTATCCCCATCCTTTTCCCTGTATTGGGTCCATGGATTAGGATAAGAAGACCTTACCATCTGCAGGCAGCTTTGACTGAAGTGCCATCACCGCTGAACTGCTTACAGAGGCTGGAGAGTTGATGCCACAACTGTGGTGGTATCTCAAGATGGCTGAGACGGGGAAAGCAGTTGCCGATATTTAGACTGTCCCTTCGGTGTGCTGCTCAGGGACTCCACCTATAATACCTGTTTTGTCATCAACAGACTGTGAGCTCTTTGAGTACAGATGTTCAGTTGGTCTGAGTTGGTATTAAAAGCTAAATTCTGTACCCCAAGATCTGTTTGTCCCAAGAAGAGCCAATTCTCATGTACACCAGCTTTTGTCGTGCACACCAACACCAATGGCGGCACCAGACTAACCCCAACAGAGATGAGTCTTGATGAATTTCTCCACACACCAGGTCAAAGTAGACAAAATACACACATCGGTAATCTGCTTGTCAAGAGAGAAAAGTTGCCAAGGGAAACTCAACTCATAAGCTCTCTGGTCTTAGCTGTGTTCTGCTACTTAATTCACACTTCCCCACTTCTGAAGCATTTCCTGCGAGCAGAATACTCTATAATTCCTCTTGAGCCATTCGGTTTCGATTTAAATTAAAGTTTGCAGGTTTTCTGGGTGTCTACTACAGAGTCATTCTCAGTGCAAAATACTGCAAACACAGTGATAAGTTAAATGCCTTTTCTCTGGCACAGAAACTATCCCTTGGGTCTGATCCTCGCCCTCTCTTCTCATCCAGTCTCATCGGGTCCCTGCTCTCCTCCACTGATCCCGTGTGCTCTCGGAGCCTTTACATCAGTCCATTGTTTGAGCTGTTTAACTCATTTCTAAATGTCAAGGTCATCCTGTTACAAAATAAGTTTGAGGAGTCTGGGGCCACAAGAGACCCTGTCTAAAAAAAAGAAGAAAAAAAAGAGTCTTACTTTGTCGTCTAGGCTGACCCGTATCTCAGAATTCACCCGACTCTACCTCCTACGTGTTAGGACAACAGGGTTGCACTGTGGCACCCAGTTCTATCATATCTTAGGGTTTCTATTGCTGTAATAAAAGTCCAGGGGTTGGGGATTTAGCTCAGTGGTAGAGCCTGGGTTCGGTCCTCAGCTCCGAAAAAAAAATAAATACATAAAATAAAATAAAAGTCCATGACCAAGACAACCTAAGGAGGAAATGGTTTCTTTCACCTCATGTCATACTCTGTCAGTGAGGGAAGTCAACATAGGGCTGCAAGCAGGACAGAGATCAGGAGGTAGGACCGGAAGCACAGGGGGCCACGAAGCGCAGGAGGACGGCTGCTTACTGAAGAACTCCCAGTGCCTCACAGGGCCCCATTCTAATAGTTCTGGGCCAGGAGCTATTACCCAGAGAGTAGCATTGTCCTCAGTGAGCTGGACCCTCTCACATCAATCACCAACAGTAAGATGTACCACAGGTTTCCTCTTCCAAATGGCTCTGGCTTATTTAACATAAGAAGACCAGGGGCTGGAGACATGGCTCAGTGGTTAAGAGCACCGACTGCTCTTCCAGAGGTCCTGAGTTTAATTCCCAGCAACCACATGGTGGCTCACAACCATCTGTAATGAGATCCGATGCCCTCTTCTGGTGTATCTGAAGACAGCGACAGTGTACTTATATATAATAAATGAATAAATCTTTAAAAAAAATAATAATTTTTAAAGAAAGGCTTTCCAAGTCATTGTGTGACTATAAAGCACATTTCTACCTCTCGGAAGTATCAGTAAATTTGATAATAAAACCCTGCGGATTAAAAAAAACTATTATTGGGGTTGGGGATTTAGCTCAGTGGTAGAGCACTTGCCTAGCAAGCACAAGGCCCTGGGTTCAGTCCCCAGCTCTGAAAAAAAGGAAAGAAGAAAAAACAAAAACAAAAAAAACCCCTATTATTTATATATTTTACTGCTCATGTGAACATTCTCAGGATTCCTATAACAGAGGATGTTTTAATAAGAAAAATGTGCTAGGGTTGGGGATTTGGCTCAGTGGTAGAGCACTTGCCTAGCAAGCGCAAGGCCCTGGGTTTGGTAGTAATAGTAGTAGTAGTGGTAGTAATAGTAGTAGTGGTGGTGGTAGTAATAGTAGTAGTAGTAGTAGTGGTAGTAGTAATAGTAGTAGTAGTGGTAGTAATAGTAGTAGTAGTAGTAGTGGTAGTAATAGTAGCAGTAGTAGTGGTAGTAATAGTAGCAGTAGTAGTGGTAGTAATAGTAGTAGTAGTGGTGGTAATAGTAGTAGTAGTAGTAGTACTAGTAGTGGTAGTAGTAGTAATAGTAATAGTAGTAGTAGTAGTAGTGGTAGTAGTAGTAGTAGTAGTAGTGGTAGTAATAGTAGCAGTAGTAGTGGTAGTAATAGTAGTAGTGGTAGTAATAGTAGCAGTAGTAGTGGTAGTAATAGTAGTAGTGGTAGTAATAGTAGCAGTAGTAGTGGTAGTAATAGTAGTAGTGGTAGTAATAGTAGCAGTAGTAGTGGTAGTAATAGTAGCAGTAGTAGTGGCAGTAATAGTAGTAGCAGTAGTAGTGGTGGTGGTAGTAGTAGTGGTATCAGCAGCAGCAATGGCATCCTATCACTAGTATAACTGCTACTATGTAAGTGAAATACAGGAAATGGTATGCCTTGATAATATAGAACAGTGGTCACATGATCTCATACCAGTTAAGAAGAACTCCAGCCCATCTCCTGTTTCATTTGGCAATAAGTTAAGATGACTTTTACGTTTTTAAGGAGTTGAAGAAAACTCAAAAGAATATATCATGGCAGGCTGAGGGGTGGCTCAGTGGTTAAAGGTGCTAGCCATCCAAACGTGATGTGATTGCAGGACAGATCGTTGGCACAAGCTGGCGAGGCAAACTAACTTCATCTTTAAGCTCTGGGGTCAGTTGAGAGGCCCTGCCTCAATAAGTCAAGGGGACTTTAAATCAAGGGGACTGTGATTGAAGCAGACCCTGAGGTGGCTCAGTAGATAAAGGCACTTGATACCAAACCTGACAACCTGAGTTAATCCCCAAGACCTACCTTGTAGAAGGAGAAATGTTGGTGTAACCAAACCCAGTGCCTTGTGCTTGCTAGGCAAGCACTCTACCACTGAGCTAAATCACCAACCCCTGGTGTAACATTTTTATACAGTGTATAAAAGTATGTTTCCATCCTTTCTCACCCGCCCAAGGCATTCTCTGGTTAGTTTGTTTTTGTTTTTGTTTTTGTTTTTATTTTTGTTTTTTCTTTTTTCTTTTTTTTCGGAGCTGGGGACCGAACCCAGGGCCTTGTGCTTGCTAGGCAAGTGCTCTACCACTGAGCTAAATCCCCAACCCCAACAGCAAGCACTCTTAAGCACTGAGCCATCATCACTCCAACCTGAAAAAAAAAAAAGTTTTTTAAAAATACTAGTTCGGGGGCTGGAGAGATGGCTCAGCGGTTAAGAGCACCCGACTACTCTTCCAGAGGTCCTGAGTTCAATTCCCAGCAACCACATGGTGGCTCACAACCATCTGTAAAGAGATCCCATGCCCTCTTCTGGTGTATCTGAAGACAGCTACAGTGTGTACTTATAAATAATAAATGATTAAATCTTTAAAAAAAAAAATACTAGTTCGGGGTTGGGGATATAGCTCAGTGGTAGAGTGCTTGCCTAGGGAGCGCAAGGCCCTGGGTTCGGTCCCCAGCTCCGAAAAAAAAAAAATACTAGTTCATGGCCAGGTGTGATGGCACACACCTGTAATCCCAGCACTTGGGAGGCAGAGGCAGGCAGATTTCTAGGCCAGCCTGGTCTACAGAGTGAGGTCCAGGACTGTTGGGGTTTGATTTGTGTTTATGTGGAAATCCGTTGCAGGTCCCTGCCAATAATTGGTTTTATGATAGGTCAATAAAGAGCGAACGGCCAATGGCTGGGCAGGGGGACAGAAGCGGGACTTTTAGGATTCCCAGGCAAGAAACACAGAGGTGAGAAGGCGCAGAAGCACCCATGACAGAAGCCAGAAAGATCAGACTTAAGAGCCTGCCACCGACAGTAAGACAGAAAGCAGCCCTAAGAGCCCTTCCCCCTGATTGAGTCTGGGGTAGCAGAGATGAAATATAGATTTATCAAATATTAACTCAGGAATATCGGAGGGGAGTGTTAGCCACGTGGAGGTTCAGGAATGGCCCAGCCATTGAGCTAGTAAGGCATATTAAAAATAACGTCGCGCGCGTGTCTTTCATTCGTGAATCCAGAGCTCTTGGGCAGGTGCAGGACCACGCATGCATCAGCCAGGAGCATAGACTGACTTTTAAATATTTACTGCAACACAAGACAGCCAGGGTTACACAGAAAAACCCTGCCTTGGAAAAAACAACGATAAAAACAAAAAATCTCAGGGCTGGAAGGAATGGTGCAGTGACTAACAGTGCTTACGACTGTTCTTCTGGACTGTGCGGGTTGACTTTCCAGCGGCCGCACTGGGTGGCTCGCAGCTGCATATAATCCGGATGCCCTCTTCTGGCCTCTGCTGGCACCCGCTCATAGATAGCTTACACTCGCGCAAATATATGCACATGTAAGTCTTTGAAAAAGGAGGCTCGTGCTGGAGAGATGGCTCAGCGGTTAAAAGCACTGACTGCTCTTCCAGAGGTCCTGAGTTCAAACCCCAGCAACCACATGGTGGCTCACAACCATCTATAATCAGATCTGGTGCCCTCTTCTGGCCTGCAGGAATACATGCAGGCAGAAAGCTGTATGTAATAAATAAGTTTAAAAAAAAAAAAAAGATTAGAAAGAAAAAGGAGACTCAAACTATCCTTGTTAATTTTTTTGCTGTTTAAGAAATTATTGCGGGGTTGGGGATTTAGCTCAGTGGTAGAGCGCTTGCCTAGGAAGTGCAAGGCCCTGGGTTCGGTCCCCAGCTCCGAAAAATAGAAAAGAAAAAAAAATTATTGAATGACTGGCAACCAAGAGCAAAGGCAGGCAAATTTCTGCATTTGGAGGCTTGGTAGGTCTACAGAGTGAGTTCCAGGACAGCCAGAGCTATGTTTGAGAGACCCTATCTATAAATAAATTAAATAGCCACCATTCATATATTTGCTTGTGAAGAGTCAAGGGCTTACTTACCAAAGGCTCTATGGTCTGCAAAGTCTGCAATATTGACCTGTTGGGGTAGGATCTGCAGATCCTGTCATGGACTAGCAGGTCAGGGGACATCTTGCCAGCATGTACCCATGCACATGATGCTCTCTCAGCAGAAGGTGGTTGTAATTTGCATTTTGGTCTCCTTGATGTGGGTATGGTTTCTCCTTCCTGCCTTGGGGGGTGGGGGTGGGGGTAAGGACTGAAGTTGCCAAAGGCTTAGGGGTTGCCTGGCCAAAACCGGAAGTTGCTAGGCACTAGAAGACATCTGCCAGCCAGGGCTATTGTTTACCAAGGCCAGGCTCCAGGAGACTCGGAGTTGGTTTATTCCAGAGCCTCCAGAGCCTCGGTGAGGCTTCCAGATGGGGGGAGGATAAAGTTAAGTAATCCTAGAACACCAACATGAGTCGAGCTTTCTTTGTCTGTATCTCTGCCCTCGAGTCATGAGACATTACATAGCTGTCCACAAAAGAAACCGTTCTCTCTTCAAAAGGGGTGAGGTATCGTTTATTCTGGAATAAAAAATGACTCTGGACGGGGAAACCCGGATTTTTAGATCAGCCCAAATTCTATGCCCCAATGTGTTAAGAGTTTGAAGTTTTTATAGTAACAGAAGAAAGTTGTAAATCAATAGATTTTTCAAATTTATTAATGGTGGTAGCGCACACCTTTAATCCCAGCACTAAGGAGGCAGATGCAGGTGGATGTCTGTGAGTTCAAAGTCCAGCCTGGTCTACAGAGTGAGTTCCGGGACAGCCAGGGCTACACAGAGAAACCCTGTCTCAAAACAAACAAACAAACGAACAAAACGAAAATTCAAATACGTTGGTGGAAATGTTAAGCGTGCAGTTGTAGAAAAAGAGGGACATATCAGCTGTAGGTCTCCATCTGATGGCACTATTAACCTTTCAATCAGCAAAAAGAAGGGCTTTGTGAGGTTTGACACATCTCTAAATGTTTTATCTGTTAGTCACAGGATATCAGTTAGGTCAGACATAGAGGTGGGCAAGGAATGGCTACTTAAGGAACTACAGAGAGCCCAAGATAATTGAATTAGACCTGGATCTGCAACATTCCAGCCTTCCGTCAATTGTTGAAGTTTTTTTTTTAAGATTTTATTTATTTTATATAAGTGAGTACCCTGTCACTCTCTTCAGACACACCAGAAGAGGGAATCAGATTGTGTTGCAGATGGTTGTGAGCTACCATGTGGTTGCTGGGAATTGAACTCAGGACCTCTGGAAGAGCAGTCAGTGCTCTTAACCTCTGAGCCATCTCTCCAGCCCCTTGTTGAAGTTTTTTTTTTCTTTTCTTTTCTTTTTTTCGGAGCTGGGGACCAAACCCAGGGCCTTGCGCTTGCTAGGCAAGCGCTCTACTGCTGAGCTAAATCCCCAATCCCTTGTTGAAGTTTTTAGCCAGTTATAATCAGCCGTGTAGGAGACTCACAGGAAGGAGCAGCTTCCTTCTGGGAGTGATATTCAAGGCTCCCTTTGACATCTTTCAGGGCCTCCGGTGGGTCTCTGGGTGTTGTTTGCAGGAGGAAGTGGGTACCCAGGCGGTTGACTTGGGAGCCACAGCAAATGACTGTGATCATGACCTTCGTGGACACCAGGTGCATACTTGGTGCACAGACATACAAGCAGGCAAAACACCCATGCACATAAAATATAACTAAGTAATTTTGAAAAACTAAGGATCTGAAGAGATGGCTGGGTGATTAAGAGCCATTGTTGGGCTGGAGAGATGGCTCAGTGGTTAAGAGCACTGACTGCTCTTCCAGAGGTCCTGAGTTCAATTCCCAGCAACCACATGGTGGCTCACAGTCATCTGAAGACAGCGACCGGGTACTCACATACGTTAAATACTAAAAAAGAAAGAAAGAAGGAAAGAAAGAAAGAAAGAAAGAAGGAAAGAAAGAAAGAAAAAAGAGTGTTGCTGCTCTTACAGAGAACTCAGATTAGATTCCCAGCACCCATTTGGTGGCTCATGCCCTCTGTAACTCCGAGGGGATCCGAGGGGATCCAGTGCCCACTTCTGACCTCCAAGGACACTAGGCATGCACATGGAACATATTACACATGCAAGCAAAACACTTATAGAAATAAAATAATAAACCTAAAAAAAATCTAGCTGGCCTGTGGTGGTACACATCTTTAACCCCAACACTTGGAAGGAAGAGACAGTTGGATCTCTGAATTCGAGGCCTGCCTGATCTATAGAGGGAGTTCCCATTGGCCAGGGCTACTTAGGAAAGACAGAGACTAGGCCAAGCAGATCTAGGAGGATGGAGCAGGTCAACGGTTACAGCCCTTCCCCAAATAGTTCAGGCTGGATAACTCTGCAAGAATTGCTATACACTGTGTTTCAAAGGAATGAGGTGATGTATCAAATGCTGGGTGCCTGGACCTTGTGTGACAGTTGTCCTGTTTCATATGTGAGAAAATTAAGATTCAAGAAGAAAAGTCACTTGCCTGAAGCCACACAGCTAAAAGCAATCAATGGAAGATGGGGTATATTTCTTGGGGGCGGGAAGGGGTACTTGTCTAGCATGCTCAGGGCTCTTTGATCAATCTCCAGTAGAAAGAAGGACAAGGGTGGGCAGAGAGAAAGGTTATGGCAGAAACTTAGATCTGACTCCAAAACCTGTAAATAGATTGTAAACTTATAATAAGAACAGACCTACAGGGGTTGGGGATTTAGCTCAGTGGTAGAGCGCTTGCCTAGGAAGTGCAAGGCCCTGGGTTCGGTCCCCAGCTCCGAAAAAAAGAACCAAAAAAAAAAAAAAAAAAAAAAAGAACAGACCTACAGATGTTAACATCTGGCGCATCCCTTCCTAGTCACTTTACTATTTTTCACTTGGTTTTGGTTCTGAGACAGAGTTTTGCTACATTGTTTGCTTGGTGTTGTGTGCATGTGCATGCAAGCATGCAAGCATGTGCATGTGCATGTGTGATACTATACCATGTATGTGTATCCCCATGGAAACCAGAAGAAGACGTTATCTCTCCAGGAGTTGGAGTTCCCAGTGGCTGCCATTGCGAGGTGTGCACTGGGAACTGGACTCAGGCCCTGGATGGGGGCCCAAGAAAAGTTCACAGGAGTTGTAAAGCTTGACGGCCGGTTCCTTCACCCACAGAGCTATCTCAACGACCTCCTTTTCTTTTCCTATTATCAATTATTGTCATAGTTTGAGACAGAGTCTCCTAACGTAGCCCAGACTGGCCTTGAATCCAGGATCTTCCTTCCTCAGCCACCTGAGTGCTGGGATTCTAAGTTCCACTAGCCTGGAACTGTCAGAGCTCTGAGGCTGTTCACACGCTGGTGGTGTGACCCCTATATAGTACTGTGCTATGTTCAACTCTCTCCAACCCCACCGACAGTAATTTCAGGCTGAGGGTTTGACACTGGCCATAAGAACTGGAGAATAGGGCTGGAGAGATGGCTCAGTGGTTAAGAGCACCCGACTATTCTTCCAGAGGTCCTGAGTTCAATTCCCAGCAACCACATGGTGGCTCACAACCATCTGTAAAGAGATCCGATGCCCTCTTCTGGTGTATCTGAAGACAGCTACAGTGTACTTATATATAATAAATGAATAAATCTTAAAAAAAAAAAAAAAAGAACTGGAGAATAAGGGATTGGGGATTTAGCTCAGTGGTAGAGCGCTTGCCTAGCAAGCGCAAGGCCCCTGGGTTCGGTCCCCAGCTCCGGAAAAAAAAAAAAAAAAAGAACTGGAGAATACTGCAGACCTTGTCCTTTTGGAAAGCACCCTTTCCCCAATCCCCATGTCATCTGTAGGCAGCTACCAGCACACCAGAGAACTCCAAAACCTCGCTGTGACTGGGTTTCCCAGCAGCCTGCCTAGTAGTTTCCAGTAGACAAGCTGATTTAGAATGACTAAAGAAAACTAAAGACATAGCAGAGGCTGACTAAGACCTTCTTGTTCTCTTACCTCTGACTCCAGTGTTGGGAATTACAGGCTGTGTCACCATACCCAGACAGGAGGTGTCTCTTACACCTAATTCTATGGGAAAAAAATGCATGCTTTCAAGGCATGGTAAGATACCTCTGCAGCCGTAGCTCTTGTAAGGCAGAGAAGTGGCCAGCTTGATCCACACGGTAAATTCTAAGCCAGCCAAGGCTACATAGTTAGACTTTTTCCTCAAAAAAATAAGCCAACAAACAAAATACATGTATGTCACTATAAGTACCCTGTATACGCATCCCAGGGCTCATCTTTCTTCTCTCAAAGAGCATGCCCTAGTACTTTATAGGGTACACTGCTAAGCTTTCTACATGGAATGAAATAGATGCTTCAGGCAAGGCTGTGGTGGCACAGGCCTCTAAGCCCTGCATTGGAGAGGCAGAGGCAGACAGATCACTGAGTTCAAGGCCAGCCTGCTTCCCTGACCTGTCTAAGAATAAATATCTTGTTCCAGGTAAGCAATGGTGATGAACACCTTTAATCCTTTAATCCTAGTACTGGGGAGGTAGACACAGGCAAATTTCTGTGAGTTCAAGGCCAGTCTGGTCTACAGTGTGAGTTCCAGGACAGCCACAGAGAAACCCTCCCTTGAAAAAAAAGTGTGCTGTGTGCATGTGTATGCATGTCATATATATATATATGTGTGTGTGTGTGTGTGTGTGTGTGTGTGTGTATTCTTGTTTCAAATATATATATATATATTCTTGTTTCAAATATATATATATATATATTCTTGTTTCAAAGTCAATAGGTCCTAACTCTCTAGAACCTGGGTGCAGTAAAGAGAAACTCAGACAAGGCAAATCTTTTTTTTAAGACTTTATTTTATGTGAGTACACTGTAGCTGTCTTCAGACACACCAGAAGAGGGCATCAGATCTCATTTCATTACAGATGGTTGTGGGCCACCATGTGGTTGCTGGGATTTGAACCTCTGGAAGAGCAGTCAGTGCTCTTAACCGCTGAGCCATCTCTCCAGCCCCAGACAGGGCAAATCTTAGAGAACACAAAGCCAAGAGTTGCCGAGCTGTATTTACTGACCCCTCACTCCCAGCCTCAATATCCATTTCTCTCTGTGGGCTTTCCAACTCTTTTTTTTTTTTTTCTTTTTTTTCGGAGCTGGGGACCGAACCCAGGGCCTTGTGCTTCCTAGGCAAGCGCTCTACCACTGAGCTAAATCCCCAACCCCGGGCTTTCCAACTCTTACTTACTCTCTGACCTGCTTCTTTGGTCCGTGTCTTTGGTGACACCCCTGTTTGTCCCATTTCTCACTCTGCGTCTTGCCATCTGCTCTGGTAGGATCCTTGTGTTCTGAGAGCAGCCCGTGCCTGAGGCATGCATACTCCTCACCCACAGAAACTGCTCCAGCCACTTCTGCCTGGGAGCTGAGCCAAATGGTAGGCAATGGGGGTGGATAGAGACAGGAAACATGGAAGGTCTCCACTCTTCCCACCCACCCCATCTTTCCCTAACTGTGAGAGACCCCTAAGAGCCCTGGACCATACCCAGGCTTTTATCTCCAGGACCTAGGATGAAGTCTATGTGTCCAACCTTCCGTGCCCTCTCCACCTCTTCACTGACCTCACGCACGCACGCACGCACGCACGCACGCACAGCAGCTCCCTAATATTTTCCTCTAGGCTTGTCCAATAGCTATTATAAAACTGAGAACTAGGCAGCTCCTTGATCTTGGCCCCACCTTGGGTACCAATTGACGCAAAACGAGGGTCATATGACCTGAAGCCTGTGGCCTCTGCCATGGGCCTAGTTTTCAGAACCCAGAGTGTAGCGTCCAGAGCCAGGACACGGTTTCAAGTATTGAATCCCAGGACTTACACCCAGCCTAATGTCACCAGGGCCCAGCCTTCAGAGCTGCCTACTCCATCCCTCCCAGTCTCTCACCTCACAGTCCCTAGGGGCTTAGGCTACTGTGTGTTAGGCCAGTGTGGTGCAGGGGCAAGTATCAGCGAGGCCTGATATTGCACCGTACACATTCAAGGACTGAGCCATATCCTAGGCCCTAAGGACTTCTGAAGTCCAATCTTATTCAAATGAATAAGGTAAAAACGGGGGGGGGGGGGGAAGGGCTAGTGAGGTAAACGGAGAAGGATGAAGACAGAGCACGGGGGGGGGGGGGGGTTATGGAGGGTGCTAGGTCTGGTTTGATGTCAAGAAACCAGGAAATCATTTTATTGTTTTTTGAGACAAGAATTTCACTGTGGGGGTTGGGGATTTAGCTCAGTGGTAGAGCACTTGCCTAGCAAGTGCAAGGCCCTGGGTTCGGTCCCCAGCTCCGAAAAAAAAAAAAAGAAAAGAAAGAAAGAAAGAAAAAGAAAAAAGAAAAAAAAAGAATTTCATTGTGTACCCCTTTTTTGACCCCGAATTTACAGTCTAGACTGGGTTGGCCTTGGGATTAAAGGTTAAGAGCACTGACTGCTCTTCTCGAGGTCCTGAGTTCAACTCCCAGTCAGCCACATGGTGGCTCACAACCATCACCATCTGTAACGGGATCTGGTGCCCTCTTCTGGTGTGTCTGAAGACAACTACAGTATACTCATATACATTAAAGAAAGAAAATAAGATTTATTTTTTTTTATATGTGAGTGCTCTTAACTGCTGAGCCATCTCTCCAGCCCTGAATAAATAAATCTTAAAAATAATGATAATAATAAAGTTGAAGGCCAGCCTGAGCCCAGGCAGGCATGTATGGTAACCCACACCTTTTATCCTGGCACTCTGGTGGGAGAAAGAGGCAGGCAGATCTCTTTGAGGCTAGCTTGGTTTGCAAAGCAAGTCGAGGCTAGCTAGAGCAGTTTTTTTTTTTTTTCTTTTTTCTTTTTTTTTTTTTCGGAGCTGGGGACCGAACCCAGGACCTTGCGCTTGCTAGGCAAGCGCTCTACCACTGAGCTAAATCCCCAACCCCGCTAGAGCAGTTTAAATTGGCCTTGAATTTGAAATTCTGCTGAAGGTTCTCCTCAGCCTTCTGAATACCAGGACTACATTTGTGTGTCATTATGTTGGCCCGGGGTGCTTGTTTTAATGTGTTCAGTTTGGCAGCCCTAGTGGGGGATAATCAGTCCTTTCCCATGGATCTCGTTCCCTAGTAGCTATAGGTGGGGACACAGGAAATATGTCTGACACTGCCCACATTGGGGTAAGGACAACCTTACGGGGGGAGGGTCTTTATTTTATTATTCTCACTTACATCTTCAGTTTTTTGCTTGTTTTTAGAGACAGTGTTTCTCTGTGCATCCCTGGCTGTCCAGGATACTCTTTGTAGACCAGACTGGCCTCGAACTCACAGAGATCTGCCTGCCCCTGCAGTTTTTTAATTTTAAGCTTACAGGTGTTTGCCTGCACCACTGTCTAGACACCACATGCATGCAGTACCAGAGGCAGCCAGAAGAGGGCATCCTCGGACCGACGTTCCAGACAATATGAGCTACCAGGTAGATGCTGGGACTAGAACTCAGGTTCCGTAGAAGAGCAACCAGGGCTCTTTACTGTCTAGCCCTCGTTTGATTTATTAGTGTGTGGGTGTGCATGTGTGTGCGCATCCGCGCGCGCCTTCCAAGGCGTGCATGTGGAGGTCGGAGGACAATTTATGGAGTCAAAGCTCTGCTTTCGCCTTTCTGTGGTCCCAGGAATCAAACTCAGATCGCCGGGTTTCATGGCTCATATTTACCAGCTGAGCCTTCTCATTGGCCAAATTCCTATGTTTAAATAATATTTATTTGTGCCCAGTGTGGCAGCAGGCAGATTTAATCCCAGTGCTTGTGAGGCAAAGGGAGGTGGATCTCAGTGAGTTAGGCCAGGCGTAAATACACAATAAGAACCTATCTCAAAAAGTATATATTTGGGCTGGAGAGATGGCTCAGCGATTAAGAGCACTGTCTGCTCTTCCAGAGGTCCTGAGTTCAATTCCCAGCAACCACATGGTGGCTCACAACCATCTGTAAAGAGATCTGATGCCCTCTTCTGGTGTGCCTGAAGACAGCTACAGTGTACTTATATATAATAAATGAATAAATCTTTCAAAAAAATATATATTTAAACTGTGAAAAAAAACTGTTCATTTATTTATGTGTAAGAGAGTGCAGGTGTACTACACAGTGCACAGTGCAGAATAAAGGTTGGGTCTCTGCCTTCCATCTTGTTAAGCTAGGAGGGCCTCTTCCGTTTCTGCTACTGTGATCTGCATTCCAGACAGCTGGCCTGAAGGCTTCTGGGAAATTCTGTTTCTACCTCCAGTCTTGCACTTGCCACAGAGATCTGCCTGCCTCTGCCTCCCGAGTGCTAGCATTAAAGGAGTGTGCTATTACTATCTGGTCACTCAGCTTTTTTTTTTTTTTTTTTTTTGTTCTTTTTTTCGGAGCTGGGGACCGAACCCAGGGCCTTGCGCTTGCTAGGCAAGCGCTCTACCACTGAGCTAAATCCCCAACCCCGTCACTCAGCTTTTTATGTGGGTTCTGAGGGTCGAACTTGGGTCGTTCATGGCTAGAGCTTCGACCTGCTGAACCGTCTCCCTAACCGTCGTCGAGTTTAACTTTTTAGATAAGAGTCAGCATTAGAGCAGTTTGGTATCGATGGTTCTAGCGGGTGGGACGTGGAAACTTTCTTGCTGCAGATTCATTCCTATCTTCCTGTCTCCAGTCCAGCGACCTCCCTTTCACAGCGGCTTCTCTCTCCCCTCAGCCACAGTCAGTTTTCTACGGCAATGGTTTCTCATCATGAGAGTGGGAAAGCAAGCTTCCTGACTTAACAGGACACAGCACAGTAGGCGCATGGCCCCTGCCTCACTTCTAGCATCTTCCCCTTTCACAGTGCACAGTCTGCTGTCTCCCAGGCTCGGCAGCCTCTTCTGGCTCCCGCTGCATTGCTCATGCTTCTCGCCTGGACTTTACTGCACAGAACCTCCTGCATGCCAGCCCCGGGCTGGGACGGATGCTGTGGATTGCCAGACTGGTGCATTTCTGTTGCTATGACTCACATTCTGGCAGAGGAGCATTGCTGGGCAAACAGCGACAAGGAGGTGCTTGTTGTCCTAGGGTGATCTGGAACCCTGGGTAAAAGGGGGCCTCTGGGAAGATGGGTGAGTTAAGATTTGAACCGACCACCAGGTAGTGTCTCTGGCACAGGGGCAGATTGTCAAAGGCTCTGAGACTTGGAGAGGAGTCTTTGTGAGCTTGGAAGGTGTGTGTGTGTGTGTGTGTGTGTGTGTGTGTGTGGGTGCAGACACATGCATATAGCACATGTGGCAGTCAGACCTTGTATGTCTTACCAAAAGAGCAATAGGGTTTTATATGGGATTCATATAAAAGCTGTGTCCAGCTTTTACATGGGATTCTGCAGACTTGAACTATGGTATCTGATGCTTTGGGGGCAAGCACTTTACCCATTGAGCTGTCACTGCAGCCTCTGTACAGAGATCTTGAGTTCAGCCTGGTAGAAACACGCAGGAGAGAGCAAAAGAGCCACAGGTGGGAAGTCCCCTGGAAGCTACTCCACTGATCCTGAAGCCTGCCTTTGTGTCTGAGAACAATGAGGAAGACTGGGAGGGACCTCGTGAGGGGTAGCCACGCAGCCTGTGGATGTAGTGCAGAGACGAGATTAGAGAAGCCTTGCCTCTCTTCCTAGGATGGTAGAAATGACGACAGCCTGGGGTAAGAAGAAGGCACTGGGGACAGAGTCAGAGATGAGGTGAGACAGCAATGAGGGTGATCTCTCCAGAGTCCGGCTTTTGAGGGCTAGTGGCTTCTGGTCCTGTTCTCTGGAAGGGACTTTTTAAGTTCAGATTTGCTAAGTGCTTCAAAGACACACAGGTCTGCCTTTAATCTCAGCAGTCAGGAGGCAGAGTGAGTTCCAGGACAGCTAGGGCTACACAGAGAAACCCTGTCTTGAGAAGAGGGAGTGGGGAGGACATTCAAATCAAGATGTCCCACACGTAGAGAGGAGCCAATAGCTAACCTTAGGGAAGAAGTATGAACTGGGAATTGTTTTTTTTTGTTTTGTTTTGTTTTGTTTTGTTTTTTTGTTTTTTGTTTTTTTTTTGTGTGTTTTTTTTTTTTTTTTGAGGGAGAGGCAGTTAAGACAGAGTCTCACTATGCAGCCCTGACTGGCCTACAACTCACTTCGAGACCAGGCTGTCCTTGAACTCAGAGATCCACCTGCTTCTGCCTTCTGACTGCTGGGACTAAAGGTATGGACCGCCACACCTGGCTGGACTAGAGGTTCTTATTGGGCAACCATGAGCACAAAGATGACAATATGACTCTATTTGTGGGCTGGCGAGACAGCTCAGCAGATTAAGAATGCTTGCTGAGGTTGGAGATTTAGCTCAGCGGTAGAGCGCTTGCCTAGCAAGCGCGAGGCCCTGGGTTCGGTCCCCAGCTCCGAAAAAAAAAAAAAAAGAAAGAAGGAAAGAAAGAAAAGAAGAATGCTTCCTGAGTAAGCCTGATGACTTCCACTTGATCCTCAGGGCCAGGTAAAGAGGAGGAGAAAGAAATGACTCCACAAAGTTGTCTCCTGCCCTCCGTAATGTCTCCTGGCAGATGTGAATTCTTATGTGTGTGCAACACACACACACACACACACACACACAGAGAGAGAGAGAGAGAGAGAGAGAGAGAGAAACAAATATTTTTTAAACTTTTTTTTTAAAAAGATGTATTTATTTATTATTATATATAATAATAACTGTCTTCAGACACACCAGAAGAGGGCATCAGATCTCATTACAGATGTCGTGAGCCACCATGTGGTTGATGGGAATTGAACTCAGGACCTCTGGAAGAGCAGTCAGTGCTCTTAACCATTGAGCCATCTCTCCAGCCCTGTTTGTTTTTTGAGACGAGGTTTCTCTGTGTAGCCTTGGCTGTCCTGGAACTCACTTGTAGACCAGACTGGCCTTGAACTCACATACATCTGCCTGCCTCTGCCCCTGCTAGGACTAAAGGTGTGCCACACGACCCTAGCTTAATAAATAACTTTTTAAGACAGGGTCTCACACTATATCCTTGCCTACCCGGAACTCATTATGTAGACCAAGCTAGCCTTGAACTTACAGTGATCCTCCTGCCTCTGCCTCATGCGTGTTGGGATTAAAAGCATGTGCCACCATGCCCAGCTACAAAACTTAATTTAAAAGCGGGTAAAGGATCTGACAGTTCTCTAAATAAAAGTGTACGACTCACGTGTACAGGAATAGGTGCTGAACATTACCGAATGTGGAAAATCACAGTCAAACAAAACAAAACACAGTGAGCTGCTTCTTCATGCCTACTGGGACAGCCGTTAGTATAAAATATGCATTTACCGGGATGTGGAAAGTTGGTGTCCTTGCCCATTGCCAGGGCAGGAGTTTAAAGTGGCCCAGCTGCTATGCAAAAATAGCGGGGCAGTTCCTCGGTACGTTAAAAATAGAATGGCCGTGTGATCCAGTGATTCCACTTTTGGATGTACACCCAAAAGACCTGAAAACCAAGGACTCAAACACACTTGGGTACCCACATTCGTGCCAGCATTTTTCTCAGCAGCCAACAAGGGGGAGTAATCTTGTCCACAGAGGAAAGGGAAGACAAGAGTTTACCTCGTGCTGAAAAGCCTTAAACAAGGGGGACATTTCAACATAAGCTACAATCTGACTCACGCGTGAGCATATTGTCCCAGGTGAAATTAGCTAGCCATGAGATGTTGTGTAAGGCTATTTGTCTGAGGTGCCAGAGTTACCAGGCATGGTGGCACAAGCTTGTAATTCTTAGGCAGACATAAGTGGATTTAAAGTTTGGATCTAGTCTAGACTGCATGGAAAGATTTCAATTTTACAAAACAGTTCCTCAAACAGCTCTGGTCACAGCTCTCAGTAGGCAGAGGAAGGCAGATCTATGTATGAGTTCAAGGCCAGCCTGGTCTCCAGAGGGAATTCCAGGAGAGCTAGGGTTACACAGAGAAACCCTGTCTCAAAAACGTCATAATTGGGTTGGGGGTTTAGCTCAGTGGTAGAGTGCTTGCTTAGTAAGTGCAAGGCCCTGGGTTCGGTCCCCAGCTCCGAAAAAAAGAAAAAAAAATTATAATTAATTAATTAATTAATTCAATAAAGACACTACTGCCCATCTATTTATAGACAAGTTATTCTCTTTTTTTTCTTGGTCACAGTTGTTTTTAGTTTTGTTTTTTGAGACAGGGTTTCTCTGTGTAGCCCTGGCTATCCTGGAACTTGCTCTGTAGACCAGGCTGGTCTCAAAGTCACAGAGATCTGCCTGCCTCTGCCTCCCGAGTGCTGGGACTGAAGGTGTGCACCGCCACCACCTGACTCAGACAAGTCTTACTCAGCCCAGGCTGGCCTCGGATTTACTACATGGCAGAGGGTGAGCTCAAGTGCTGAGATTATGGGCTTGTATTAATTACCATGCACCGTTTCTGTGGTAGCGAGGGAGGATCAAACCTAGGGCTTCCCCAGCTCCACCCAATATCAAGACGGTCACACTCTGATGCAGACAATGTAATATACAGAGCTTAATAAATGCTCCAGTTGGGGAATATGGGAAGGTTGGGTGGTGGTGGTGGTGGTGGTTGCACATTCAGTGCCACTGAATGTACATTTAAAAATCGTGCAGATGAGACAAGCTTGATGGTGCAGACCTTTGATTCCAGCAATTGGGAAGGACAGGCAAACGGACCTCTGTGAGCTTGAGGCCATCCTGGTATACACGGTGATTTTCAGGACAGCCAGGAGTTCATAAAGAGACCCTATCTTAAAACACAAAAACAAACCCAACCAAACAAAAACCCTAGGGGTAGTGGCACATACATGGTGTTCAGTCATCAGAGGCAGAAGTGAGGGACTCCAGCTAGCCTGAACGTGGCGAACACAGTTCTGGCAGGCCTTACCCTTCTCCCCAGTCCCCTCCGCCTTGCTAAAAACCGTTAGATTACATTCCTAAAGCTGGCCTCCAAGGTCTATTCCCTTATTTGGCCACTTCCTCACCCGAGGCTGACCACCAAGGTCTGGTTATCCAAGTATTGAAGTCCAGCAATCAAAAGCCTCCTTGACTCACCTAATTAACATGCTAATTAAAATTAAACACCTCGTCCTAACAGGGGCTTTCCCCATTGCCTTTATAAACTGCCATTTTGCTATGTGCCAACATCTGTCTTCTCTCTGTTTAGAGGCAGTCCTTTGTCTGTCAGTTCCCTGCCCAACTCCTCCCCCCAATGTCTTTTCCCTCTTCCCTCAAGATCTCCTGTCTTTTTTTTTTTTTTTTTTTTTTGGTTCTTTTTTTCGGAGCTGGGGACTGAACCCAGGGCCTTGCGCTTCCTAGGTAAGCGCTCTACCACTGAGCTAAATCCCCAGCCCCAAGATCTCCTGTCTTTATCCTTTATCCCTGTCCTCTGTCCCTCTGGGAACTTGGCCTTAGGGTGCCTTGAGCTGACTTCTGGGTTCCCTACAAGAAGGATCAGAGGTTAGAGGTCATTTCTGGCTGTACAATGAGTTCAAACCTAATCCGGTCTACAGGAGAGCCTTCTGAAACAAACAAAACATCCATAAGTGTTTGCATAACCCTATTTAATAAAACAAAACCAAACGAACTGAGTGTAGTGATTCATGCCTGTAATCCAAGCTCTTAGGAGGCAGAGGCAGGAGGATTGTGAGTCTGAGGCCAGCCCGGTCTATAGTATATCAAGATTCTATCCTAAAATGGGGGGAGGGGATAAAATGGTAAAATTAATATTATTTACGTTTTTTTTGCATTTGAAGTGCTAGAAGTGATACCCAGAATCTCATGCTAGGAAAATACAGCTAATCTGCATGCTAGCATGCTAGCCTGGTAACTTAACCTTTTTCCTTTTTTTTTTTAAAAGATTTATTTTATGTATATGAGTACACTGTAACTATCTTCAGACACACCAGAAGAGGGCATCAGATCCCATTACAGATGGTTGTGAGCCACCATGTGGTTGCTGGGAATTGAACTCAGGACCTCTGGAAGAGCAGCCAGTGCTCTTAACCACTGAGCCATCCCTCCAGCCCTTTCCTTTTTTTTTTTTTTTTTTTTTTTGAGGTCTAGGTATGTAGTCCAGGCTGGCCTTGAACTCACACTTGTGTCTCAAATCCCTGGGTGCTGGGATTACAAATATGAACCACTGTAGCACAGAACATTATTAAAATGTAAAGACTAAAAGATGGGCTGGGGAGATGGTTCAGTGGTTAAGAGCACTGACTGCGGGGCTGGGGATTTAGCTCAGTGGTAGAGCACTTACCTAGGAAGCGGAAGGCCCTGGGTTTGGTCCCCAGCTCCAAAAAAAAGAACCAAAAAAAAAAAAAAAAAAAAGCACTGACTGCTCTTCCAGAGGTCCTGAGTTCAATCTCAGCAACAACATGGTGACTCACAACCATCTGTAATGAGATCTGACATCCTTTTCTGGTGTCTGAAAACTCATATACATAAAATGAGTAAGTAACTCTTTTTTTTTTTTTTAAAAAAAAAGGCCTAAAGAACCTAACTAAGATTTAAAGACTAAAGGATATAGCTAAATTTTAAAGATGTTATATAGGAAAAATAGGTGTTATTCGGCTCAAGACTTGGGAAACAGAAGTAGGACAATTTCAAAATCTCATAGTCATCAGATTCTGTTTCAAACAAAACAGCCAAGGGCTTGGGATGCAGCTCACTTGTAGAACATCTGCCTGCCTGCCTGCCTGCCTGCCTGTCTGTCTGTCTGTCTGTCTAGTGTTCACAAGACCCTGGATGCCACTTTGATTCAAGCCAGACATCTGGGTTCAATTCCTGGGACACACATGGTGGCAGGGGAGACCTGACTCTCCAAAGTTGTTCGCTGGCTTCCACTGGAAAACTGTGGGTGATATGCTCACTCTAACGCATACCTACTTAAAAAGAAATGGGATTTTTGCTTTGCGGGTTTTTTGTTTATTTTTGTTTTTGTTTTGTTTTGTTTTCTTGACACAGGGTCTAACTGTGGATTTAGCTCTGGCTGGCCCAGAACTTGCTGTGTAGACCAGGCTGGCCTCAAACTCACATATGCTTGCCTGCCTCTGCCTCCTTACTGCTGGCATTTAGGGTGTGTACCACCACACTCTGCTTAAATAAGTACTTTTAAAAATGATATTCATCACAGCGTGTGAACGGCGTAGCTCAGTGAGAGAGCTTCTTCATATAAAAAGCTCTGAAAGTGATCCCTTGCATCAAAAAGAAAATAACAGTTTGTACTTCCAAACAAAAAATATCTCACCTTACACTTCCTACTCTCTCTCTCTATTTTTATATTTTGACTAAAAATAAATTTATTCTAGTGTACTGGTGTTTTGCATACACACACACACACACACACACACACACACACACATATTGAACTCAGGGCCTCTGGAGGAAGAGCAGCTAAAACTTTTTGGTTTTGATTTATTTTTGAGTTAGGACTTGAAACAGGATTTCTCTTTGTATCCCTGGTTCTTCTAGAACTTGCTAGGCTGGCCTCATACTCGGAGACCTATGTGCCTCTGCCTCCTGCATGCTGGGATTAACGGCATGAGCCACCACACCTGGCCTGAAACTTTTATAGAAAATACGTTACTGTCGAAGTGCAGTCCACAGAAGTAAGTTGTAAACTAATGCGAGTGTCACCTAGACATGTAGAATGAAAACAGGCTGGCTCTTATCGTCTCATGCTGCCCCCTTGTTCACTCCGAATGGAACTTATCTTGTCACGGAGGTGGAAAGGTTAGGTGATCTCACAGAGCTCGGATGACTCGGAACTACCATGGAATTATGTTTAAAGCCTAGCGATAGGCTGGGGAAGATGACTCAGTAGCTACCGGTGTTTTCTGTATGAGCCTGGGGGCCGGCGTTCATGTCAGCTCCCTGCAAAAAGCCAGGTATAGCAGTGCTTACTAGTTACTCCAGCGCAGAGAGGCGGGGAAGCAGAGATTAAGAGCGCCTTCTGAGGGGTTGGGGATTTAGCTCAGTGGTAGAGCGCTTGCCTAGGAAGCGCAAGGCTCTGGGTTCGGTCCCCAGCTCCGAAAAAAAGAACCAAAAAAAAAAAAAAAAAAAAAAAAAAAAGAGCGCCTTCTGATCAGCCACTTTAGCCAAAGGCAAGCTCCACATTTAAGAGACCCAGTTCCTGGCCTTGAACTGACTAGAGCAGCAAAGGCTCATCTTGCACCCTCGGTCCTACCGCCTTTACTTCCCAAATTTCGAGGTTGTAGGCGTGTACCATCGCACCCAGACTGACTGGCAAGATTTCTGTATGTTAGCTTAGGGATGGCTTCACTCCATCACAAGCCCCAGTCTGCAGGTGAGGAAATAGAAGCTGACATCAGGGTACCAGTCTAAAATATCCCGGCAGAAAGCTGGGTGGCCAAAATGCCAATTCTTCCATCTGCACACGCTCATCTGACCACCAGGGGGAGCCAGATGCCCGTTAATAGAGAGACCAGAGTCTCTGCCAAGGGGTTAGTTACAGTGAATGTTCTTTTGAGAATGTCCCAGGGGACTAGCGAGCCTGGGATATCTTGGTACAAAAAGAGTGTGTAGGGGTTGAGGGAGGTGTTGTAAGAGAGACAGGGTTCAGGAACGTGGGTGGCTGGAGGAGGAGCCAAGAACGTTTTGTGGCCCTGTTGAGAAAAACACAGCATTAGCGAAAAGGAGGTTTCTCTGAAGGGGTGGGCCCCTGCCTTCACCTCCCATCTCCTCAGTGACTCTCCGAGCCTGGAATAGACCGGACATTCCTAAGTTTTTTGGTAAGGAAACCAGGAAATCAGATCTCGAGCCAGCCTCCTTTCAGGTCCAGCCAGTTCATTCGAAGCAGTCTTTGCCCCAGGACTTCCCGGAAAAGACCTGCTGTGCCAGGGGAGCCACCCTCAGGCTCCTGCAGCAGCTCCCTCTAAGATGTACCGCTGCGCTGTCCCTTCTCCCTGGCAATGGGTCAGACCCATCTCCTGAGCTTGGGTCCTGGACAGCGAAGGAATGGTTCTCCGTGCGACACTTCTGAGGGTCTCCTTAAGTCTTCTTCCAGATGAATGCCAGTGTCTGTGGGGTTGGACCTAGAATGTTTGGAATTGTCGTTGATCCTTTATTTCCCATGTCCAATGAGCTTTTCCACTTCCTCTGTCCATCTCTTGGTTTCCACCGTGCACTGGGCCAAGTGTCCAGCATCTTTTCACTAGGACCTGTTTTTACTCAAAGCTCCACTGTCACAAACTCCACTGCCCCTCTTTCTTCAATATCTTTTCCAGGTGACAGTCTTGATAACCTGCTTATGTCCCCTACCTGCTGAACCTGCCCCAGTAGCTCCCCTACTGCTCCTTTTATTAAAGAATAAGTTATTGTTATTTGTGTTGGGGGTGGGGGACATGGCGAGGTAAGTGGCCACTTCCTAGAGTGTTATTTCCTTATACCTTTAGATGGGTTCCTGGGATCAAACTCACTAAGCTTACATAGCAAGTGGTTCACCAATGAGTCATCCTGCTGTCCTCACCCCCTGGGGTTTTGTTTATTACTCTTTTTGGTTCTTTGAGACAGAGTCTCACTAAGTAGCCAGGGTTGGACTCAAGTTCATGATTCCTATGCCTGACTGCCCGGTGCAGGGATTGTGTGCTGGGACTGTGGGATCATGGATATGAACCACTGCACTGTGCTTCCGGTGTGCTTGCAATAAACATTAGACTCCTCCATGGCAGGTTTCCTGAAATGAGCTGGCCCTTCCCATCTCTGTGAGGCTGGATTCCCCTTATTTTCCACGGTTCATCTACCCTGGCCTTTGCAGGATTGCCTCTACCTGGAACCCCAAACCTTTGCACTGGGAACTCTTGGGGGATCTCAGCTCCAGGACCCCTTTCTCAGCAATGCCCTTCTTCATCTCCATGACTGGGGTCAGATCCCTCACTTGGTTTTCTAATGCCACATACTTAGCTGTTTATGGGCTATCAGGACTGTAATTACGGATCTGTTTGTAACATTCTTAGTTATTAATGGACCTCTGTTAAGCTAAGGACTACATCAAGTTTTGCCCACTTCAAAACAATCTCCAGGGCATGTGAGGTGACTGGGTAGGTAAAATGCCGGGGCGCAAACTTGGGGCCTTATCAACATGTTCCCAGTTCAGTGTATCTAGTTTGTTTGGTTTGGTTTTTCCAGACAGGGTTTCTGTGCCTTGGCTGTCCTAGAACCCGATCTGTAGACCGTGCTGGCCTGAACTCCCTATGTAGACCAGGCTAGCCCTGAACTCAGAGGACCACCTGCCTCTGCCTCTTTGTGCTGGGATTAAAGGTGTGCACACCAGTCCAATAACTTGTTCCTTTGACAACTGACTACATTGGTTGCCCACTTTCTCCTTATCTCCAGGGTAGGCCTGTGGCACTTTTTTTGTCTGAACCTTGATGACCCCTTCTTGCCTCCTGGTATATAATTCACCCGTTGATCAGTTCCCTCCTCAGAAGTCAAGAGTATTCTAATGACTCTCTAATTTTATGTCACCATCCTTACTCAACAGTGGGTCCTTGGGGTCCTGGGTATAAAACCTAAGGCCTTTCAAGGCCTGACCTGTATGGTTCCCCTCACAGCAGCTCCTTTTTTTTTTTTTTTTAAATTTACTTATTTACTATATATAAGTACACTGTTGCTGTCTTCAGACACACCAGAAGAGGGCATCGGATCCCATTACAGATGGTTGTGAGCCACCATGTGGTTGCTGGGATTTGAACTCAGGACCTCTGGAAGAGCAGTCAGTGCTCTTAACCACTGAGCCATCTCTCCAGCCCACAGCAGCTCCTTCTTAAGGATCTTGTCTAACTCAACAAATAGAGTGCCTGCTCTGCTGGGCACTGGGTACTGCTTTCATGGGAAAACCCCAGACCCCACTATCATATTTATCCCCAGTCATGTGGATACAGTCATGCAGCCATTTCCCACCCAGCCCTTATGCTTGCCTTGCCTAGAAAGCTCACCTTTCTCCTTTCCACCTCCCTGGCCTTGCCAGTCAACACCCAGTCCCCCAGGTGAAATCCACCAGGCTTACTGGCCTTCTGGGACACGCCCTGCTGCTCTGAGTTCTCACAGCACTGACCACACACTTCACTCTTTCATTTGTGTGTGTGCTTGTCTGATTAATGTCTGCCTCCCCTTTCAGGAAGCTTAGGAGTGTCTGGGCCTGGTTTCTGCTTAACCACCGTATCTCTCTGGCACTTACCAGGTGCTCTGCCATTTACTGACTGAACAAATGAATAAATGCTTTCCTAAGAGTACTCAGAGGGCACTGCCTTTCAGGGAGATGTGAGCTGCTCTGCCTCGGCTGGGAAGAACTTCCATTGTGGCCCAGAATGGCTAACCGCTTCCTGGTGTCTGTGTCCCCCTCTCCCCCTCATGTCATGCCTGTGACTTGCACCTTGCGGCCTGCCCATCTCCTCAGCACTTTGTAGCTACTCTCTGGAGCACTGTTCACAGCTCTCACCGAGCCAGCTCCTGCAGGCACCCACGGAGCATCCCACATGCTGACTCCTGCTTCCTAGGCAGGCTGTGCCAGCTCTGACCTTTGAAGCCTCCTTCCTCAGCTTCCTAAGTGCTAGGATTAAGGCCAGGCCAACATGCCCGCAATTCCTTAGTTTCTTTTTTTTTTTTTTTTTTTTTTTTTTTTTTTTGGTTCTTTTTTTTTCGGAGCTGGGGACCGAACCCAGGGCCTTGCGCTTCCTAGGTAAGCGCTCTACCACTGAGCTAAATCCCCAGCCCCCAATTCCTTAGTTTCTTAAAAGGGAAGGAAACTCACATATTTGTTTATTTTATGTGTCCCCAGATGAGTTAGAAGCTGAGCCACATAGAAAATTCACTTTGCATTGGCTTAAACAGTGAGGGAAATCATTTAGAGATGTGTGCTTTAACAGCAATTTTTGGCTTTGAATTTATTATTGTGTGCATGATATATGTGTGGGCACATGGAGGTTAGAGGCCAACTCCGTGGAGAGAGGCCCCCTTTACCTGTTGTGGTTGGTTAATTCAGTGGTTGGTGTTCAAAGACTTAGGTTTCTGGGGCTGCAGCTCAGCGTTAGATTTGCCTGACATGCATGCACCCCAGATCCAATCCCCAGCACTAAACACAAAGGATAGAAAGAACGGCCTCCCAGCATTCATCGGCTTCGGCTCTGAACACCGTCGTCTTTGCTATGGGCTGATTTCAGGCTGGTTAGTGGGGTGTGAACCACTCTTCAGCCTCACAGCGAGATTTTACATCACAGAAGCAGGGCGTCTCTCCTTATGGTGCTACCATAGCATGGCAAACAACCACAGAACAGCAGTTTAAATTGCTTCACGTTTTGAGGTGGCTGAACTAGCTGTTTCCAGCTGTGGTGTTCTATAAGGAGATGGTCACACTGTCGTTGGCCAGGCCTAAGGTCATCTGAAGGCTGGACTGAGGTTGAAGCATCCGTTTCCAAGTGTAGTCTCTTTTTTTTTTTTTTTTTTTTTTGGTTCTTTTTTTCGGAGTTGGGGACCGAACCCAGGGCCTTGCGCTTCCTAGGCAAGCGCTCTAACCACTGAGCTAAATCCCCAACCCCCCAAGTGTAGTCTCATAATCACTGGCAGGGGCTTCAGTTTCTGGGTGTACAGGGCTCTTAGAAGGGCTCTGACTTTAACCCAGCGTAAGTGACCCAAGAGCAGGAAGGCAACTGAGACAGAGGCCTTGGCTGAGCAAAAACCATGCTTGCTGCTGTATTCCACTGGCTAGGTAGGCCAACCCAGTTACAGCTCAGGAGGAGACTACAAGAGTGTGAACACAGGGGATGCTGGGAGGTCACCTCAAAACTATCTGCCACACAGGGTTCCTTTACAAGTCTTCAGGAGACAGACTTCCCTTCATGCCTGCTTGCCAGAACTGTCACATGCACAATGCAAGCCAATCAATTACCCACAGGACCATCATTTTTGGATCACCACAACCATGATTCACTGCCCAGAGGTGGGCTGGGAGCCACCTTTGCTGAAGTGAGTTAGTGCTATAGAAGACCCTGGCTACCTGCAGAGTTCAGGGTTGTAGTGGACAAGAAGAAGGGGCAATGGAGGGATACCAAGCAGAAAGCACAGTATCTGTGACGCTCACTGTTTGAGTGGAAACTCCACAAACACACAGGCTGTGCCTTTTCCTACTACTGTACATCCAGGTTATGTACAGCAATTAATATCTGTTGGAGAAATAAATGAAGGAATTCATAACTAAACTAGAAAAACATAGGGCAAGGGAGGCTAAAACTGCTACCACCAATTAAGGGTGGACAGGCCCAAGCCCTAGGCTCCTTAGGTCACCTACCTGTTCCTTCCCCCTGACTCCTCGTCCCCCGGACACACAGGTTTGGCAGAATTATTCTCACTTTATTTCTGGAGATGTTTGATCAGATGTAATAACACTGATTCCAGGCCAGGACAGAGGGTATTGCCCCTGAAGCAACCAGTATTCTGTGGCCCAAGGTGCCCCTCCGTTCCCAGACCTGAGTTCCCCGTCGGTTAGTTAAATAGAGGGAGATCTTCCCAGGGAGTCTTGGGAGGAGGGTCCGAGTCCTGTACCCGCCTCGTCCACGCAGAGGTGTCTGAGCACAAGCTATTTACAGTATTCACATCCACTGTACCCCACCAAACCAAGGCAAATACTACAAGTGGTCCTTCCCCGTGGGGGGAGGCCAGAGAGGCTATGAGTGTATGTGTGTACGGGGAAGGTGGGTGTCCGAGCGTGTGAGCACATGAACGTGCTGAGGGACAGGACCTGCTTTCAGCCAAAGACATCATCAGTCTGTAAGGTGCAGATTGAAAACAAAGAGGAGCTCTGCCTCCGGGAGCCCAGGCTGCGTCCATCTTTGTTCTGTCTCTTTCTCTTCTAGACACCCACGAGCCGACACGAGGAACCTTCACAGCTGCACCCGGGTCCAAGGCAATGCTTAAAGAACTTCTACAGGAAAGGAAGGAGAGGTGGTAGAAGTCAAGGCTGGGGAGTCCCAGGTAGGGATGGGTGGGGTGCAGCTGGGTCCAAGAGCCAGGGTCCCTACAGTCCCCACCTGTGACTTGTGGAGGCTGCACCACCGCTTTCTTGAGAAACGCGTCTGCCTCTGCGAATGGGAGGAGTCCCTCTGCTGCTCGACCCAGACTCTTGTCCCCGGCAGTTCCCTTTGCGGGGAAGCCGTTCTCCTGGTGCGCTGGGAGAGGCTGCAGGCCATTTACCAGGGACCCTGGCATCTCCTTGCTTGGCAGGCTGTAGATGTAGGGGTTCAGGGTTAGCACCTCACCTCCCTGAGAAGCCCCGAGGGGTCCAAAGCTCCAGGCTGCAGCTGCCTGCCTGGAGTCCCTGGGGTTGGGAGCTGGTACCTCCACTGTGGCTCCTGGGGGGCCAGCTCCTCTTTCTGCATAGAATCCTTCTGTAGCCCAGAGGGCCGAGTTTCTACAGCTTTCACAGGGTCTATCACAGCAAAGAAATGGCCATCAGTTAGGGGCTGGTGAAGGGTGGGACTGGAGCGCAGGGGTGACCAGGGCACAGGACGTGAGTGATGGCTTTACCTGGGCCAGAATTGTTAGCCATGGTCTCCTTTCCATCCTGCTTCTGTTTTGAAAAGGAAGAGCCATCAGGTGCCAGCTATGTGGACCGGTTTACCTCAGTACTGAATTCCCTCTTGGCCCAGACACAGGAAAAGCCCCCCGCACCGCATTCTTCCTCGGCTCTGGAGGCTTTTCTGCAGCCTCCTTTCTTCCCCCATCTCCCACTCCCCAACCTGAGAATCCTGACCTTGGTTTCTGCGGCTTCTGACTTCCGAGTCCTCTTCATTATCTCCTCCAGCCGCTGTGTGGAGGAGGCCCCACATCAGTTAGGCCCAAACCCAGACCTAATTCTCAACTTCCCACCCGCTGGCCCTATTCTAGAGCTCAGTTCCCTCCCGACCCACACCAGTCCTTCCTTATCTTATCTTCTACAAATCCAAGCCTGGGCCCACTGGTTCACTGATACAATCTGCAGGAACTTGAACTGGAGCCAGGGCCAGGCCCCGCCCCCTGGCCCCATCTGCCCTGCACACCTTTCTTCGCTCTTGTCTCTCCTGTTCCTCCTTCTGAAAGTGCTTTTCCCGCTCCAGGCGCTGGCGCTCAGCTTCTTCCCGGGACCGAGCTTCGGCTTCCTCTTTCTGTCAAAGACCTCCATAAGTTTTGGGCTCTCTGCTTCAGCCTTCCCACCCTGCCAAACCCACCTAGAGCCAGTCAAGCTCTGCCCGCCTGCCCTGGCACCTGCTTCTGCAGCCGCTCCTGCTCCTCCTGCTCAGCCTGCGCCTTCTCTCGAGCCTCTTGCTCCTCCCTTCTCCGGGCCTCAGCCTCACGTTCAGCCCGGGCTTCAGCCTCCCGGGCCAGCTGCTCCTCCCGCATTCGCCTGGAGGACCCAGGAAACTCAAGTTTGATCTGTGTCTCTTCTTCAGGCACTACAGGGGCCCTCAGTTCCTGAGGTCACACTTACTTGTCCCTTTCAGCCTGTAGCTTCCGCTCCTGTTCTTCCCGTTCCCTCTGTTCCCGAGCCTGGCGCCGCTTCTCTGCCAGGAGCCGAGTGGCTTCTTCTCGGTCTGTGGTGCCGGCCATGGGTTTGCTAGGGGTCACCGAGGGAGCAGCGGTAGGAGGGGCAGTCGGGAAAGTAGGGACAGTGGGGACAGCCGGGACAGCGGTGTCTGGAGAAAGATCCAAGACCAGGAGTTAGTGTACACCAGTACAGGCCCCTCCATCAGCCCTGCACGCCCCATCCCCCGCCACACTTTCTGGACTTCCGCGATCCACTCATTCAGTTCAGTTGTTGCCATCCCGGTGTCGGAGACTTGGGCAGGAGATCCCTCTTCTATTGGTCCACTCCCAGACACAGGAAAAGACTGCACTTCTGCCCTGCCCACTCTCACTTCCTGTGTACCTGGAGGGATCTGTGTGGAGGACTGCTCCTTCTGAGGCTGGGCTGGGGTGGGTGAGGGCACTGGGGAGGGCGCCGGTGAAGCTGGGGCAGCTGGCTCCTTCTCCTCAGCGGTTCTGCTCTTGCTGTGGTTCTTATCCTCCGGTCCCGATGGGCTGGGGCTCTCTTTTGCCTCCTCCTTCCTCCGAATCCGCCCCTTGGGTGATGCAGTGGTGCCTCGGGGAGATGGTGGTTTTGGAGGAAGGGTATGGCCTGGTCCTGGGCTGGGGCAGGGGGAGGCAGGTCTGTGCCAGGTTGTAGAGGGAGAGGTTGGCCGGGCCTTGGACTTAGTGCTAAGAGAGAAGAAAAGGGTTAGAAAGGAAGGCAGAGCACCTGGGCAGGCACTCCCCTCCCCCAACATGTTACTTCTTTGGGGAAGTGTTCCCTTAGGGGAAAAAAAGGCTATCTGTTATTTAATTTCTTTCTTTCTTTCTTTCTTTCTTTCTTTCTTTCTTTCTTTCTTCGGAGCTGGGGACCGAACCCAGGATCTTGGGCTTGCTAGGCAAGCGCTCTACCATTGAGCTAAATCCCCAGCCCCCCGTGTATGAACTCTTGTATGCAACAGCACCTGTGTGGAGGTCAGAGGACAACTTTTGGGAATTGATTCTCTCCTAGCGTGTAAGTTCTAGGAGTCAAACTCAGGTTATCAGACTTGGTAATTCCTGCCTTTGCATACTGAGTTATTTTGCAGGCCCAAGTACATATTTTCTCAGTCTCTCTGTCTCTCTGTCTCTGTCCCTCTGTCTCCCCCCCCCTCTCGTGTGTGTGTGTGTGTGTGTGTGTGTGTGTGTGTGTGTGTGTGTGTCTCCAGGGCTTCTCTGTGTAGCCCTGGCTATCCTGGAACTCACACTGTAGACCAGGCTAGCCTCAAACTCAGCCTTATCTGCCTGCCTCTGCCTCCTGAGTACTAGAATTAACAGTATGTGCCACCACTGCCCGGCTTACATTTTTTTTCTTTTCTTTTCTTTTTTTTTCGGAGCTGGGGACCGAACCCAGGGCCTTGCGCTTGCTAGGCAAGCGCTCTACCGCTGAGCTAAATCCCCAACCTGCTATCTGTTGTTATTGTGTGACGTGTGCATGTGTGAGCAAGCGTGTGGAAGCAACTCTGTGGAAGTGGTTCTTTCTTTCCATCTTTCCATGGACTCCAGGGACCTAACTCAGGTCGTACTGTGTGCATGGCGAGCACAGCCAAGGCCTGCCTTTGCTCACTGAGCCTCTCACCAGCCTCAGCCTCCCTCCACATGCTGCCTTCTGCAGGCTGGGTGGGAGCCACCTGCTCACTCAGTGTTACCACTTCCTCTTGGTGCATATATCCCGGTTTGCAATTACAAACTCATCACTGAGAGATTTTGATTAACAGCTGCCTCCCCCTTGGCATGTACACTTGGTAGAGCAAACACCAGGCCTGCTTTGGCCCACCAAAGTATTCGAAGCACCTAGAAGACCACCCGGTGAGTTGTTCACTTATGCACTGAGTTTTATGTGTTACTGTTTCAGGAGCTGGGGGCTTCCATTACCTTTAAAATGAAAGGGAAAAGGGGGGTGGAAGATGAGAAAGAGAAGTAAAAAGAAGTGAAAGCTAGGGGTTTGTGGCTAGCCCAGGCAGTACAATTAGTTCCAGGGCATCCTGGCCTACATAATGAGATCTTGCTTCCTAAAAGCAAAAAAACAACAAGAGGTACTGTTGACATGTTTTTGTAGAATGTTTCTCAGTTGGTAGCATGTTTGCTGGGCAGGCACACAGGTCCCTAATGCCAGCACTTGGGAGGTCGAGGCAGAAGGATCATAAATTCAAGCTCATCATTGGCTACATAAATTCAAGCTCATCATTGGCTACAGAGCTAATTAAAAGCCAGTCTAGGATGTTAAGATATTCCTACTCAACAAAAAAGGACCAGTGAGATGGCTCAGCGAGGACAGGCGCTTGCTACCAAGCCTGACAACCTGAGTTCAATCTCTGGACCTACACGGCGGAATGAGAGCTGATCCCTCTCACCTATGCATGCACACACACTCTGAGAAAGAATGGTAACACATAGGTCTGTTGTAACCCCAGCTACCTTAGGAGAATCACAGATTCAAGGCTGGGCAACTTACTGAAAAGAGGGGAAGGGAGGGTGGCACAGGACTTTAATACCAGCGCTTGGGAGGCAAGGGCAGTCACATCTCGTGAGTTCCAGGCTAGCCTGGTCCACAGCAGAGTTCAAGGGCAGCCAAGGGTACAAAGAAAAACCCTGTCTCGAAAAAACAAACAAACCCAAAATACAAAAAGGACTGGGTACATCGCTCAGTGATGTGGGTGCTTGCCTAGCACGCAGGAGGCCGGAGAATCTATTTCTAGTACTGAGCTCATGTAAGTAAGAATATGGTGGAGGCTCAAGAGTTGGAGACCATCTCAAAGGGAAAAAAAAATTAAAAAATGAGAACCGAGGAGACAAGAAAACAGAAAAACCTGCCCTCCAGTAACTCAAAAATATCTGTGAATGATTGATGAGTGAATGTCCAGGTGAAGCACGAAGCCCCGCCCACCTGAGCTCAGCGCCTGTGGAGATCCGGGGTCTGATGGATGCTGGCAGCGACTGGCGCTTCTTGAGGTTCCGTTCACGGGCCAGGGCGCTCTTTTCCTTCTCGTTTTCCCGCTCCTTGTCCTTCTTCTCCTTTTTCTGCACCTGGAGGGAAGGGATGGGAGGGAGGGAGGGAGGGAGGGAGGAGGAGGAGGAGGAGGAGGAGGAGGAGGAGGAGGAGGAGGAGGAGGAGGAGGAGAGGAGGTTAGCAGTGCCTGCACTCCAGCCTAGAAGCAACCTCTTCCCATCCGAGCTGTGGCCACTCACCGGCGTGGCTTCCAGCCGGCGACGCACCAGTGCGGGGCTGCCACCGGCGCCGGGCTTGCGCCGTTCTGGGCGCTCCCCGGACGGGGTGCAGCGGTGCGCGCTCCGAGGGGCGCTACAAGGCGTCAGGGGGCTGGCGGAGGCCGAGCGCGGGCACACTGGCACGGCTGCAGAGGGATGAGTGCGGTCGGGGTGTGGCCCGGGCGCGAGGCTGGCCCCTGCCCGGGCCCTTGTGGGGCGTCTCCCAGGGCCGCTGCCCCTACCCTGGTCCCTGCCGTTGCGGGGCAGTGTGACCGCGCTGCGACTCCGAGCCAGGAAGGAGAGGGTGGGCGTCATCAGACGATCCACAATGCTGCTCTCCCATGCGCTCAGCTGCAGGCTGCGATCTGGGGGGAGAACACCAGACAGAGCAGGTCAACGCAAGCAGGGGCACAGGTGGAGGAGACTAGGCACTGAACCCACGATGAGCCCAAGGACTCTCAAGAGGACTGTTACCCCCACCCCAAGTCACGCGGGGTCACGCTTATTTTTTCCTAAGATCTGGTGCTCCTTTTGCAGACACAGGCGACAACACACTGCGCAAGGGACTGGGACTATATCTCAGAGGTAGAGCGCTTGGCTGTCATGCAAGAGGCCCTAGGTTCAATTCCCAATACCAAAAAAAATAAAAACCCTAGGCCAACACCTACTGCATTTACTTTAGGAGTGCCTCCTACCAGTGTCCCCCCGTGAGAGGGCTCAAAATTCTGAGCAAAGGAAAGAGCTGTAAATAGGTTCTAAGGAAGACCCGACTGCCCTCTCCCAGGTCCCACAGTAGGGCCTGCCTCTCCTGTTTTCATCATGCTGTCCTGGGGGAGGCATGCTTCTTGGATTTGGGGCAGTGAGGTCCTTTTGCTCCTCCAACCAGCCGTTAGGAGTATGAGACAGAGGCAGCTAGAGGGCCTGGCTGCCCTAGGCCACCCTGCTCTGTCCCTTCAGCTGCTGGGTTATTTTTAAGCTTCAGTCAGGTGGGGTTGGTACAGCAGCTGATTTGGTTGCTAGGCAACAGAGCAACCAAATAAAAGCTAGAGAAACTTTATAAATAACTTTAACCATGGTTCTTTCATATGTAAGCACCGGGGCATGGTGGGAACGCAGGAGCTGTGCCACCTTGGTTGGTCCCAACTTCGGACCCAGCCAAGGCCAAAGCAGGTGCTCTAAGGGCAGAGATGGCAGGGTTGCATGGCCCTCCAGGGTGGAGCCAGAATACCCACGCCCTAGGATCCAGGCTTGCCTGACACATGGGGGCACAGCCACCTGTCTAAGGTTGGCTCAAGCCAGCTAGCTGTGGTTGGAGAGAAAGCTGATTACCTGATGACACCCCAGCCCCGAGCCTAACCTTCTCTTGAGGTCACTGCCAGGCTTTCTGTCCTCTAGGCCACTGTCCCTGTCTCTGTTCTGTCCTACAGGACACTACTATGCCCTGGAGGTCCAGACCCAAATGCTGGCTCCCCGAAAGGGCACAGAGCCCTCTGTGGAATAGAGCAGGGCTGGACCTGGAGTACTGTGGAAGGGCTCCAGGGATGAGTACTTTTGCTGAGCTCTGGAGGGGGCTGGCTACGAGGGGCTCTGGAGGGGGAAGGCTGAGCCTTCTCTTACTTCTACTGGGGGAGTTCCAGAGCGTGGCAGAGGACTTTGAGAGCCGCTTGTTGATTATAGAGTCCACGTGTTTGGGCAGGTTTACTGCCGACACGGAGCACCTGCTCCCACCTGGAGGGGAAAAGACACGGCATTAGGGCCGGGCCAGACGGGAGCCAGGGGGGGCACTGAGGCCTTCCATGCAGGATGCTCTGAGGGCAGGGTGGGAGAGGAAGGAGCGGGCAGGCTAGGATGGGGAAGAGGCTTGATTTGGCCCTGGGAGAGGGAAGGGGACAAGGGAGATGATCAGAAACAACCTTGATTGAAGGAGCCAATGGAAAAGGAGCAGAGGGAGGAAATGGTGGAAAACTAGAACTACAGCCTTCTTGGCCAGACCAAAGGAAGCCATTGCCTAGAGCTGGGTGCTGCAACCCCTCCCCACAACCATCCAACACTGGCACTTGCTGACACTGCCCAGCCAAGGCGCTATGGATACAACACCTACATACTGGGACAATGCAAAAAAAAAAAAAAATGCTCCTAAACAGAAGACCCACACAGTTCACAGTTGCTTGCACAAATCCACATACCCACGTATTTATCCAGACACACAGAGACAAAGACATGCACACACAGGCATTCACAGTGATGGAGATTTATGCATGCACACATGTATGTAGACATGCACAGACAAACACAGGTAATATGCACCCAGGCAGGAAACATGAAGTAACCTAACATGACAGTTGATGACAGCTTACCATGGGCCAGGCACTGTGCTGGGCACCACATACATGTCACCTCACTTGATCCTCCAAACATCTACCTACAACCTTGGGGGCAAGCAGTGCTGTGATCCCCATTTTACACATGAAGAAAGTGAGGTTTGAGAAGTTAAAGGTCATACAAGGTCAGAGTTTGAACCTAAGTCTGACTTAGGAGTGAGCCCTCACTGAGGTATGCAAATCCCAAACACAGCCTCACAGAGGGGGCTACACGACACATCTATGAGCACACACAGCAGGCAAGATACATGAAATACAGAACCTTGTCATTGTAGAAAGACAGCCAAGCACAGTGGTATATACATGCCAGCAAGGAAGCAGACCAAAATCCAGAACGTGCCTATTAAGAAAACTCAGACAAAAAAAAAAAAAACAAAAAAAAAAAAAAAAAAAAAAAAAAAAAAACAAAAAACAAAAAAACAAACAAACTACCTTCCAAAACAGAGGGCAGCAATTCTCTTTAAGTATCCAGGTCTGCTGGGCATTAAAGTCATATATACAGATATATGACTTTTCATATCATATATATATATATATATATATATATATATATATATATATATATATATATATATCATCAACAAACAGTAACCAACTGGAGCAAAGCATTTAGCAATTCCTAAGACAACAGGTTTGAGGAGCAAACCGAGTTGAGAGAATCCATTTCTGGTTTGATAGTGGAGGTCCTTAGGACAGGATGAGTTGGCTTACAGACCATTCCAGAAGATACAAGTCACACGAAGCAAGACACACCTGCTGCGAACGCCTTGTGTACAGTGTTCCTTTCCCAGCCCTGCCCGCCCACCCGCCAGCACTGCCAGCCCACTCACTGGTCTTACGTCCAGGGGAGTTGTGGTGCAGGGCCCCTGCCCAGGACCAGCGCTGTTGCCGGATCTCAGCCCATGTCTTCTTCACTGACCGCTGGATTGCTGCTTCATAGCGCTCCTGGGGGCCAATGAGGAAAAGGTCTGGGCTCAGGATCAGCCACCATACCTGGAGAAAGTCCTCCTTAACTAATCCCAAGCTCTTCCTGACTCACTACAGGCACCCAAGTTACTGACTTGGTTGTGATTCAAGCCCATGTGTGATAGATCCCTATCCACATTTTTGGAGACTTTTTCCCCCATGGGTTGAGTCACTTCCTGGGTGTATGAGCTGCTTCTCTGATGACAGATGGGACTCTCCTTGCCTGGGATTCCTGGGCACGGTCATGTCTCCCTAGTACTGAGGGTCCTGATCTTGGGGCTTTTTCTTCTTGGCTGAGGCTACCAGACGGGACTAGGCTATCATGTCTTTCAAAGCCTCAACAATGCTCAAGCTATGGTCTACATGTATAGATGTAGGGATGTTCACAGACACGCATCTACACACATAGAACAGACTCTGGGACCTGTCACAGGCACGTGTGGGAGCAAATGCATCTGTATGGACACTGTCACACAGGGACGGAGTCACAGAGGAAAATGCAGTTGGGGTTGTCTAGAACACGTGGGGACATGTGTGGGCATGGATGTGCACTTCACTACTGCACAGTCCCTGGGCACAGTGCAGGCGGACCTGTGGGAACTCTGTTGAGATTGCTAGGACCATACCTTGTTTTTCTCAAGCTTCTGTCTCTGCCGCTCCTCCAGGGCAGCCCGGCGCTGTTCCGCTTTAAGCCTCTGCTCCTCCAGCCGTCGGCGACGCTCCTGGAGTTGCTTTTCCCGGAGCGCCTTGGCCTTCTCCTCCTTCTCCAGCCACACTGCTTTCTTGGCGGCTAAGGTGGGGATGAAGGGGCATGACCTGAGAGGTTCTGCGGCAGGCCTGGGCCTGGGCCTGAAGCCACTCCCAGCAGTGGTGTCCTACCTCAGGCCTGGGCCATCCCTCCCCTGCCTGTCTCTGTGAAGCCTCCACTCTCAAGATGCCCCATTCATATTTCAGGGCTTCGGTGGAGATAGACCTAGGGAAATCTCTCCACCATTGGCTGGAGGATAAATGAGTTCATCAGCGTGACACCCCACCCCTCCACAGGATTTGGAAGCCAACTGGACAGATTTCAATACATGGTTAAAAGAACAGTGTGGCTCTCAACTTTCCCAAGGCTGCGACACCTCATGTTGTGGTGACTCCCTGACCATAAAATTATTTCATTGCTACTTCAAAATTATACTTTTGCTACTCTCATGAATCATAACGTGAAATATCTGATATACAGGATATCCAATATGTGACCCCCCCCCCCAGGTTGAAAGCCATGAGCACAATGCATGGGTCTGAGGTAAGTCTGAATCTCAGCTGTTCACTAGCTCTTAGGCAAATGATGTCATCTTTTTCCAACCCGATTCTTCCTCAAAATGTGCTGAGTGGATTAAGTGAGATCAGCGCACACATGGTATTCCAGAAGGGTCTGTACTGTTGACCCACAGGAGGCTGGGGAGCGTTGAGCCGATAACATCGCTACACAAACACTCACCCAGGTACTTGGCCCGCTCTTCTCGGCGCTCTTTGGCAAGCTTGTGTCTCTCTCCTGCCTTCTTTACGTCTAAGTAGAGGGTAGAAGAGAGTCAAAAGGTTTCCATGGGGCAACTGGCTTCAGGCTTCCTTTTCAGGCCTCACCCCCACCCCACCTTCTTGTCCTCACCCTTCACGGCAAGGACAACTCAAAGTGAGCAACCCACATGGTCTGACCCTGGGGACGTCACATACCTTGCTTGGCAGAAGGGCTGTCAGAGGCTGGCACTGCTGTTGGGGATGGTTGGCTGCTCCTTTGAGAAGGCTTGGCATCCCGTGGTCCTGTGGCTGTGGGGGTGGGTCCCCTGCTCTTTGCTTCTGAGGATGGGCATTCATCCTGTGGGGGAGCTGGCTGAGGTGAGACCTGCCCAGTGGGACTCACTGGTTCCAGGGGGAGCTGCTGAGGGGTAGAGGCATTCTTCATGGCAGGAGGGGTGTCCGGGGGAGTGTCAGGAACCAAGGCTGACATCGGTGTTGGTGGCGGTGGAGGGGAAGGGTCACCTTCTGGAGAGGGTCTTGGCTCTTGGGGGATCCTGGCTAACACAGCTGAAAGATGAGAACAAGAGAGGAGAGAGGGTCAGAGTTTACACATGCACTGTCAGTTTATACAGCAATCTGCCCTGTCAGTGGACTCATTCACTCATTCATTCACTCATTCATTCATGGATATTCTATCCATGTGCCAGGTCTAGTGTATTCCAGATATTAAAGGCATAATGGTAGGCGGCAGTCAGGATTCCTGCTTCCAGGGAGCTCAGCCTCTAGGAGGGCAGACACAGGGCAGCAGAGAGGCAGAACACACAGCCTTTCACATGGTTAACCCGAACACTGACAAGTCTCAGCTAAGCTATGGTCTGAAGGTGAGCTGGGGCTGGCAGAGCAAGGAAGACGCCTGGCAGAGAAGAGCTGTTGCGAAGGGACAGACGGAGCATGGTGTGTTGGAAAAATAGACAGCGAGTTTACAGCACTAAGTGGACCTCTCCTTCTCTTCCCTTTTAAAACAAAATGACATTTATTCATTTATGTGTCTGTGGGTGTGGGTATGTATGAGGAGACCTGCCACGGCGTGTGTGGAGGTGGGAGAACTTGGGAGAGTTAGCTCTCTCCTTGCGTTGTGTGGATCCTGGGGACAGAACTCAGGTCACCAGGCTCTGAGACTGGTGCTCTACCCACTGAGCCATCTTGTTGCCCATCCATTCTCTGCCTCCAGTCACACTCTCCAACCCGAGGTCTGGTTCACATGGGGCCAGTCACAAGGAAAGGCAAAGGCGTGGTCCTGTGGGATATGTGCACTGCCAAAGTCATCGGTGGGGTAGACAGCCAGTTATAGATGTCTGTCTGTGTGCACCCTTTTCTCCCTACTCACCCTTAGATTTAGTCTTTAAAGATAGGAATATTTGAGGCTGGAGAGATGGCTCAGTGGTTAAGAGCACTTGCTGCTCTTGCAGAGGACCTGCCAGAACTCACATGGTAGCTCACAGCCGTCTCTAATCCAGCAGTCGCAGGGTATCTGATACTCTGTCTGGTCTCCACAGCCACCAGACACCCATGTAGTATACATTGATAGACAAAATATTCAAACACACAAGAAAATAAATCTTAAAAAAAGAGAAATGAATAAGGTATGAATATCGGAGCTGGGCGGTGGGCAGTGGTGGCGCACACCTTTAATCCCAGTACTCAGGAGGCAGAGGCAGGTGGATGTCTGTGAGTTTGAGGCCAGCCTGGTTTACAGAGCAATCCAGGACAGCCAGGACTACACAGAGAAATCCTGTCTCCAAAACAAAACAAAACAAACAGAAAAAGAAACCCCACATATGAATATTGCTAAACAATGCGGTGGCACACACCTTTAATATTAGGAAAGCTAAGACAGGAGGACTGCCGTGAGTTCAAGGCCAGCTTGACTACATAATGAGTTTGAAGTAAGCCTGTGTTAAATTCACACACCCATGCATGGTGTCATAGAATTATAACTCTGGCACTTGGAAGGCTGAGGGAGAAGTGTTGCAAACAGGTCAGCCTAGCTACACAATGAGCTGCAGACCAGCCTGTCACAGAAAGAGGACTTGTTAAACGTTACACCAAGGGATAGGTTAAAAACGTGTTAGTCCTGTTCTAATTTTTGCTGTCTCAAGGCAGAGGGGTAAGCTATTCACATTCCAAGCCTCTGTTTTCCCATGTGTGAAGTGGGTCCAAGGAACCCAGGAAGGTCAAGGCTACTTCTGTCTCTTTGTAGGTTATGTCACTTCCAGTCTTCCCAGAGAGAATTCTCTTCAGGTTGAGCCCTTATGTCATCTGCAGGAACCCTTTGGCTACTTGGGGAGTTAGTGAAGACACAGTACTGACAGATGGGGAACTTTTTTATTCTTCCTGGGGACCCCTGCCACACTAAGTCCTCTGTTCTAGGAACTCCGGCTCTCTCAGCACATGTAAACTCCTTATCCCTGGGACAAATGTTCACAGGGAGGAGACACCCCAGGGAGCTGCCTTCAGGATTCTGGAGATCCTCATCTAAGAGGTAGGCATTTAACCTTTGGGCTCAAAGCCAGATACAAACAGGGATCCTGGCTCTCCTGAGGACTGAGTGACTGAATTGTTGCAAACCTGCTGTGTGCTACAGCTGCTCTTCCACAAACCATGGGTACTACGTACATCACAGCATTGTGAGATTAGCCACCAAGATTCACACATGCATGAAAATATGTACACACACACACACACACACACACACACACACACACACACACACACACACACTGAGAACAGGTCTCTATCCAGCCTGGCTGTTCTGGAACTTGCTAGCTATGTAGACCAGGCTGGCCCTAAACGTACAGAGATCTTCCTACCTCTGCCTCCAAAGTGCTAAGACTAAAAACACAGACCATCAAGGATTTTTTTTTTTTAAGATTTATTTATTTTATTTATAAGAGTACACTGTAGCTGTCTTCAGACACACCAGAACCAGAAGAGGGCATCAGACTCCATTATAGATGGTTGTGAGCCATCATGTGGTTGCTGGGATTTGAACTCAGGACCTCTGGAAGAGCAATCAGTGCTCTTAACCACTGAGCCATCTCTCCAGCCCATACACCACCATCAATATTCATTAATACTCCTGTTTTACTGAGTGCTTCCTACATGTAAAGCTGTACTCTCTTTACATGCCCTGGTTCTAACCTCGCTGTTTATGAAGAAGGTGTTAACATCTCTTTCACAAAGACAGAGAAAATAAAGCCCAGACTGGGAAGAGTCCTTTTAGTTTCCTTTGAGACAGGGTCTCACTACGAGGTCTAGCCTGGTCTAATGAGAATTGCTGTCCTCTGGCCTCCTGTTTTTCAGTGCTGGGATTCCAAACATATGCTAACACATCCAACTTTGATATCACGTGGCTAGTAAGGGACTCAATATGGATTTGAACCTAGTAGTGTCACTGGCAGAGTCTAGGCCAGCAGTTCTCAAACTATGGGTTGTGACGCCCATAGGGATCACATATCAGATATTTACATTACGATTCATAACTAGCACAATTATAGTTATGAAGTAGCAATGAAATAATCTTATTATTAATAAAATAATTATTAATTATAATGGGGGGGTACTACAACATGAAGAACTGTTAAAAGGTCCCAGCGTTAGAAGGGTGAGAAGTGCTGGTCTTGGCCCTTCTGCACAGACATCTCGCATCAGTGTAAAACAGTGTGAGGAATGGATGTTAGGCACACGCTACCATCCCAGTTTCTACTTTCCTCACTCTTCCCTCTCCCCCTTCCTGGGCTGCAGGCAAGAGCCCTAGCTCAAGCAATGTCTTCCCTCATAACCTTCAATCCTGCCAGCCCCACAGCAGGTGACCCAGCCCTTCATACCAGCCCGAGATGTGCCTGGTCACTTCCTAGGCAGCTGCAAATCTCTTAACTAACTTCACCACACAGCACTAGTGGCATTCACTCAGGGAAGCCGTGCTGCTCATTCCATGAGGCAAGCAAAGGTCCTCCCATGAAAGGATTTGCTCAGGGCTGTAAAAGTCATATTTACGGGAAGGAGGGGGAGGAGGATTTGAACCCGGGGCTGTCTGAGGCCAAAGCTTGGGTGGGTGAGTCTAGGCTTAAAGGCCGAGGGTGAGGCTTATGTAGTAGCCTTCCTCAAGCACCTGGATGTGCTAACAGGTGTTGCAAGGACATTGGTAGGCAGGCGTTTTGTCTACACCCAGGCAGATCATACCCACCAGGTAGGACTCAAAGTGGGGCCCAAATCCTGAGAGGCAGAGAAGCCGGGAGGAGTGGGGCATCAGTTGTAGTCAAGGTTTCTGGCTGCAGAGTCGACAGGCTAACTGATCCCTTTGTGTGGGAACCCTGAACCTATCTGAGCCTCTGTGTCCTCACTGAGTTGCTGGTACAAATGCTAACTGCGGACACCATCTCTGCCTCCTCAAGCAGCACCTGTCCTGAAGAACTTCCCCTCTGCCAGCCCTCCTCCAGGTCAGGCTTCACCCAGGGCCTTGACCCTGTTCTCTGAGAGGTCAGCGGGCACCTCCAGGACATTAAGTCACTGGTTACTTGTCTCATTCTTACTTGCCACAGACACAGCAGGGTTGGGCTTTCCTACTGCTTTGCTGGCTGGGACTTGTGTCTCTGTCTGGCCCCTCCCTGACTTCCTAACCTTTCCATGCTGCTGTGTGCCCCAGGGCTGTCAGGAGCTTACCTTTTCTGTCCCCACACTCTAAGGTGATGTCATCCCACATCATCCCTGTGCTGACAGCAACCAAATTTGTTTCTCCAGCCCAGACTTCTCCCCAGAGGACCAGTTTCAGTCCTGTAACTCCCTACCTGACACCCTGGATGTTTCATAGATGCCCCACATTTAACCACGTCAGTTCTTCCCAGCTCAGCTACTGAAGCTTCTCAGATCTGGGAGTCATTTCAGACCGTCTAATCTCAGCAATCTTTTGGGCTTTTATTTTCAAAATGTACCCCAAATTCAATCACTTATCACAGTCTCGTTCCATTCCTTGCCCCACCCCCTTGCTCTTGTCTCAACACAGCAGCAAGAGAGATCAATTAACAGTAAATCAGATCACATCACACCTTCCCTGAAATCCCCGAACACACCCCATCTGGTGAAAATGAGAACCCCACGTGGCCGCTCCAGTTTATGGCGCTCTAGGACAACACCCCCCCAGCCTGTTACTTCTTAGCCACCATCCCCTTTCCCCTTTTCCTGAAGTTCAGACCCTCTGGCCACAGTCCCTTATGCCCCTCTGCCTTGGGGCTGCAACTTGCAAGCCCTCTGTAGCAGAGTCTTTGCTCCCAGATGCAACCAGGCTCATTCCGTATCCACCTCCATGTCTCATGTGTTACTGAGATATGCCTTGATTTAAAACTACAAATGGAGGGCCAGTGGGATAGCTCAGTGGGTAAATACACTGCTGAGCAAACCTGGTAGGTAACCTGGGTTTCGTCCCTGGATCCCACAGAATGCTATGTCAGTGCACACACAAGTGAGCGAGCGCATGCGCGCGCACGTGCACACACACACCAATAATAATAATAATAATAATAATAATAATAATAATAATAATAATAATAATAAATGTGTTCTACGTAAGCATTAAGTGCAGTTTTGTTTGTCTTTCAGTTCTGGGCTTGAACCCAGAGCCTCTGACACACTGAGCAAGTACTCTATTACTGCACTGTCTTCGGATTTTTGTGACTTTTATCTTGAGACAGAGTCTCACTAACTTGCCCAGCCTGAGTTTTGAACTCACTCTAGAGCCCAGACGAGCCTTGAGATTTTGAGAGGTCTGCTCCAGACAGATGAGTAACTGGCGTTCCAAGCCTGTGGCATCGAGAGAGAGAGAGAGAGAGAGAGAGAGAGAGAGAGAGAGAGAGAGAGAGAGAGAGATATCCACATAGGCCATAAGAACGCACTGGAACTCCTGGAGCTAGAGTTTCCCGGCAGTTGTGTGCCGGCTGACAAGGGTGCTGGGACCAAACTCTGGTCCTCTAGGAGAGCAGCCAGGAGAATTTTCCACTGAGCCATCTCTCCAGTCCTGTTTCCTTTCTTTATATCTGTCTGTTATTTTGTGGTAAAGTCATTTATTCCGAGGCATGAAGGTGGGAAGGAGCAGAGGTCAGTGAGATCTGACGTCCCTGGCAAACAGGATTTTCTAGAACTGGTCACCACAGAAAGCCTTTCTTAGATACAGGGCCCTGATAGGTTGCCTGGGCTGGTGTCACCCTTGGCGGTTCCAGCCACCCTCGTGCCTTAGCCTCCTGACAACCTGGGACAACAGGTGAGCGCCAATGCATTTGACGAACAGCATTTTAACAATATCCCCACTGCTACCTATGAGCCTCAGGGGGACAACTGTCTAATCTCCAGTACCAACAGAGCTGGGGACCTAAACGCTCAATAAACACTTAGGAAGTGAAGGAGCCCCACCCTGGCAGACAGCATCGCCATTTCTTACCTGGAGGAGGAGCTCAGAGTCCCGCTCTACCTCACCCATCCCTGCCCTGTTCCCCACTGAACATTTGCAACTTCAGTGGTGTCCTACTGCTCTGAGGACACAGGTGAGATGCTGAGGCTGATCCCCCAAGTCTGAAGTCTGAAGACCAGCTCCCTCTCGGCCATCCCTTTAAATCTCTACCTTCCCCACCCCTGCTTGTCCGCTGAACTCTGCCTACAGACCTCTCTTTAAAGTCTGGTAACTATCCAAGCTCCTTCTGGCCACAGGGCCTTTGAGCCTGTGCTCTTTCCCTTCTTTTCATTGTTAACCCTTCCCTCTCCTCGGGTTGAATTGCCATTCCCTCGAGAGGTGCTCCCTGGCTTCTCTCATCAGTACAAATTCCTTTATTTCGTACAGCTGTGGCTTCATGGCTTTCCTTTGGAGCGCTGTCAGTCAGGCTTTGCTGTGTGGTTCTGCCCTCCTAGCCTGTGAGGAGCCACATCTGCTTTGCATTGGCAGCAGCTACAACAATGCCACGTTCGAGGAGACAGTCACAAGTGTGCTTTGAATGACAATGAAATGCCACACCAGGCAGCCACCCTAGCCTAGAGCAGGTGCACATGAAGGAAACATGTTTCTCTCACAAAGAACAGATCTGCTGGATGTGGTAGCATCTGCCTGCCTTTCCTCTCAGCACTCCGGAGGATCTCTGCGAGTTCAAGGCCAGACTGGTCTACATAGCAAATTCCAGGATAGCCAGGAGAACTACATAGCAAGTTCACGACAGCCAGAGTTATAGAATAGCCCAGACAAAAGAAAGAGAAGAAAACAAACAAAAACCAAACAAAAGCCAAACAGACCCGTGGCTATGTATTTTGAAATGATAAATGTTGAAAGGACCCCCACCATAACAGAGTTTGGCCGGCTCCCCGGACAGAGGCACTCAGGTAGACTTTCACAAAAATAATGAATGTTTACTCCAGCAGCTGAACAAGAAAAACTTCTCAAGAGGCAAACAGGACACTTGGAACTACTTTCGTGACCTGGCAGGCTACTAACCCTGAATACAAATATTCCCTCAGAATTCTGCCAACTCTGACAAAATGTCACCAGGATGGCATTATCTGGACCGACTTGTGGTAGGCCAAATTAATTCCCGGGTTAATTATCTATACAATATAGTCGATTCTTTTCCGATTATTCACCTCAATCAAATATGATCTTAGGTTACTTAACTTTATCTTGCTTTTGGACTGTGCCAGGCTGGGAGGTTTCAGCCACTGCCAGCTTTCTTCTGCTATGTTGATAGCCACCAGAAGTATTTGCTAAGAACTGGATAAGCAGTAGATAATTTGTATTTATTTCTTGGCACACAGAATATTTGCAGGGCAAAGGTGCAAGACCTGGTTTTGTGACGATGTCAGAAGGTCCTTCTTTCCAGGAGCCCGCCGACCCTCTGACACCATCGGGGTCGGCTGAGAGATGGAGGTGGAGTCCCCAGTGGGCCTGCACATGTGTGAGGTGCTACCTACTCACAGCCCTTTCGGAGAGGTTTCTCTCTCACTGGTCCTTCACAGCTCTGGTAGCTCAGCTTCATTTGCCTGCCTGCCTGCCCTCTCCACCCTGTCAGTGGAAAAACTCACTCACAGGCTGAGCCTTAGTTCTTTCTGTAGCACAAACAGGACATGCCCGACATATAGTAGGAACCCTGGGTCTGACCAATGAACACCATTGATGGACAGACAGACAGATGGAAGGATGGATGGACACACACATAGGAAACTACATGTACAGTGTATAGTCAAGCCAGGCAGAGTAGCACATGCCTATAGTCCCAGTACTTGGTAGGTGAAGGCAGGTGACTCAAGTGTTCAAAGCCAGCCTCAGCTCCAAGAGACCCTGTCTTAAAAAATAAAGCAAATGCAGAGCGGTGGTGGCCCACACCTTTGATCCTAGCACTCAGGAGGCAGAAGCAAGGGGATCTCTGAGTTCAAGGCCAGCCTGGTCTACAGAATGATTTCCAGGACAGCCAGAGCTACACAGAGAACCACTGACTCTAAAAACAAAACAATAACAACAGAAACCCAACCAACCAACATCCCAAGCAGACAGACAAACGAAAAGCAAAAAGGAAAGTAGACAGTAAGACCTCCGAGGTACTTTCAGGCATAGATGTCTCTCTAAATCCTACATGTCATGGTTGTTTCAGGGCCCTGCTGTCCTCTGCCAAGTCCTAAGCCATGTTCTCCTATGTCACTCAATTCTCGTAACTACCCTAAAGGGAAAGTGCGAAATACTCCTCCTTCCTTCACAGGTAAGTTAACTGTTAGTCATACTAAACAGTGTGTCCGTGTCAGGGGCAGGGTTTGAACCCTGTGTTGCCTGATGACAAGATCCTATGTCATACTGTTCCTGCCCTGTGTCGTGACATCCTTCCCTAAGAAGGAAGGGACTCTGCTGGCTCCCCCAGGGAGGTTCCCCCACAGAAGTGAAGGGTGCAGGTGGGGCATGCAGGCCCTGAGCTAAGAGCTCAGGAATGCAGGGTAGGCAGGCTCCTGCCCAGGCTGGCCAACGGGAGGCAGGGAGTGAGGCCCCAGACCAAGGAGTGGAAGGGAGGTCCATCTCCATGGCGGAGCAGTTTGTCAGGTGAGAGCTGAGGGAAGCAGCTAGATCCTGGGAGGGGAACAGCAGGGAGGCAGGAGCATGATGCAGACAAAGGAGACAGGATAGACAGCTAAGAACCTCCAGGTCTTGCAATGGCTTCTGAGGTGTCAGCATGAGACCTGACAGATGAGGACAGGAGGACAGGCAGGGAGAGAGCAAAGACAAACAGGGAAGGACAGATATACACATCAGAGAGAGACAGACAGACAGAGAGAGGCAGAGGACAGAGACAGAGAGAACCCAAGAGAGAAAGTGACAACACAAACAAGGGTACACACAGTGATGGTCAGGACACACTTGTGTCTCCCTCAGGTAAGAGACTTGGGATTCAGAACTTCACACACACAGAAACATACACAAGGCTGTGTCACGTCCAGCTATGTATAGAACTTCATTAGTTCATTCTAGCTTTGTTTCCATCCTGGGGGGAGGGTACACTATTACCCCGCTTTACAAACCAGAAAAGCAGATTCTGAGAGTTGAGACACTTGCTAAAGCCACACGGCTGGTGAAGGGTAAAAGGTGGGGTTTGCACAGTCAGGTTAACTGTCTCCAGCTAACCTCCCTGCTATGGGGGACAGGAGGGAGAGTGTACCAGGTTTCTACTCCTGGAGAGATCTGGGCTGGAAGAACAGGATGCTAGGAAGTACAAAGCCTGAAGGGTGTCTGGCTGCTGGGCTAGGCCAGGTGTTTCTTAAGAGCAGTATTAGCTTGGACTGGAGGAACTAGGCAGTTGGAAGCAGTACACTGGGAAAGGCCAGCCTCCCCCCAGAGGTAGGAGGCAGGGTCCTGAAGCTAGGCTGATGCTTCTGTAGCTTTAGTGAGACAGGCTCTGAAGGAGCTCTCTGGCAGGACTGGCGGCCATTGTTTTCTAGCCTCCAATCAGGAGCACCCACTTCCTGTTATTTTAGGCGGCAGGAAATGACCCCATCCAGCAGCCCGGGGCTCCACCATGTCCCTTCCTCAGCCCCGGCTCACGGCCTGGAGTACTGAGTCTTTTAGCTCATTCCCCAACTTGAGGCCAATTTGCTCAGTCTCCAACCTGACAGGATTCACAGGGAACCCATGAGCTACCAGTGTCTGCAAGAGAAAATGACCAGCGGTGCCGTGGGCCACAAGGCCCACAGAAGTATGTTTTGGAAAAGAAGTGGGCCAGGCCCTCTCACTGGCTTGCTTGGTCCTGATAATTCTGTAGAGATTTGGTGCTGAAACTTCAAATCCCGCGGCTCCGAGTTCCTAGCTATGTGGCTTTGGGCTCATCTGGGTCTCATCTATAAAATGGGTCTCATCTATAAAATGGGAATAAAATTAGTCCCTCCTCACCGGATTGTCGTGAGGAACAAGTGAGAGAGGACACTGCCTGGCACAGAGAAGGTCATGAACAAAAGGTGGGTGATGGGTCAGGAACAAGAAATGGGAGTTTGGAGATCCGAGGAATCACCTCCTTCCCTAGGTCCACGTCTCCCCTGACAACTGGGGAGGAACAGCAATATCATGCTCCCTACTCCGACCTCCCCATCTCCCTTGGGGAAGAGCTGCAGCTGAGCAGTGATGGAGGAAACACTGGAGGCTGTGCCCCGGGGTGCCAAGCAGAGCTACCACCGCCAACAAAGCTACATTATCTAAGCCTGCCTCTCTGACTCCCTCCCTGGCCCTGAGGGGACCCAAGGACATGATTCCTAGCTGCTTACGGCCTCTGCTCAGCTCAGTCGAACTTGAGACCTGCACTAACCACTCTGAGTGCCTCCACTCTGGTCTGGGGCCCTGCTCTCAGCTTCCCGTTCCTCTGCTCACCTCTGCCCCCATTAATAGCCAGTGGCCATCTTTAGGGGGAAAAGGGCTAAGCTGGCCTAGTGCCCTTATTCCTCATTTGCATATGCGTGACTGCACATTAGAGGCTCATTAAAGACCTCATTACCGAGCCCACCAGTCCAGTGAGAGGGACTGTCCAGCAGCGGGAGGTGTCAACCATGGTTGGCTGTCGCATGGAAATCTGTGGTCATTGGGCTGGTCGTCTACGGGGCCTGCTGCAAACAAAGCCCACACTCTGCAGTACTGACTAAGCTGGCAGACAACTGTAGTGTTTGTCCTTCAGAGAACACATCTGCTCCCCTACTAAGTCAGAGAAGGTACCGACTGAGTTCACCACCTCAGCACAACCAGCACCCTGCTGTCATATCCTGGGGCCACAGGACAGTGTGTGAGACCCGACCAGTTTTCTCTCCTCCTGCCATGGCCCTATATTGGGTACAGCAGCCTCTCTCCTGTCCAGATGCCCTCCAGCTCCTCACATCAGTCTAGATGTCCCTCCCCTGGTATTCTGCCCTATTTATACTGTCTCTTGCCTCTGATTCTAATGATGTCCCATCTCTGGTCCTCAGACCTCTGACAGAACGAGAAATGATATCACTAAAACACAACCTAGGCTGGCATTTATTGAGTACTAACTGTGTGTTGGGAGCTAAGTTAAAGAGCCTGGTGCCTCTGAGGGGTCATTTCTAGTATTATTTTTACTTTATACACGGGAAAACTTGAGACTCGGGTTATGAACACACACATACCCCTGACCCCCAAAACACACATCATACAGTGGAGGTTAGTGCGTGGAACTCATAGATTCTAGCATCTACACTCTGAAACGATTCCCAATTCCCACTCTCCCCTCCCCCACAGTTCACGCCTCCCTGCTGGCACCAGTTGTAATGAGTCTAACCACAATAATGGTAATCACACTTTACCGAGGGTTTCTGGTGACTGCATGCCAGCTTCCCTTAGGTTCATCATCTCCCGCCAACCACAAGAGGCTCATAGCACAAACCCTGCTCCCTGTTTTCCCAGGGGCGGAATGCCTGGGTCCCGTGCAGTAGCCAGGAAACAGCTGTCTGGGATTTCCATCCAGGCTTCTGACTCTAAAGTGGGTGCCACCCTTGTCCCCTACCCCATGCTGTCTGTTACAGCTCAGTGTACAACTAAGCATCCAAAGAGAGGAGGGTTATGTCACCAACACTCAGAGACTCAGACCATTGCCCCATATTCCCCTGGCACATGCTATGGGCCTGTCATTTATCCCCAGGAAGCCGTTGCTTCGGTCACTTTCAGATTCTCAATGTGTAGGGACAAGCCATGATCCTGACCCAGCTTCTCGTGTAACTCCACCTAGATCCCTGTGTACAGAAGAGTCTTCTCATCCCAGGCCTCTGCATCCCACTCAGCTAGGCCCTTAGTAGAGTCAAGCCTCTCATCCCTGCCCTCATACTCAGTCTGGGCCACCCACCTAAGTGCCCTAATTATAATCCAGCCACAGATAAGGCTGTGTCTCTGCCCTCATTCAGGCTCTTGTGCACACCCCAGTGCCAAGGACTCTCAGGTGCAAAGTACCAGTAAGCAGATGGCTAGACCAGGCTGAGCCTCCCTAGGTGTTCCCTCTCAGGCTCCGTAGAGCCAAGACAAACCCAACCACCCTCATTGCCAACACAGTCACCAAACCTCCAGAAGCCTACCACTCTTCTGTGTCCTCTTACAAGTCATAGGTCCCCTCCAAGCACCCAGACTGGCACAGGGAGGAGCCCACCCACAGCCAAGCAGCCCCACCTCATCCTGGGTGTTCTCCACACCTATAGATACTCTTTTATTCTGGGCCCCACACCCCAGGGGGCAGGGAAGTGACAGGATTAGGCTGGGAACTCTTTGGGGGTGTGGGGATGACTGTGTCAGTGGATCAGGACTTGGGTCTTCATAATCATGCTTTTCCCTCCCCTTCCAGGAAGAAAGAGTCCTCCCTCCAACACCAGGCCCAACCAGAATTCTGTCCCCACCCCCTCATCAGCTGCTCCCAGATCGAATGGGATTTGCAGAAGTCCAGGACACTGGTGGTTGGTGGGGTGAGGGGTGGAAAGGAGAGCTTTGGTGGTCTAGCACATTGAGACAGTTTGTGTGTGTGTGTGTGTGTGTGTGTGTGTGTGTGTGTGTGTGTGTGTGTGTGTAAGCATCCAAAAACCTCAGTCTGGGGGAATGATGTGGCACGTCGGGGGTGCCATCCTTGAGCGTTCACCTCATTCTACAGACTCCAGCCCAGAAAAGTGACGTGGTGCCGGCAGGACCTCTGTCACTCCTGTCCCAAATCAGACTGGGTGGGCTCTGAAGTAGGCCTGGCTTTTGGGAAGGCGGCCCACTCCCCAGCTCCCGCCCGCGCCCCAAACAATACCGCCTCCCCCTCCCCCTCGCCTTTATCCGGCGGGTTACTTGGCAGCCACCGCTAGAGACCTCCCCCTCGTCTCCCTCCCCTCCCGGTCGGCCCGCAACAGCAACAGGCCCTTTGCGCGGCAGCTGGACGGATGGGGTGGGGGCGAGGTCTGGGCCAGGGCCTGGGCGTGGGGGTACGAGGGCCTAGCTTCGGTATGCATGGTTCCAGACCTGAGAATCTGGTCCCCTAACACACACAGTAAGGCTAAGGTCACACGTGCCCACGGAGGATGGAGAAGACAGCAGTTCCAGCTCAGTAAAAGAGGATCTTCAGTCTGGGGTGGATCTCGAAGGAGAGTGGGGGTGGGGAAGAGAGGATGGCACCGGGCTGCGGCAGAAGGGTCACCCCATCGATTCCCTAACCGGTTCCCACGGATCCCGATGCCCCGTGCGTCCCGGCGCGGAGGATGGGGGGAGGAGGCAGCTGTCAGAAGATGCGTCCGTGGCCCCGAGCCTCGGCGGCCGCCGCAGCCTTTATTTTTAAACTTCTAAGTGGTCAGAGGGCGCGGCGGGGGAGGGGTCCCCGCCCAGCCGCCAGCCTCATCCTTGGCCGCCCCGCGGCTACTCGGCCTCCCTCCCGTTCTCTTGTGTGGCTCCCGGCTTACCTGCGGGTGCGCCCGGGCCGGGCTCCACACGCGGGCCACTCTCCATGGCTGCGGCGTCACAGGAGGTTTTGGGGGAGGGGGGGTCTCAGCCGCGGCGGCGGCGACGGCCGGAGGCCAGGACCGGGGTCCCGCGGCGCATCCCGCCCGGCCCGCCCTGCGGGCAACGACTCAGAGGCGGCCGCGCTCGGAGTGGGAGAGGTCGAGGCCGGTAGCTAGTAAAGCTCAGAGTAGCCGGCTACCCGGGGCCGGTCCTCCGCGACCGCGATTCTGCTGCTTTGCCCCGCGCCGGCCGAGTCCTCGTCGCGGCCCAACCCTATTGTACCGCCCGGGCTGGGCCTGGCCTCTCCGAATGTACCAAGTGCGCGGGGGACGACCGCCCCCGCAGTTATGGAGTACGGAGCCACAGCGGGCAGCACCAGAGGGCTCCGACTCCGCCCTGCGATGCAGCACGGAGAAACTCGGGACGCTCCTTCTGTGGTCGCCGCAGGGCAGACGCCGAGCTGGGGGCACGCTGCCGGCCACGCTGCCTCCCCCTGCGGCCGCGGGTTGGTACGTGCCGCGCGCCTGAAGACTATGTAGGGAGCTCTCGGGTGACTCACCGGCCGCTGGGACTGGGGGAGTGGGGAGCTGGGTTGGGATCCCCCATTCTCTGGATGCTGGAGGCTTCAGCGTCAAGTCTAAATTCTCTCCCAAGCCTGCCTCAGACAAAATCTTCCTGGGGGACGTTGCAACGCCTGAAGAACGGTCTCATGGAGACTCCTAAATGGGCTATCCTTTCTCTTTATTGGTGATAGCTGCAAAGGCGCTTTTCCTCTTGCACCCTAGGGTTGGTGTCTTCTCTGTTTCTCTGGGAGTAATTACAACTCTGTAAGGCTCTTTTACTCAGGTCTCTAATCTGTTGGGGCCCTCCCTGCTCCAAACTGGGTGGTCCTAGCCTTGAACCTCCCTTACCTTCATCAGAAGACCCCACCCCACCCCCATATCTCCCCAGAAGGATTTTCTTTCCAATGGCACATCGCGATAAACAGTAGTGAGCCTGTCACCTTCCTCCCCCAAAATATTACAGCTCTGTGCTCTGGAGTGGGCTCTCCTATCTCCTGGTTCTATGCCCGCTGAGGTGAGGGCCTCGAGCCAAGTCAGGCTTGGCCTGGGACAGGGTGCGGGGAGCTTGCTGGGAAAGTGGATCGATAGTGGAGGTGCTGGTGCAGAGAGGACCAGACTGGAGGGAGGGAGGAGGGGCCGCTGGGCTTTGCCTATCCTGGCCCTGCTCTTTGTCCTGACCTGGAGGTCAGTTCTCTCGTTGTCCACAGATTAGGGCCAGTGAGGCACTGTCTCCCTGCCCCTCCTTCCCCTTCCAAACTACTGGACCCGCCTTCCTTAGAGCACCTCCACAGAACAGTCATTCAAAGGGAGAGGGCAGAGAGTAAGATGGCAGAGGTTTCAGGCAACCTAGAAGCCGTCTCTATCCTAAGAAGTGTAGTAGGTAACTGGAGCTTTGAACCCTGTGGGAGTTGGGAAGCTTGGACAGGACTGGAGGCCGAGTGACTTTAGAAAAGGGTGGGGCTAAAAGGCCGGCAACTAGCGCTAACGGGTGACAAATCTCCTGAAACTAAAGTTGATAAAATAAGAGGAGTGGGGCTGGGGGGTGGAGTTCTGTCCACTGGAGTGGGGCTGGGGGGTGGAGTTCGGTCCACAGGAGTGGCGCTGGGGGGGTGGAGTTCGGTCCACAGGAGTGGCGCTGGGGGGTGGAGTTCGGTCCACAGGAGTGGGGCTGGAGGTGGAGTTCGGTCCACAGGAGTGGGGATGGGGGTGGAGTTCAGTCCACAGTGCCTGCCTAGCATGCATAAGCCCTGGGCTTGATTTGCAGCGCCACATCAAGCAGGCATGATGGCACAGTCAGGCCTGCAATCCCTGCACTTGGAAGGCGGAGGCAGGAGGAGCAGAAGTTCAAGAGACGCTTCAGGGAAATGGCTTGTTGGGTAAAGGTGCTTTCAGCCAAACTCAATGATCTGAATTGGATTCCTGGGGCCCACGCGGTAGAAGAGAACGAATTTCTGCAAGTTATTCTCTAATCTCTGCACTCATATTAGAATTAAGAATATAGTACATCTCGGGACGCAGAGGTAGGCAGATCTTTGAGTTCGAGGCTAACCTGGTCTACAGATGGACTTCCAAGACAGCCAGGGCTACACGGAGAAACCCTGTCTTGAAAAACAAAACAAACAAAAGAAAAAAATATATATATTTAGACAGGATAGTCCCGGCTGGCCTGGCACTCATTCTGTAGACCAGGCTGGCCTTGAATTCACAGAGTTCTGCCTGTCTTTGCCTCCCAAGTGCTGGGATTAAAGGCATGCACCACCTTGCCAGACAATGCGTCCAGTTTTTAGAAGTAAAGAATAGGGGTTGGGGATTTAGCTCAGTGGTAGAGAGCTTGCCTAGCAAGCACAAGGCCCTGGGTTCGGTCCCCAGCTCCGAAAAAAAGAAAAAAGAGAAAAAAAAAGAAGTAAAGAATATAAGAAAATCCCTTGAAATAGTACTATAATAAATAAAAATCCCTGGCTATGAGGCAATTATGAGGGCAACTGGGATGTATGAGATGTGCTTCACAATAAATAAATAGTGCCAGGAAATATTTTGAGGGTCGTTGTAAAGACCAAGTAAGACAATGCAAATGGAGTGCTTAACATAGAGCCTGGTATACAGGAACTGCTGTGTAAAATGATGATGATGGTGGTGGTGGTGGTGGTGGTGGTGGTGGTGGTGGTGGTGGTTTTGATGACGTGGGAATTCAGATGTAAAAGAAGATTAAGATGACCTTCCATATTTGCTGTTAGTCATCCCATCTGCAGGATGAGGTGTTCATATGGATGCTAGAGTCTGTGACCGTCCTTTGTGAAGCCAGTGGTCTAAGGCCTGCATTGTCCAGAGCTGGACATAGGCTCACGCTGACAGTTTATATTGAATACTTCCGGAGCAGGACCCTGCAAGGGGCCAGCCCTCTGGGGTGGTTCTTCTCCTACCTCCCAGTCCTGGGATGAAGATGGGAGCCATAAGAGTCCCACAGGGGCGAGAGTTCAGGAATAAAGAAGGACAGTGGATTTAAATGGGTCGAAGAACAAGAGGTTCCAAGCTGGGGAAGATATGAGAACTGGAAATGTGTGCTTGTATCTGATCATCTAGGATTGACTTAGGGAGTTCTCTGAACTGGGCAGGGGTAGCTCAGGTGTGTGGTGTCAGGCTGCATCAACGGCCCTCCACCAGTCACCTCTGCATTCACACAGACACTCTGAAAGGCATCTGTCAGTGTTTAAGGACACTTTGATTGTTACAGCTGAAGGCGCTGTTGGCATCCAGGGAATGCAAGACAAGACTTAAAAATCCCACAGCCCTGTCTGTCACAACAACAACAACAAAAAAAAAATCCACGGGCACAGAACGTTTGAGGTGCCAAAGTTGAGCCCTCGCCTCCTGAACTTCTTCGCAACCTTTAATACTGCAGACTAGCTGGGCATCTGAGAGTTAGCCAATGGGAGGGTAGGTTTCCTGGCCAGCAACAGCTAGAGAGTTCTGGCACAGCTGAAGGGCTTATAAGGACCCTGGGAGGATGCCTTGGGGAGCCAGGGCAGTGTTACAGCCTATGATGAGTTTCGGGTAGGCAGGTGGAGTAAACACTTCTCTTTTCTTTTCTCCCTGTAACTGACCAGCACCCCAAGCCCAGCAATTGAGAATTAACAGATTTACGAGGGCTGGAGAGATGGCTCAGTGGTCAAGAGCACTGACTGCTCTTCCAGAGGTCCTGAGTTCAATTCCCAGCAACCACATGGTGGCTCACAACCATCTGTACCTCTTCTGGTGTGTCTGAAGACAGCATAAATAAAACAAACAAAAATAAGAGAATTAACAGATTATTCGTCTGCTTATTTAGAAAAGACTGGTACCGTTATGTTTGGGGTTATGTGGGGGCTCCACATGCCTTCTCACAGAAAGTGCAATCATGGGTATGTGTAACATCTGGGTCTGAAGCCCCAAGAGGATATCCTGCTCGGTCCTCGTGAGGCAGGGAACTTTGTCGCCTCAGCTGCCCAGGGCAGTCTCCTCCCCCTCCACGGAAATAGACAAGAGCGAGTGAATCTTTAGTATCTCCACGAGGCTGGGCTGGGGCTGGGGCAAATCCCTGTTTGGAAGATCAGGACGATGTCCTCTTG